>NW_006800111.1:63146-66050 GCF_000485575.1 Poecilia formosa
GGGTTAATCATGTTTCAAATTAAGCACTACATGTTGAGAACAGTGGGTTGTGATTAATTTATGTACATTTTCTTACTTATCTGTAAATATTATTACTGACTGTGCATAAAGTGTTGCCCCTCCTGGTTACTCCATTGGTTTGAACCAAACAGCCACTTTGCTGCTGGCTTGTTTGCAACCGGCTTCTGAATTGAATTCTACTCTGAGCAGTTTTATGGTAAGTTTGGCAATATCACTTTGATCTTAAATGTGTTTATTAAAAAAATAACTGCATTCTTTTGTGCCTACAGTAATCCTGGTTATTTTGGGACAAACCAGATATTTTTAGTAATTGAGGTCATGTCTCCCTTTGTATTTTTTTTTTATCCTATCCACCACTCTAGGCCTCAGTATGAAATCCTGTGAGATTTTGTGGGATTTGAGTTTTTAAAAGTAGGATGAGGCTGATTGGTCTGGGAGAGCATGTGGTGTACAAGGAGGTGTAAAGCTGGCTGCTCCAGGTGGGCTTTAAATGATTTCAAATCACTTATTTTTAATGTTTTATTATGATGTGCTTACTGATACGCTTAGATGTGCCTCTGTTCCAGAACAGCTGATTCAGATGATTGCATGATCTCTTCTGGAGCCATCAAGAACTGCAGAAGGCTTTTAATCACCCACAAATTGAATCCAGGTGGGAGAAGAAATACTGATGTAAACCTCCCAACTTGATTCAGTCTGATTCTTGACTGGTAACTGGTTAAACTAGACTATTACTACTGGTGCAGGATCTTTATCAGCATATGGATATTTTTGAATGAATTTAATCAACTTATTTGGAAATGTCTGTGGTTGATGGAAGATTGAACCAGTTATTTGATGGAAGTTTATTCTATATATACTGTAAATAATTTTTCCAACTACAATACAAATAACCTTTTACTCTATTTTTCTGTCTGTTAACTCAACCCTGATCCTCTCTGAGTTTTATCTTTATGTTTTCTGATAAACAGCCTTTATTTTAAATATTGATTCCCTCATTTTAACATGAGTGCAGCATCATAAATGCTACATTACACTGCAGCTTGATGGGTAAATGTTATTATATATGTCAACTAACATTAAGATAAATATTAATGAATATTCATTAGTGTGTCCTAATTAATTTAACTGAGTGTACATGGGGAACCGTAGGTTTTGTGTTTGTTCTATAACCAATACACTATTTAATATTTCTATGTGTTTCAGAACTTTTCTAATGTTTATCATCTTTCTGACCAGCGCCTTCCTCACTCTTATCTCTGTGTGTTTCTGCAGTTTGACCCAAAGCTGACTGACTGCAGGGAAACTGTCAGGAAGTGGCTTCATTAGGCGCCACAGCAGGAGGAAGGCACCAAGGAGCCAAAGAGACGCCAACCAGAGTCAGACCTGTTAGCCCAACTAGTCCTGTTTCCTGGTTCATACAGAACAAACTGAACCTTCATGGACAATAGGAGTCAAAAAGGAGTCAAATATGTTTAAAGATCTATGCCTCTTTTCTTATATAAAATGTTATATCAATGTCATGTCATTTTTAACCTTCTGTACACACATTTTTGGAAATATGTTAATGTAAGATAATTTTGAAAGACAAATACCCATGATACCCATCATCTGCCAATAAAATTAACACCAGTGAAGAATCTTTAAACGGAATCTTGGAAAATTCTAGAATTGTTCCCCCCAAAGAAATCATGAAGAAAACCCTTTTATTTAAAGAATATCAATATAAAAATGCAAAAGAAACAAAGAACTAAATAAATCCGCCTTTCATCTGAGAAGAAATTAAGGATGAACTTTTAGGTTCCCCCCAATTGTTAGAACAATGTTTTAGTCCAAAGTGCAGGAGGAGCAACAGCAGCTGAACGGTACCGGCTCCGTCAGACCCGCTGAAGAGAGGAGCTAGCTGCTAGCTAGCCGTTGATTTGCAGCACAAACATGAACCCTCCAGTAAGCAAATACTTAAGCAAAAGACATGAAACACATTTTATTTCCTTTCACTGCTCAATAGTAAGAAACACATTAACAAATATCAGACTGAAGTTTTATTTCATTACTTTGGCTGATTCATGATAAACTGCCTCATTATGCCTTAAATCAAAACTAGCAAAACTGGCTAAGTTGCTGTGATAGACTTAGCTTCTTTTAAATTAAAGGTAGCAAATATCTAATTACACTTAGCCCTTTAACTCTTACATTAATAAGAAGAGTTTGAAACTGGAGCGGCTGAGTGTTGGCGCTAGCAGATAGCTCAGTATGGGAGCCGACAGCAAAGGGGCTTTTGAAAAGTAACTGACTGTAAAAAAAAGAAAGTATGCCTTTATTTCTTATCATCTACCCTACCCTAAAACCACACAATAAAATCTGGATGTTTCTCCATAAAAACACCTGGTGCTTTGATCGTTAAGTTGAAGTTATGAAACACAGATATTCACCTACCAGGTTCTCAGCCACCAGGATGGGAAAACCAAAAAAGATTTAAAAATAAAGCAACTTAAGTTATGACTTAAATAACAGATAACTTGTATTGAGAGCCACTGCAATAACTTAATATTCATTAGGAGTTTCATTAAGTGGAGTTACCAATTAAAATTTGTTTTTATTTAGTCTTCAATTTTTACAAAGGTGTAGCAGAGATTAGATCAGCGACTCTGAACCAAAGTCATATCTAAACCACATTTGAATTTTAGTTTGACTTTATGGGTCTCAATAGTTTGTTTAAGGAGAAAAACCCATTTGTCATACATCACCACTTCCTAGTCATTTTTGGTCCTGCAGCTTGAACACATTAAAAACTTTTTAAGCCACGCCAGAGGCCTGGGAGCTTGAGGTTCTCCAGTATCTTGGCTGTGCCTAGAACTGCACATTTCTGGACTGAGATGTCTG
>NW_006800111.1:67646-78516 GCF_000485575.1 Poecilia formosa
AACAGAAACTAGATGTAATAATTTTACTCCATTAAACTTTGAACTAACTTTAACTAGAGTAATTTTTTTTAGAAAGATCATGGGAGTTTGTCCTGCAATCAGTAGGTTGCTGGATTGATTCCCACTCTATCTGCCTTTGATGTGTCCTTGGAAAAGACACTCCACCCACCTCGCCTGCTGTGGTCTGAGGGCCCAGCAGGGGGCGTGGGTGCATGGCACCCTGGCCTGTATCAGACTGCCCCAGGGCAGCTGTGGCTACTGTCCAGTAAATCAGTGTTTCCAAACCCTGGTCCTGAAGGCTCACTGTCCTACATGTTTTATTTGTTTCCCTGCTTTAATTTTCCTAATTCAACTGATTGCAGTTCAGCAAATGCCTGTTAATCAGTCACTGATTGAAATCAGCTGGACTGAAGCAAGGAAATACCTAAAACATGCAGGGCAGTGAGCCTTGAGGACCAGGGATGGGAAACACTGCAGTAGCTCACCACCATCAGAGGCTGAGTGTTTGCCTGAACTGGAACAATTGATTTCATTAAAAACCACCTGAATGTCCAGGGAAGTGTTTTTTAAGTCTGATTTTATTTTAGATTATTCTCAATTATTTAAATCAAGTACAATTTCTGACTATAACAAACAGTTTATACTAGAAACAAACCATCACAAGCTTCGTTGTTATTTTCAATGTGCTGAGCCATTTGGAGGCCAACATGCAGTAAACTGTAGATATCGTCACTGGAAGCACTTTTCTGTAAGTATTGGTTTGAATTTTTTACGTTCTGGAAAACAGAGTTTTGAAAATCAGTTTCTGCAACAGTGATTTATTTTTACATATTAAATTGTTTATTCTAAACAGAACCTGCACAAATTTTTAGACAGGATAATTTCAGAAATTAAATCAAAGTAAAAAAGTATTGCTCAGTTACTGAGAACTGAAGTCAGCTTTTTTCACAAAGTTCTATATTTAATCATGTTCAAGTCATTTCTTGGATGACTAATTTTTACTTTTACGTGACAAAAATTATAATGTAGTACCACTCTACCTTGAGTACATTATTTAGCTGCTCTGCCCACCTCACTCTACGCTTCTCAGGTTGATCCTGGCACTCACTGCAGACTCCTCTGGTCTGCAAAGTGATTCTTTAGGTACTGGATTGCAGCTTGTCCCAAACATCCATCAGATGTTTAACTGAATTTACATTTAGAGTTAAAGACAAAGTTGTATTTGTCACTGATGCTTCCTTAAAGCTGTTCCTTTGCAGTGTGGCCAGGAGCCGTAACTTGCTACATGAGGTCACGACCCTCAGGGGAAACTTCGGTTGCCTGGTGCTCATCTCCAGTTTTCAATAGCTGAAAGGTGTGGAGTACACCTTGGACAGGTTTGAAACAATGCCACACTCTCAACTGGCAAGGTTCTCAGTCCAGTCCATCTCATGACAGAGAAGCATAAACATGTTGACCAAACATCCATGTTTGTGGAGGAAACTGGAGCGACCAGAGAAAACCTACAGATGTACAGGAAGACCTGATCCACTGGGAATTGAACCCAGAATCTTCTTGCTGCCACTGGGTTGGGAAAGTGCTATGTGTCGAAGGAACATGGAAATTAATGATGGCTCTCAAACATCTGGGTTTTTTATGTGGAGACTTTCTGCACATTCAAAGCTCCTAAAAGTTGTTCTGATGCCTTTTCCATCAGACATTTTTCAAATATGACAATAAAGCAGCAGAGAACATCCTCACATACTTGAACTGGCAAACAAACCGTTTAGTTTTCAGTGAAACATGATTTAAACCAAGCTTTATTCTGTGACTTTTCACAAAGACACACACACTTACACACCAACACATCCTGACACAGAAGACTTTATAAAGGCCACTGCTTTGTCCCTTAAGGTTTTCTCTCTCTGTTCACTTTCTATCACTGCATCAGGTGACCTCTGAAGCAGCTTCTGATAGGTCAGTTCTGACCGGCCGGTTCTGGGATCAAGCCCAGTTGGCTTCAAGTCTTTCACTGAAACTGACAGGACCAAAAAGGAGAGGGAGGAGATCAGAGGGGAGCGAAGTGGGGGGTGTTGGTGGACATGGTCAGAGTCTGTGGGGGGTTCATTGAGTTCGCTAAAAACCCACCCATCACTGCATCCTTCCAGTGAGAGCGCTGGAGAGTGACAGGCCTGGACTGTACGTGAGGCTCCAGGAGACAGACACGCAGCAGCAAGGCATTCAAACGCGTGGCTTTTCCAGCAAAAAAGCACCATGAGGCAAAAAATAAGAGGCATTTACATGACACTGGCTACTTTCTGCAACAGCATAATGAAGAGATCCAGGGTGTCCAAAGGTGACACTCTTGTTCACCAACTTAATGATGTCTCCCAAATGACCCTGAGGTAACTTGAAAGGTTTCTATTTCAGGAGTTTTGGTACAATGTGCCCATGCAGCGCCTTTCAAAGCAGTTAAATTACTTTGTTTGCTGACTGATTAGTGTGTGTCAGTGTCAACAGGTGGCCACCAAAGATGGGCCCCTCATCCTCTTTAAACTGCCTCTTCCTCCTGTAAACCACAGCTTTACATTCACAAAGAGACCTGTTCAGACCAGCTCTCCTCTCTCAGGCACCACAGCGAGAGACCGGACTACTTTAAACACACATCTGCATCCATCCATGCATATTTACACACACCCATCCTGGAAGCAGGGAACAATATATATCAAACAGACTGGACTATGGCCTGTGGGATGAGTAGCACAAAGCAAAGTGAATACATGCCTAACTGAAAGGAGTCAGCTGAACAGCAGCTCTCGCCTGGAAACATTGTAAACACCCCTCAGGGGTACAAGTAAGTAACCTTGCCTCTTTCAGCGCAGAGCCTCCTTACGTGTCTCAACAGCTCCGAGCTGAGAAAAACGGGCTTTGCAGCACAACAGGCGCAGCACAACCAAGTCATAAATATGAAGGGAGTGAGGACGGATGCTGTTTTTGTACCTAAACAGAATTTACTCTCCACACAGCCTGAAGCAATTAAGTAAATTCAAATAGTGCAATCATTTTGTAACAGCTTCTGCTAAAAAAAAAAAAACAACTAATGAATTTTAATTAAACTTTGATTTGAAGTCCTCAAGAACCATTTTAAAAACAGCTCATTACAAACAGGTCAATAAATTCCTTCCCAGTAACTTTTGGGTTTATCTTTCTGTTTTAATGCGGTTCTTGTTTCATCCAGCCTCACAAACAACAAGGTGCTGGCCCCAACACGCCTCACCTGACCTGCGCTGGAGAGGAAGTTGTCAGTGATGATCAGGGACACCTGGGTGGGCTTGGGATGCTAAGGAGCCGCTCCAGCGTGTCTCCACCTGCACCACCTTGCTGAGGGTGAAGCAGAGCTGAGAGCTACTGTGGAGGGAGAACATAGCCTAAGATTCATCTTTTCAAATCTCCGAATGCCCAGGCATGGCTGTCAGATATCTGCTTCACATTGAGTTCAGCCGAATTCAGTTTATTCTTAGAAAACCAGTTCAAAACACAGAGAGGCAGATTTGGTCATCAGGGTTTCTGGGCAAACAGCAACACCAGAACCCGAAGTGTCAATTATAAAGTGTTCCAGATTCACAACTTTCATTTAAAAATCATGTTAACAAATTAAGAAATAAAATTAATTCAACATGTCACTTTAGAAATATCAGAAATAATCTGACAGTAGAAGCTTCAAATACTGAAATGCCTAAATTAATTCTCATATAACTTATTGTTTGACTAGCTGGACCAAATTTCAACCAATAAACTTTATAAGCAGACATTGAAAATTGTATGAAAAATTATACTTTAGCTTTTTTTTTGACTTGGGACAATATGTTTATCTATTCAGATATCATACCCCCACTGCCTTTTACAAATGTTATTTGAATACAAATAAACCTGCAAGAGCAGCTAGTGGGGAGGGGGACAGCAAAATCTAATTTAAGAGAAGCTCCTCTGGTCAGTCGGTGTTTTCAGTCTGAGCATCAAACTCTTTGCCTAAAGTACCAATAAAATTGAAAAACATCACTGGACATTTTTAGAAAATCATGTAAACAGTGACTCTGAAGCAATGTTGCATCAGTGTTTTAAAATAACATCTGAATTGCCAATCTGTTTTAATTATAATCAATTCTTTTTCCATATGCGTGTTATTTATTTTTTATTTTTTTACTTTTACCATGAAAATTAGCCCTGGCGGCTAAATCTGGCATATTGACATGACTGTTTAATTTACTCAGAGTGATCAAAATGCATTACCTCTTATTAAATAAATTCAAATTCAAGACGCTTTACAAGACAAAAAACCTCCAACATGACTGCCCAGTCAAGTAGAAAGATTGAACTGTAGCTACCTCCAATTCAATCCATCAAATGTAGGGAAAAAAACAATCAGAAACAGAAACCCAGGGCAGAATAAGTGTCAATCTGCAACAACCAGGTGAAAACGGAGAAGACGTACCAAGAACAAGCAAAACAAAATAACCAGACCAGGAATACTTTCTGCCCTTCAATGTTCAGACCCAAAAGTCTCTAAGGCCTGAAACTCACTTCTCCAGAAATTCTCCAGGAAGGAAAGGTGCTGATACCCCACAAAAAACTTAAACAAGAATATACACACAATTTAAAATAGCTGAACTAAATCTGCGATGCTGAGACACAGACTGCGCCTATTCCAAGTGTGCCATGAGTGACATCTTATGAAAAAAATGTTTTGGAATAAGGCCTTATCCTTTGGATGAACCAGTAATGACCTCCTATAATGAAGTTTTAAGTCTGAATGTTTCATGGGGTTCAAAGAGCTAAAAGGGGCAATCGAGAAGTTAGGAGCTGAACTTCTCTGCTGACCTCTCTCGTTCACCTCTTTCCCTCTCTTGTGCTTCTCGCTCCGCTCCTGTGAATACGGGACATCGAATCCCTCAGCAAAGACACATGGTGCATTGCAAGGTAAAAAGGGAGATTGGCATCGACTCACCTCACCTGCTCCAGTGCCTTTTGGCAAAGCCCTAACCACTGCAAAGACGTCACAAAGACGCCAGAGTTCGGCCTGTGCTGTGGGGAGGCGGAGGACTTCAGCTGACCTCTTAGCTCCATATGAACACAAACCGAGTGAAAAACCTATCCACATCCATCTGTTGGCAAAACAGCTGCCCCATCAGCCAACCTTGCCCAAAACCAAGCCTGCACCCTGGCCTCAGAGCATCATGGAGTACTGGGCCATGCCCCGGCTGGCAGCATTGCATCTGAGGAGGAGGGGTTTGAGCCAACTGGCCATGAGGCAGATGGGGGTCTAGGGCAGAAGGGACCCAAGCCAGTTTTATGGTACAATGCCACACAAAGGCTCAAAGGTGTGAGGAAGAATAGGGCTCAGGGAAAGAAAAAACAAGAAGAATCAAAGGAGGCCAACAAACCTTTAGAATCACAAAAGCATTCTTTTCAATTCTGCTATATTTGCACACACACACACACACACACGCACACACACACACACTATATTACCCCATCAGTACAGCCCTCCACCCACACTCCCCCCAATACAACGCTGCTGGATCTCATATATCTCATGCATTATTCCAAGCAAATTCTTTTGTTTGCCTACTTTTTCCTTCCATCTGTGACACGATGTGTTCAGCAGGAACACTTCACACTCTTACAATAATTGCCTGGCTTTTCTTCTCCTGTCAGGAAAGCATTCAGATCATTCCTACTGGCAATGCAGGAGCTCACAGTTCATTCAGACTAATTGTAGCAGCCGGGCCAGCGGGAAATTAACTGGCTCTGGGTCCATGCTGGTGCCTTTAATTACAAGTTTTCTTTCCTTTAAACTATTAGTTTGTGTCAAACACACTGTTCTGCTAGAGCTGGCTGACAATTAGTGGATCTTTTGGGAACAGAAGATTTTAGGTGTGCCTGGGACTGAGCAAGAGTCTTTGCACTTCAGATAATTAGATTCACCTTAAAGGAATGGATAAATGGCCAATTGAAGGACTTGGTGTTTATGTGAAGAGGGATTTTTGCAGCACTGCACTGCTGAGTGGGAGCAGAACTTCAGAGATGAAACTTGATTCAGAGATTTTGCATCCTCTGCTTAGCACATCAAGGTAATTTAAGGACCTGGCTTTAGTTTGATTTCATTTTGATTTTCATCAGACTAAAACAGGGGGATTTAGAAGCAGTCCCTGGATTTACAGGAGGGAGCTGTGATGTAATAAGAGGATGAAAATGATGACTCCACACGATCTCATTAGTTTATGGCCGTTTTAAACCGTTGTTGTGACTGCCTTATCCATTGTGTCCATAACCCAGACAGGATTAACCCTTGGAAATAAAATGTAATCCTTTAGGATTGATGTTGGGTCATTACTTCACCTGTTGCACGACTTTCATGAAATAAAGGTGAGGGGGTTCATGTAGGGGTCGAGTCAGACATGCGCAGTGAATTATTACCTGATTCGGCAAAGCTGATGATCTCCGAGGTTTCTGCCTGAACGTCGTTGCTAAAGGCGGCCTGACCGTCAAAGTTGGGGATCTCCACCCGGCCGTCCTCACGCACTTTGCCGGCGTGCAGCCTCCGCAGCGCTGTCACCATGGCTGCTTTTGGGATGGGGTGCGTGATGTTCGGCCTTTCCCGCATCTGCAAACGATTCAGGATGTGCCGCTTCACTGCTTCCACGAAGTCGATGTTCACCCGCTCCGACTGATCCGGCGCCCTCAGGCCGCAGGAGGCGCACGACTCCCGGGATGAGCTCGGAGTCTCCGTGGCGCTCAGAGTGCTGCTGCGCACGTACACAGCGCACGCAACCAATGACAACGCCAAACTGTATAAGCTCATTCTGCCTCCAAGCTTTAGTTCAAATATGAATATTGGGTTAATTAATTTAAACACAGAAATAAATTAAAGCTACATTCAGCTCACACGTTTGCAAGTTCCGGGGGATCATGAACCGCTGCTCCAGCAGACACTGGCAGAAATCCACTCAGACATTCCCAAACATGCAGCAGAGTAGCAGAAACTGAGACTAACGATCTCCAGTCATCAACCAGCGTCTGATCCAACACTGCGTAAAATATTGCGCCAGATAAAAGTTCATCTCTATGTCGCGTCTCGGTCACACCGCCTTCACTTGATGATCTGTCAAATCGGCGCACAGCAGAGAAACGGACTCGCCACGCGTCCAGTCCGCTCTTACACCCAGCAGCTCAGTCGGAAGCATCTGAAGCCGCTCCGTCTGTCCCGAGTGTTTTGTGTGCGCGCACACACGTGAGGATTTCCACCCACAGGAGGGACAATCGCGACATCTTCAGTCCCACTTTCATTATCCTCCGGCCCCACGCAGAGGTTGCGTAATTTACCTTCTAACAACTTTTTGCCGTATTACCTTTAGTCTTTCCCCCTTTTTCCTGTTGCGGTAAATGCAGGAACAACCAAGTTGTCATTCTTTCCAAACTGTCTAAAGCTCGAGCCTCTAGGTCCTTATAACATCATTTAAAAATTTAACTACTTACTGCATCTCCTTGAATTGTTTAAAGGTTTCAAACGGTATAAATTTTCAATTTTCTAACTTATTTTATTTGTAGTATATTAAACTTCGTCAGAGGTTAAGATGTTTTAATCAAAGAAACTGCGCCGCCTATTGGCAGAAATAAGCTATTACTCATTGTCAGAGATTTTCATCGAGTCATTTTAACTTGTGATCTTTGAAATAGTTTTAATCTACAGCTATGCTAGTTTTCCACTCATTTTTTAATGTCCCGCTGCTTGTTGTGGCTCTTCAGGATTAAACCAGAATTTTGTGTAGAACAAATATATACATGATCTAATTATATCCATAAGTGCATAATATAAAATTCAGTAATATAAATGCAATGTCTAAAATAGTCTTATTGCAATTAGGCTGTTCCTTCCATAGCTCTATTTATTTTGGTGCTGTGCATGAAATTATATATTAAAGGTTTAATTATGCAGACAACATATTCTAGCTTTAACGTGATTAAATATTGATGATTGCAGTCTGTATAGTCTTTTAAGACTATAAACAGACAAGTATATTTTATTTCAAAAGCTTAACCTAAGATAGATTTTAGTAATGCTTATCAGTCTGCTAAAAAGGAATCTCTTATGATTTTTATTTTTACCCTTTTTGAAAATATGACATTTATATTAGAAAATTACATCCAACAACAACAAAAAGTAAATCAGAATTTGAGGAGAATTAAAAGTATGTTTAATACCTGCTAAAAGTTCACTTTCAAAAAATTATTTTAGTCAATCTTGAAAAATAAATATATTTTCAATCTGACAGTATTCCCAAGAGATTCCCAAACCTTCTAAATTAAATGGGTAAATCCAAAATATTACATTTCATCCATAAAATTAAACTAAAAAAATGTTGGGACTTATAACGATGTGAGTTGGTAGATAGTTGATCCAGATGCAGAGCAGCAGAGGCATAAAATCAATGAATATTTTAATGAAAATATAAGAATGGACATTTACAAAAAGTCATGGGGGGAAACAGGGAGCCTGGACAAAAGGCAAAAAGACATTATGAGAGAGAGCAGAAATCTAACACAGAGGAATAAACTACTATAATAACCCTAACCCTATTAAAACTAGAATCAAATCAAACTACAAAAAAACCTAACAACCTGGCATCCTGACACTAACCCTATTCTTTACAACAGGGGAGCCCAAAGTGGGTCCTGGAGGGCCGGCATCCTGATTGTTTTAGTTCTCTCCCTGGTTTAACGCACCTGGATCCAATGATGGCTCATTAGAGGAGAGCACTGACCTGCTGAGAAGGTTGTTTCTACCACCAGGGAGAGAGTAAAACATGCAGGATGCCTCCAGGACCCACTTTGGGCTCCACTGCTTCACAACATCACAATTTCTTTTTCTGCAACATGACACTGGACTCCATCCAGAGACTGGGCCAAAAAAAGCGCACATGGCACTAACAAGTTGGCCAAACACTCAACAAACTAATTGAACATTTCTTTATCTATTTTTCAGGAGTGGGTTAGTGGGTCAGGCATTGATACATAGGTTTCCTTTTCCTTTTCAGCACCTTGGATTGACAGCAAAGGGAACTCTGTAACAATCAGAAACAACAGCTGCAAGGAGACGGGATGCTGATGTTTTCTGAATTTTATACATTAAAGAGTTCAGCAGTAAAGACTTTATGTTGTTCCTGCCATTTCATTTTAATCTTTTTTCTTCTTATGTTGTGGCTGTAATGTACGGTGGCCCTGAGGCGCAAACCTGCAATACACCATAATGTCCACCATATTTAATGTGGATAAAGCTTTTATTAGCTTTAGCCATATTCAGTAACTTCATAGAGCATGGTTGTACAAAGTATTTTAAGTTGATGAATGTCACACATTTTCTCACACACACTATTACAGGGGTGTCAAACTCAATTTCACCGAGGGCCACTTCAGCATATTGGCCCCCCTCAACGGGCCACATTGACGGTACAAATCAGGAGTGGCCAGGTTCGGTCCTCCAGACTGCAACTTTTAGATGCATCCCTGCTAAACCACCCCAGACAAAAGGTTGACTTCCCTCATCAGCAGCAACTCAGTTCTGTAGAGGCTTATCAATGATCCAGGAGTGTTAGAGAAGGAACGCATCTAAAATTGCAGATGGTAGCTCTGGAAAACTAGACTTGGGCACCTCTAGCATAAATGTATGAAAATACAATGTTAAAGATAAATTAAACACCTCATATTGTTAAATAACTGATTTTATGTATGTCATGATGTGGTGGTTTGAAGGTGGGGAGGATGAACGCTGAGACCCAGGTTGTGAAGAAAATTATAAATTTAATGACGAAATCTCAAACAGTCCAAATACAGGCGGCACGGCAGGGAGATTAGCACACAGCTAATTACCGGTAGCAACTGATACAGAGAGGGCTGAAAAATGAGAGCTAACGCTAACCAGGAATTAACAGTTCAACTGGAGAGCAGAGACATGAGACAACAACTGACATTAGACGTAACATTGACGTGTGGTTTGCAGTGGTGAGATGAGAACACAGGAACCTAGCCGACACAGACAACAGGTGGGTTTAAATACACAGGGAGGGTAAACAGGTAACTAGACACACCTGGGAATCAATCAACAGGGAAGACAGGACAGGAACAGGACTAAACACAGAAAACCTCAAAAATAACACAGAACATAACAATGTATTGAAATTTTAAATATTACATTTGAGTTTCCATGGATGTAAAATTACTGCTCAGTTTAAAAATTACAATATTTAAATCAGTTTTTAAAGGTAAGCAAACAAATAATAAAAACAAGTTTTGTTGTTAACTCTCAACTTCATTCACTTGCTTTATTTGCTAATGTTGACAGGCTCACAAACCCTCCTATGACGTTACCACCTGAACTTCAATCTAATGCCGCCTGCAACAAGTTCTCCAGTTTCTTTTCAGAGAAAATTCAAAAGATCAGAGGATTAATCTGCACATCCACTCCAAAGCCAGTACCAATGCTGTGCTCAAATAAAACAAATGCAGGAAAAATGACCCAATTTCAACTACTTCATTATAAAACCCTAGAAGAAATTATAAGTCAATTAAGCTCCAGTTCCTGCTGTCTGGATGTCCTACCCACACATTTCTTTAAGAAAGTTTTGCCTGTTGTTGCTAATGATCTGATCCAAATAGTAACTCATCGCTCTCTTCAGGTGTTTTCCCCCAGGCTTTGAAAACAGCAGTTATCAAACCACTGATAAAAAAGAACAATCTAGACAAATCACTACTGCAGAATTACAGGCCGATCTCCAACCTCGCATTCATCAGCAAAGTTATTGAAAAAGCAGTTTTTAAACAATTAAATAACTTC
>NW_006800111.1:78665-79470 GCF_000485575.1 Poecilia formosa
ACACTGTTGACCACGACATCTTACTGAATCGACTAGAGAGTTGGGTCGGACTCTCCGGTCCAGTGCTCCACTAGTTTGAATCTTACATAAAGAACAGGGATTTCTTTGTTTCAATCGGAAACTTCTCATCAGAGAGGTCAAAGGTCACATGTGGGGTTCCCCAAGGCTCAAACCTAGGACCCCTTCTTTTCAATATTTATATGCTCCCACTGGCTCAGGTTATAACAGGAAATAAGATCAGCTACCATAACTATGATACACAGCTCTACAGTATGATGTCACCAGGTGACTCTGAACCCATCCAATCACTGAACAGATGCTTAGAACAGATAAATGTGTGGATGGGCCAAAACTTTCTTCAGCTGAACAGAAATAAAACTGAATTTATCATCTTTGGGCCTAAAGAGGAGCGATCTAGAATCAATGCGCAGCTTCAGTTATTACAACAGAAAACCAGCGATCAGCCCGAAACCTGGGAGTAGTGATGGACTCTGACCTGAACCTTCAGAGCCACATTAAGACAGTCACAAAGTCGGCCTTCTATCACCTGAAGAACATCTCCAGGATCAGAGGACTGATGTCTCAGATCAGAGAAACTCATCCAGGCGTTTATCTTTAGCTGCATTTATTCCTGCAACAGCGTCTTCACAGGTCTGACTAATAAATCAATCAAACAGCTGCAGCTGATCCAGAAGCTGCTGCTGTTCTCACTAAAACCAGGAAGATGGAGCACATAACACCAGTTTTAAGGTCCCTACACTGGCTCCCTGTAGCTCAGAGAATAGACTTTAAAATACTTTTGTTA
>NW_006800111.1:81859-92518 GCF_000485575.1 Poecilia formosa
ACACATCTTCATTCACAGTCTTACTTGTAAATCGATTTTTCTTTTCTTGGTTTTGATGTTAGCTTGTCGACGTTTTATTCGCAGGATAAACCAATAAGCAGCTTGAGGTGACTCTCCTACTCTCTAGTGGCGAGAAGCCGTAATGTTAGTTGGTAACAATCGGAATGCATTATGGGAGATGTAGTTTGTAGTCAATTCATGCTTAAAACCTATTATATGTCAATCATTGGCCTAAAAAATGCTGGGGTGCCACATAAAATGACATGGCGGGCCACATGTGGCCCGCGGGCCTTCAGTTTGACACATTATATTAGGGGGGAAAAAAACTAAAAGACATTTTGAACTTCTTGAGATTAATTGATTTTGGACACAATGTTTACAATTGATGTAATGGATTCTGATTAATTTTTTTATATTGGCATTGATGAACACATGCACGCGCACGCCCACACACACACACACACACACACACACACACACCTTTACAGTGGTGTATTCATGAACAATTCCATGATTAAATGAGCATTTGCTGTTTCAACATATGGAGAAAAACATAACTTTCTTTTAATTTTCAGTCATTTTTTTGTAAAGACAAACTGATAAATCAGTAATTGTCAAACTTTAGCTACATATTTGTTTAATTCAATAAAATGTTGATTACAGTGCAAAATGTCAACTCTGCTATTGACAGCAGTGTGAACAAAATCTAACAGACTAAATTATTTTTATTTCTTTACATAAACTGTCTTTGTCATGGTGGATTTTAGATTCTTGACCCAGATGCAGAGCACAAGTCAGGAGAGTGAGAATCAGATAAATAAGTTTTAATGAAAAAAAAAAAAAGACAGGTAAATAGACAAATCAGTATATCTGGTCCTTGGGATGGGATCACCGGAATGTCTGCACCCTGAGGAAATCAGCAGAGGAGATAGTGAGTTTTTGGTAATGGGAAATGAGATGTTCTTTTTAAGGGAGGGTCTTTAGATCTTAATTGGTAAGAGGGTTAGGAAGTGATGTGTAAAAAGGAAAGATATCTGTGCCTGAACAGATCCATTATGCAGTACACACGACCAATTTTTTATCTTTTCTTATTTTATTTTTAACACATCAACATAATACTGACAGTCACTAATAATCATGTTTAAAAGATTGTGGAAATTTTTAAGCCTATTCAATCCCACCCATTACTGAAGTCCTTCCAGTTTTTCATAATTCTGCATACACAGAAAATCAAGCAAAATCAACACATGCTTGAATTTTTTCAATATATTTCTGAGTTTATGACAAATTTATTTTAAAATATTTAAAACTAATTTTCCAAAGCTTTCGGTTTAAGTCACTGCTAACTCTCACCTGGCAGTATTTATTTCTTCTTCCACGCTGCTGCTTCAGCCTAACTTGATATCACACAAAAATCGAGCTATTTAAGTTCTTCAAATAAAATCTGTTTTTATTTTTATAGCCCCTTTCAGCAACATCTTTGCATGAACGAGATGATCCTTCAGATTTTTGCTCCTGCAGAAAGCAGATATGGGCCTCCTGTCTTTCAACCTTCCACTAACAGATTGAAACTCTAAAAAATTTTCTTCAAATCTAGGGCCAGATTAACATTAGTAGCTTCTGATAAAAGAAACTACCACAGCTTCATCTTCCTGTTTGGATTCAGAAAAGTACTTTAAGCATCTCCTTAAGAAGGACATAAAGTGCCCCCTGCTGGACAAAGCCACAAACAGCACCTTCATAGAAATGTGATTCTTGTGTCCAAATTCTTTTAAACTACAGTAATTGTGACTTTACTAATCCAGCAAACTTGTCCTTTGGATGGAAACTTGATTTAATGCATGTGTATCAGTTGGTTTAAAATAAATTTTGATGTCCAATTGGTGCGTACTGCTGAAATTCGGATCTGTAAAGGTAGTGGTGTTAAAGAAGTCCACTGCAGTAAGGCTGGTTGTTGAGAAGACTTTGTGAATCTGAGCTGGGAGCAATCGCTTCAGTGTCTTATCAGAACACTTATAAATATTTGTGTGGATGTAGAAGAAATTAAGAGGAGTCCTATTCAAAGTTCACTTTTATATAGAAAGATTGCCAGAATGTACATACATGGAAGCAAGTGGGTGTCTGCCTGTATGTGTATGTGTATGTGTGTGTGTGGTCTCTGTAGACAAAACAGAATACAAACCAATTAGCTAAAGTTGCAACATATACAAAGCAAAGCTATGCTTAATTCCACCATACAGCTGAGTAAACTGGCATATCACTTCTGACTAATTTCTTAAACTTAAAGTCTGATATTATGAACTAGCACACATCAAGCAGCCTTACAACAAAGGCACATTAGCCACAATAACAATCGACGTACACATGTCAGTAATAAACATTTTTTCTAAGACGACCGCTGCTTATGTATAGCTCCATTTAAATACAAAACAGTGAGATAAAGTCCTAATAAATCAACAAAATACACTCATGGTTTAACAGAAACAGAATTGCGTGAATAACAACATTAAACTCATGGTTTTATGAACGCACACATTGTCAGTCATTTTCGACAGCTTTCTTTTGACGCTTTTTTCTCTCTGCAGAGGTCATTGATCTGCACATCTATGTTTTATTCAGGGTGCAAAGGAATCCCATATACAGCCATAAGGATGTCATATTTATGGTCAATGGGAATTCTCCTACACAGCAATAACCTTTTGTATACTGGTGGTTTACTTTAATTTGATTGAAGCATTGTGGTTACTTTGGGTGTGTAAGGAATGATTAAACTCCTCTGAATACTAACCCTATACCCCAAATGTCATTCAAATACTTGAAATAATGCAAAGACTTATGACAGACACTTAGTTCACATGTGTCCCAGTCAGTCATGAAAAAGGTTTTTAGCTCCTTTTTTTTTTTTTTTACATTAGTCACACTCAGCTTTAAAATGTCATGTCTGAGAATTTGTTGGATGAAGGAATTTTATCCTAATGCTGCTTAGAATGCTGGAATTCAGTTTTAAAAGTCTGCTCTTTTAAATATGTTTAATTTCATTTTATTTCTCTTCAAACTCCATTTTTAAAAAAGAAATCACAGCTCAGCTTCAAATCTCATCTCTGAGCTTTCTGCTAGGTGCCAGAAATGTATTAAGCCATTCTGAACATCAGAAATGGACTTTAAAATGAAAATCAGCATTACCCAGAATGCATTGCATGGTGAGCCTTCAGACTTTAGCTTCTAGTTCAGCTTTTTTTTTTTACTGCAATCCCTAACAAACCATATACTGTTACACTAAGCATGAGCTCTTCTGTCAAACTAGATGGCTTAGAATGAGCTTTGAAACATGTAGAAAATCGGCACCATGAGTCAGAATGAAGTGTGGATTCTTGAACTGCTGCCTGCTGCAAGCTTTATCACATAATACTCACCTGGTGGCTGCATTGGGTAAGTTTCCTCACTTTGTTAAAGTGGTCATGTACCCTTTTTGAACAACATATACTGAGCATTCTAGAGGTCTTGCGGTGTATGATGGCACTAGAATGGCTCTTAGTTTTTATTCCAGGGGTGATAGTTTGAATCCAAGCAGGTGTCTGGAAACCTGGAAGGCAGTAGCTCTCTGCCTCTGGTCTTGGTTCTCCTTCCTTGGGAGGCTTGGTGGGTTGCAATGCATTGCTACGACTGCTTTTGTTCATCCTTTTAGGGGACAGGAGGGCACAGGGACAACTTCGTGGAAATCTGCTGGTGTTCCATTTGCTTTGGTTAGGCTGATTCAGCACCTAACCAAGAAGACTGCTGGCACTCAATACAAACCAGATCGGCAGAAAATCAACGGAGAACGCTTCTGCTTCCTGGGCATGCTAGCTCCACCTTGCGGTGTTAACGGATAGCGTGTTTTTGAAACCAGGGGCGCGGTACGTATCAGCCTTCCCAGGTTCCGCCTATAGGAACAGCACATGGGAAAGGTGACTCTAGGACTCGGGAGTCTTAAATGCAGTCCAGTCTTCTATGAGGAACAGCCTCTCACACACACACTCAATCACACACACAGCAACATTCACGCCAACTGGTATCCTTTCTTCAATCTTACAGCTCCACCACTTCTAACTACAAAAGGAATCAATGTTAATTTCAGGAAATCTTCAGCTTAAAGGTTTGCTAAACAGCTTTAACCTAAGACCTCAGCTCTTTATCATTAAATCCTTTCATTTTTGTAATAATTAGGTCCCAATCAGCCCAAATATAAAATTATTTTTTACATTATGTAGTTCTTTAGAAAAAAATTATGTCCACATATGAGGACATTAAGAAATTATTGTATGTTCAAAATATTATATAAAATGTTTTAAATAAGAATATTCAGCTCCAAATAAGAAAATTCAGCTCCAAATTATATCCATGGTTCAATCAGCGTGATCCCTTGTGTAGGATATTATCTATTGAAACATAATACACTAAGCTGAATTAAAAATAATTTGGCTTGTAGTTCTCTATAATTTAAAACCGTTTCTCTGTGGACCTCTGTCAGTTTAATCTTTTTACCACCTTGATAAGATTTAACAGCCGGTTTAAAAACAATCTTGTCTTTTGTCTTGTTGCCATAGTTGCCGCTAGGGCCACTCCCCAGTTAAAATGCAGTAAAAGTAGAGGTAGACATGCCTCTGGGGAACAAAAGACTAGCTTGAAGAGTTAGCGGGCCAAAATGCATGCGGTGATCTCCAGGGAGAAGCGTCTTCCTTTATTTTGTATCCTGGGTGAGGTAAAATCATGCTAGTCTCTGGATTTGTCTTGTATGATAGGATAGCTTAGTTTTAATGTTATGTTTTTCAGCTTTAACTTTGTCTAATGTTTGTACTTGGAAAGTTTTTGTCTTTGTGGCTCAGCTGATACAATGATGACATTAAGGAATCCAGGCAGAAGAGAGAATAAAAATGAGTCAAAACATTTTAATTGTTCTGAATAAAATGAACATTAATTTTAAAGCTCGAAGACAATATTGTCACAATTGATTAATGAAATCCAAAACTTTTCTTTAATGTCTGTTCACACTAGGATTATTTCTGAGTTAAAAAACAAAATGTTAGACAGTAGTTGTTACTGTTTCAGCAATGTTGTCCATTTAAAGTATTACTAATGGGTATGGGAAGCAGGTCCCTAAAAAGTAAAATACCTCAAAGTAAATAGCATTGCTGCTGTTATAAACTGTAAATTTAATTTTCTGAATATTTTATGACACTTTAAACATTTAACAGTCAAAATCTACTTTAAATTATGTTTCCCCTTTTGGGATCATGCTTACACTTTTGTAAACAGCTTTCAAACAATTGCAATCTGCCTGTAAGCAGAGCACCTTGCAAATATTTTTTCTGATACTTTTACTCTGCATTGCATTATTCAAGTTTGGTGCCATTAGCTTATGGGCATTAGCCCTTCCATTTACTGAGACATGGTGTTACGGAGTAAAGCTTCTTCTCAAACAACACGGAGGCTCGTAATTTCTTTTACTGAACCTTTCTGTTCAGTATTTATTGAAGAGGAAAACAACGGCGTCAGCTGATAACGGGCAACAGCTGTTCGTAACCTCTTCCTCTATTCAAATAAATCATGTCTTGCACAGAAATATATTTCACTTAACCTTTGTAATTATATACAATCATGTTCAATACAATTAATAATAATAATCATGTAAATTATGCTTAACATATAATTGTAAATCAGTCACTTATCATGCAAATATACCGAACAACATAAGTGTAAAAAAGTCACAACACATGGAGCAATACCTTCACTGAGCACTTTTCCATTGGAGTATAATCTCTGGGTCCAATTCCCACTCTGAAAAGTCAGTTATCAAGCTAAGCAAAGACACTTTTGGCTGCTTCCATGTAAAACTGCATAATGCTCTTCTTGGTTTGCCACATGGAGGTCTTTGCAGTACAATAACCAGCTATTAGCTAAAGCCAAATCTATAATTGCTACCCTCAAAGTCCATTTCTTGCCACTTGTGTGGTAGCAACTCATAAGTTCAGTTACACCGATCTTGGAGTTCTATATATGGATAATACTTTGTTGTGATATGGTCACTTATTTCAGTTTGACAACTTTGTGAGGTTTCTTCTGGCTCTCTCGCATGAGCAGTAGACATCATCAGTAGTGGCACATTACAATACCATTTCACCATGTAAATGTCAATACTCTGTGTAACTGGTTGTGGAAGCTTTCCCAACCCAATTCACTGCTTTAGTTGGTAGCTTCAGCAAATGGATTCTTATTATACTAATAGCCTACATCTGTTATTGTTATGCATTCCTCACGTTTGGTAGATGTAAAGATCCAATCTCCGTAAACCTTCGCTGCAGAGTCTAAGACAGATGACGTATCACCAAGCCTTCCAAACCCATATTCCAGATCTTCAACCTTTCAGATGTCTCCCTATTTAACCCCATCTCTTTTGACTGAGACTAGCAGACTAAAAAAATCTAGTAAAAAGTCTTTTTAGATTTATCTGAAACATGATATAGCTGTGGTACAACAGTAAACGACTAAAACATCCCAAAATCTAATTTTATTCTCATTTTTTTGATATCCTCCTGATTAACAGTTCATTTTTGTCCTCTGTAGAGGACATCTCTAAACTTGAATATCTCCCACCCACTGTATACTACTGAATTGATTCCTTTTGGTATCTACAGAAGAAATTTGGAGCTTTTCAATTATACCATATGTGAAGGGGTGGGACCTTTGTACGTACCTTTTCCCATTCATAAAAATGATCATCAGTACAAGCACATTTTATGGGAAGAAGTGCATTAAACTTTTTATTGTGCAAATTGGTTTAAAATTTTGGCATATTCTAAAATCTCACAAGCATATTAAAACATTCTATGAATTATTTTGACTGTATTTTATTGTAGTTAAGTTTAAAAATTGTCCTACTCTGTAGTGGACATTTGTAATTTTCTGTATCCATCCACCCACTCATTCATCCATCCATCCATTTTCTATACACCCTGGTCCCATAGTGTGGTTGGGAGGGTTGCTGCTGCCTATCTCTAGCTAACGACCTGGGCGAGAGGCGGGGTCACCCTGGACAGGTCACCAGTCTCTTGCAGGGCAACACAACCATGCACAATCACACCTAGGGAGAATTTGGAGAGGTCAATTAACCTGAAAGTCATGTTTTGGGCCTGTGGGAGGAAGCCAGAGAACCTGGAGAAAACCCACCATACACAGGGAGAACATGCAAAAAGACCCCAGGCTGGGAATTGAACCCAGAATCTTCTTGCCAGGCAACAGTGCTCATTTTTCTCAATATGAATGAAATTCATTGTTTCGATATTTTCTTTGGGACAAACTAGTTCCCATCAAGGTTCAATTCCAAATGTATGGGGTTCCAATTTCCACTGTAGTGGACACATCATATTTAAAAAAATAAAAAATAAANTAATAATATCCTAACATTTTCTACTAAACTAATTCTCAGTTATCATAACTGGACATTATTGGAAATAGTTTAATTGTGCTAGTTTTAATTCTAGCTTTAACTTTAGCACATTTTAAAATATTACACTGATCCTGAAACCATAGGATTCTAAAAAATAGACCTCAATTTCGGTTAGATTTACTCAGTTTAATCAATGTATAACTTAATCAGCAGAACACTTTTCTTATAATGATCCCAATTTCATTAAAATTAGTTTGATCATTAAGCTTTCAGTAGATCACATTCTTGAGTGTACTTCATATATTCATCTGAACATGTTTTACTTCATTAAAACCAAAGTAGAAAACTAATCAGAAAATATTGTGTAACAGCTGTTTTGGTATTGAAACTGCTCATATAAGATTTAGAAAATATTGTATGAAACGTGCTATTTTTATAATCAAAATCTGCTTATAGATGCACTGGGTCATTTAAGCGTTCAGGAGAGCTCTGTGTGATTTGGGAACCAGTTTGAGGCAATTTTAAATAAAAACATGGATAGGTGATAAACTTTGGTCCCATTTTCTTTAGTAAAATGTTTCTGTATGAAAATGAACACATCTATTGTTCCTGCCTTGGGAAAATGCAGGAAGGATTAGACAGCAATGAATTTATCATTAGCCTTGGTAACACCTGCATGTTCTCTGTTGTGCAAACAGCAACATGTCATTACGGGCCATTTCAGACCACCTCTAAACTGTGCGTTAGAACGCACCAAAAAGTAGAAACGCCTTTATAAAAAGTTATGTAGCTTAAACAGCTAGTCAGATCACTGGGGTGGAACTTTAACTATCACGTAGTGGTTTCTAAAGGTGCATCTTAAGATTTTTGTAATTTGCAAAGATAATTTATTTTGTGGCTTTGGTTTCTTATGTTGAGCTGTTGTAATTTCATGCACTTTATTCTTAATAAAATTCTTAATTATTTTGAAATTGAATGGTTACTTATTTCTGTTTCACTTTTACACACATGACATTATCAGACCGGGGTAGATGAGATGACAAGCAACAGGTAGTAAAATGTGTAATTTCTAAACATCTTCTACAAAATTTAACTATGTACTTATATCCACATATTGGTAAATAATTTGAAGAAGCATAGTAAATGATTATTAAAATAGTTACATTTTGTAAGATGTCATCACATTAAACACTTTTTTACATCTTAAAAAAATAGAAAATGTATTTTTACCGGCATATAATTTAGATAAGATATTTTTCTGTAACCTGTATTTTGTTTGCCACTAACATGTGGCAGTAAAATTACCTCATGTGCTGATTTCCAAAAAATGTGGATGTGAAGTCATAGGACAAGTTCCACATAAATTTGTACTTGGTCCCTTTAATTTAAATTAATAAAATGGCAGTTCATTCAACTTTTTTAGTGTTAATCTTCACATGGTATAAGACTGAATTGTCACATCAGTTCACACATTTCAACATGTCAAGTGCAAAATAGTGATATAAATGCATTTAAATATTTTTAAAGAAGGGTTAGGGTTAGGGGGTTAGGGTTAGGGGTTAGGGGTTAGGGTTAGGGTTAGGGTTAGGTGAGGGGATTGAAACGCCCAGGGAGTCANTTTTACAAAAAAGTGTTCAGTATTCTAATTACCTTACAAATATTGTGGAATTAAAAAAAATGGTGATTGGACTATATTTTTTGCTGGTAGTCGGGATATTTCTAACTCCCTAGTATTTTCTACAAAACTGATTGTCAGTGTTCATAACTGGATGTTTTAAATATTTTAATTATGCTAGTTTTAATGCTAGCTTTAGCATGTTGAAATATTAGACTGATTCTATTAGGTAGGCCTCATTTTGGGTTAGATTTACTCAGTTTAATTAATATCTAATGTAATCAGCAGAATATTTTTCTTGTAATGATCCCAATTTCATTAAAATTTAATCAGTAGTATTTTTAGATCACATTCTTAAGAGTGTATACTTCATATATTCATCTGAAAATATTTTAATTATAACCAAAGTAGAAAACTAATCAGAAAATATAGTGTAACAAGTGTTTTGGTATTGAAACTGCTCATGTCTGTTTTATAAGAGTTTATAAAAGTTAGCAAACGTTTCAGACTATTTTCAATCAAAATCCGCTGATGCACTGGGGCATTTCAACAGTCAGGAGAGCTTTTGTTGGGTTCAGGTACCAGTTTTAGGCAATTTGAAATTAAAAACATGGATAGCTGATATACTTTGGTTATTATTGAGTAAAATGTTGATGAAAATTAACACATCTATTCTTCCTGCCTTGGGAAAATGCAGGGATGATTAGACGGCAATGAAGTCATTCCTTGGCTAACATGTAATGACATGTTGGGCTGTTTCAGACCACCTCTAAACTGTAGATTAGAATGCACCAAAAAGTAGAAACACCTGTATAAAATTTTTTTTTTGGCTAAAACAGCTAGTGAGGTCACTGGGGTGGAGCTGTCTTAACTGCCACGTAGTGGTTTCTAAAGGTGCATCTTCAGGTTTTTATATTTTTCTAAATTTATTTTGTGGCTTTGGTTTCTGATTGCTGTTGGCTGTTGTAATTTCATGCACTTTATTCTTAATGATTTTGAAGTTGAATGGTGACTGTTTATGGTTTCACTTTTATGCACATGACATTAACAGACCTGGGTAGATGAGATAACAAGCAACAGGTAGTGAAATGTGTAATTTCTAAACATCGACAAAATTTAAGTATGTATATCCACATGTTGGTAAATAATTTTAAGAAGCATAGTAAATGATTAAAATATTTTTGCATCTTAAAAAATGGCAATAAATGTATTTTTACCGGAGTATAATTTAGATATTTTTGCTGTAAAACTGTATTTTGTTATACTATGCCACTAACAAGTGGCAGTAAAATTACCTCATGTGCTGATTTCCAAAAAATGTGGATGTGAAGTCATATGACAAGTTCCACATAAATTTATACTTGGTTCTTTTAATTAAAATTAATATGTCATCTCATTCAACTTTTATTATTGTAAATCTTCACATGGTAGACTGAATTTTCACATTATCATTGCACACATTTCAACATGTCAAGTGAAAAAAATAGTGATATAAATGCATTTAAATGTTTTTAAGGAATTGTCCAACTGGGGAAAAACCTAACGTTAGGGGTTTAACGTTAGGGGTTTAACGTTAGGGGTTTAACGTTAGGGGTTTAACGTTAGGGGTTTAACGTTA
>NW_006800111.1:93498-107107 GCF_000485575.1 Poecilia formosa
AGGGTTAGGGTTAGGGTTAGGGTTAGGTGAGGGGATTGAAACGCCCAGGGAGTCAAAGACCCCCTGCACGTGAGTGCACGCTCCACCATCCCCTCCAAGTTCCAAATCACAACCACACTGACATTCCCCAGACTGGTCTGTCCACTTGACTTAGAATAAATATTGGGAAACACGTCACACAGTAGGGGAACACATCACACAATTGGGTTTGAAATAAATACACTAGACTTAGGTTTTATACAACAGAATTTGGGGTACACTCACACTAGGGTTATATACACACACGACTTGGGTTGAAATGAACACAAATTGGCTTTTCCTCTTTCCTTTAATTGGTGTTGTTTCTGTTTTTGTTGCCCCCTTTCTGTACGACGTTTCGACTTTATTGTGTCTTCTTCAGGTACTTTTCTCTGCTTCTTTGTTTCTCTGTTTCTTTCTCTGTTTCTTTGTTTCTCTGTTTCTTTGTTTATTTCCCACTTTGTTTTTATTCCTGCAACTTAATTTTGTTAGGCACCCCCTCGAAGTTTCTTTTCCTTGGCACCCCCTGTAGTTTTCTTTCCTTACAAATTGAAATAAAATGTCACACTTGACTTACAAAAATTAACACTAAACTTAGGTTTAATTAAGACACAGACTTAGGTTTAAACATCCAAACTTAGGGTTGCATACAACACATGGTTAGGGTTAGAAAGAAATGGGGGGAAGGGGATAGAAACCAAAATAACTTACTTTTCAGGACCAGCCTGAGGTCCGTACAGCGGGCCGGAGAGGAGAGGAGAGAATGAGGCCCTGGCAGGTTAGGTGAGGGGATTGAAACGCCCAGGGAGTCAAAGACCCCCTGCACGTGAGTGCACGCTCCACCATCCCCTCCAAGTTCCAAATCACAACCANTTCTTTTTGGTGAGTTTTTTATTTTACATCAAATTTCCAAAATTAAACATAAGATAGTATTTTTCTTTTACTTTTTTATGTTAAAGAACTACGACACAAACAGCAGGCAGATAAATAAAAAATAAATAAATTCTGATTTGATTGTGATCATTAGATGTGTGCTGAATAATCAAACCTTTTTAATGAGATTGTTGTAAGGTGTACGTGGTAAAATAATTCAACATGTCAATGTTTTGCTCAGTTTAAATACCACTAATTAGCCCATTCACATCAAATTTACACATCAAGTAATCCATTAAAAGAAACGAAAGCTAATTAGGTTGTAAATTAAGCTTTGGGTAAAAAACAGAGTAAATTTGAATGACAGGGAAGAAGTATTAAACACATAATTAAAAGCAAGCGCAAATACTGGTAATATTTAACTATATCTTCATTGTTATCAGCTAAAATCGACTGCAAAGTGTCTAGGCCAAATTTTATGAGACAGTCAGAGGCTTCTTCAAATCGCCCGTGATACAGACTGCTACAAGAGGTCCTTCCTGCCCACAGTCATCAGCATTTAGGATAAATATTTGAGCATTTTTTTAATTAATATTAGTTACAGCAACATTTAACTTCTCATTGGGATCAGTAAAGTGTTTGTGAATTTGAATTGAATATCACTGAGTTTGAAACTCTTGTAAACCAAAAGGTGAACTAAATCTTGAAAACTGGCAATGTGGGTCTGGCTTTAAAAAAAAAAAAAATAAATAAATAAATACATTAGTAGTTACATGATGAAGTACATGTAAGAAAAATCTACAATCATTTGAAAAAAAAAAAAAAGTTAGGACACCCCATTAAAATGTTTTTATTTTTTATTTTTAAATGTTTACATCTTGATTTCCGAGATTTGTACAGACACGCATTTTTGGTAATTTCCTGACCCACCTGTTGAGTAGTCTCAGGAGGCAAAAACATTTAAAATGTTTCTCTCACAATGAGACGAGTAATGAACGGCTGCTGGTCCAGTTCTGCCGGGACGTTGTGAGCAGAAGGCAAGAGGTGAGCGGAGCGACGAATGTGAATAAGGTGTGGAGATGAAGGCGATCACTGATTGATGAAGGTGAAGTGTGCCGGGGAGGAGTGAGCGGAATCCGTTGTTGTTGGTTTGCGTGGCGATATTAGCCAGAGGTTCAATGGAGATGAAAAAGAGCACAGGAGGCTTGGATGTGAGAACTAGCAGGTGATGCATGAGACTTGAGACGGGGTGAGCGATGGATGGCAGAAAAGTTGGCTCGCAGGAGGAACACGGGGAGGGAAACGAGCGTGGAGGTTGCCAGAAGTGCAGGTGATTGCTTAAGTGAATTTTGAATGAGGAGGTCCTGGGAGAGCTTAGGTAGCAAGTCAAGAAACAGCACTGAGGTTACCTTTGAAAAAAAAAAAGCACAAAGAGAGAAATAGAGAAAGTCTCAGAGAAACAGTGGGAAGCAGTAGGAAAGACAGAGGGCTTGGCTTACCACTAAGGTTAAAACTCAGGCAGTGAATGTATGGCAGCCAGCTTCTTTTACTCTCCTGCTCTCCAGATGAGTAACGGTTGTGCGAGCGTCCACCTGCTGGGCTCCACCCTCCAGCTGAGACCTGCAGCTCCAAAACAGAGAGAAAACCCACCTCACAGCCTCAACCCAGATTCATGACAATTACAGGAGACACAAAAAGGACCAATAAACAGTAACAACGTCCTTCCCTTGCCTCCTTTGGCAAAAATAACAGCAGTCATTTGGTAGATGGCCAGATGTCTCAGGCTAATTTTAATATTTACACAGCCCATTTCAAATGGATTTCTTTTTGCTAAAACATAGAGTAATAAATACAAATGTTTATGCTTTATTATCTTCAAAGTCAGAAGATTACATTCACTAAAACTGAAATGCCTTTGACTAATTTGGGAAACCAATGATGGATTAGGATAGGTTAAAAGTTAATATTTAAGTTTTTTTTTTTTTGATGGCATAGTTGAGGACATACATGAGGTCAACACTTGATTTAAAATATATCCTACGTGAATTTTATTTCAAGTAAAATTCACAAGGGTAAATTTTATTATCTCAGGTAGAATAATAATAATGTAATGTAAAAGTCATTTCCCAAAGTAAGTTTGAAATTTATGTTTTTTGCTAATTTAAATGAATAGTGGTGATAAAAGGATGTTTTAAAAAATCGAAAGTGAAACTTGAATGAGTGTCCGACATCCATCATCTACCAACATGGCCTGAAAGGCCACTCAGAGATGAAGAAGCCACATAAAGGAACATTAAAAAAAGAAGACAAAATATAACTAAAATGCAACCAAATCAGGAGCCTCCTACATGTGCTTGAATTTTAACACTGCAAAGATAATTCATGAAGCAGGTGGCATCATGAGGAAAGAACATTATCTGGAAGGTTTGAAAAAACTTCAAGAAATGTAAAGCCTGGGAACAAATAGATCTTCCAAAATGACAATAACTTGAAGCCAGTGGTATCCAAAGTCAGTCCTCAGGGGCCAAAGTCCTGTATGTTTTATTTTTTATTTTTTTAATTTTTTTTTTCTGGTTCAGCACTTAAATAAAATGATGGTTGATTGGCAGTCCCCTGAAAAACACTGTGACAAGATGAGGATGCAGCTGAGCCATTTGAACCAGCTGTGTTGCAGCAGAGACACTTTAAGGGAAGGCAGGACATTGATCCTCCATGTTGGACACCCAGGCCTAAAGCATGCTGCCAAACTGGCTTCAAAGTAGTTTGATTTAATGTCATTGATTCTGAATGGAAACATTCTGCATAAAACAGCAAAAAATATACAAATAAAAATAAAATAAATATTCAAGCACAGTTGTTTTTCTGTACTCTTCACAAACTAAAGAAATGTTAAATCATTCCTGCAAATTTTAACCTTCCACAAAGTTTAGCACTCTGGTTTCCAGAGGGTTTTAGTTGAATAGAAAAATAGCAAAGCAAAACAAACAAAAAACAGGGTTTGCCCTCTTTTGCACGCATAAAAGGTATGTGATGCAAAGCCGCAGACAACAACAGTGAAACTCTAAAGCGAGTCATTAAATAAAAGCTTTCACTTTACTCATGTAATGCAAATTTTGCACATCCTGTGACACTCTGACCTTGTGTTCATTACACATTGATTAAGCATCTGTTTCTGTCTTCTGCTGCACCATCCTTGTACACCTGAATCTGTCAGGATGAATAAATTAATTCTCTCAGCACAAGTGATCCAGAACAACCTTTCATAGAAAAAAAAAAAGCTGTTATTGAAAGCAGAAACAGAAATATGCTTCTAGAGAAAAACACATCCACTAAAGCACAAAGCAGCTTTTCAACTCTATTTATTATACTTTGTCTTTACATGGATTCACTATAACACTTTTTTGGTTGTTGTTTTGTTGTTTTTTTTTTTGTTGTTGTTTTTTTAGCGCTGATCATCTTAAAAAAAATTAAGGTGAGACCTTGAGCGGATTGCCTATTGACATCACTTCAGAACAGCTTCCCGTGCGAGCATAAAGGACGGTGATCTCAGTGAAGAAAAGCGTTTTCAGTCGTCATGGCGGATAATGGAGGATGTTGCTTGGCTGCATCTGCACCACCCACAAAAGGAAGAAAATGTTCTGCTCTGCTGCCAACAAAGCGTTGGAGGAATTCATGGAAGCAAGCTCGGCTTATTAAAGTATACACGTAGGTGAGTGGTAAGATGCCAGCGTGTTGTGTGGAGCAGTCTTAAAATATCAGGTACAGAGTTCAGATCCCAATGTAGGCAGGTGCTTAGCTGCACTAAAACCTGAAGGGAAAACAAACAAAAAAAACCAAACATCATCTTCCACCCATAAAGACATAATTGTGGACTGAAACGATCGTCGTCCTTGCTTTTGATTACATAAATATGAAAGTTATAATGTTACTGCATATAACAAAGTTTTGTGATGTGTATTCAAACCTGCATTTCAGGAGCAAGTGGAGTACATACGTGAGCACTGAGTGTGAACTGGCAACTCTTCTCAAACCTTCAAATCCACTTCTAGAGATGTTGTTCTTTGCTGAACAGCTCAGTTCAGCAGAGCGGTATCGTTAAAACACTCTGTCATTTCACAGTACCTCACAAGGGCATTCAAACCGTCTGACAATTCGTCTTTGCAAAATAGCTCAAACTCAGATCATGAGCAGCAATTTACGAGCCTTGCCACAAATTCTTAATTTGATGAGGGTCTAGAACTATCCCAACACTTTGATCTGAACCATTTCATGATTTCTGATTGAATGATCAGAGATATGTCACTGAATGTAGCTACATAATTACATCTTGCTATGTCGTGCTCTTTATGTTTGGCTGATTAAATGAGCTGTTGACAGTAACAGTTTGGATTTTTTGGATATTATTTTATAGACCTCCACACAACTTCATCGCTTGCTTGTCAGGAGCTCTCACAGGTCTTCACTGTGCTGATCGTTCACTGATGTTCTCTAATGAACACTGATGTTCCTTACAGAACAGATGGATTTCCACTGAGGCTAAATTACACACAGGTGAAGCTTATTTACTACAGGCAGTTTCTGGCATTGGCTTTTTTTTAGGGATATGAATTCCTGATACTTGAGCAAAGTATTGAGTTCTTTTGTTGGTTTGGATGCGTGAACATAAATCACGTCTTTGCGTTCAGGTTTTTAGTGGACACATGGAAGTTATGAGTCGAATGTTTTGAACTCTTAATAATTACATCATCATAGAAAGTCTAGTTCAGTGTGGACTTTTTGTGGCTAAAAGTTCCAGTTTGGTTCCATCACAACATAACAGACTCTCTCTCAAGGTTCTGGGAGATTTTAGCTATGCTTAGATGTTTTTGTTTGTTTTATTTGAGAAGAAAAGGCTTCTGTCTCCCAACTCTAAGTCCATAGAGAATACTGATGCAGAACTCAGCAATTAACCAGAAACTTATGCAGCTCCCTCAGGTGTTACTATAGGGCTTTTGGCAGACTATCTGATCAGTTTCCATTTTGTAGAGAAAGGTTTCATTATAATAATATCAGTGTTGCACAATTTTGTTTCACCGGTTGTTGGTGCTGAGTACGGTTAAGCTCAAAATTATTTACACACCTGTCTGATTTCATTTTATGATTACTTTTTTAATCAGCTGAGATTGTTTCCGGTAAAGAAAGAAACAGGCTTCTCTCAAACAATGTAAAGAGAGCATCAAGTTTTTGATCATTTATCTATGATGAGGAGCTCCGAGTCTTAGAGGCTGGAAGATCTCCTGACCATCTTCCAGACTTATCTCCCTACTTCAGATTCTATTGGATTAAAGTTACAACTCTGGCTGGACCTCTCTACTGTTATTTTACATTCACACAGAGGAAACATGATGGTAAATTTAAAGTTGGCAGGGTTGTAAATAATCTTTGGACGAATTATATTTAACATACCATGTTTTTTTTTGTTTTGTTTTTTTTTTTACCTTTTCCTGGTTTGTACCTTTGCACAATAATATCCTATTGATCCTGTTTAAATTGCAAACTATGAGCAAATGTCAAGAGAATCCTTCTGGGTTAGCTGGAGTTTATTATTCAATTCTCAAAATTTTTGTGCCTGCATCCAACTAAAGGTTGGATGCAGGCACCTTATCCAACTATAGGTTGGATGCAGACTAAAAGCTTTACTTGAAACAGAAGTGGTTTAATAAAGCATTAGTTTACAGGCTCGGATTCTTGCCTGACCAGATTATTACAGCTGTCTTCATATTTTCATTTTTTTCCCTTAAAATATTTTCCTTTTGTTTCTCAGTTGAATCCTTCGTGTCATAACTCACACTAATTGTAGAAATGTACTCAGATGGTTTTACCAGGTGTTTTTTTTTTTTTTTTACATTGTAAAACTTTGCATTCACTATCAATCTGTAGACTTATTAGATTCATGATATAAACACAAATATACGAAACATGCTGCAGCAACCTGACCAAGTAGAGGTAATAATTTATTAAATGATTTTATGAATGCATTAAAAGTTTGACAAGAATGCTGACTTTCATGAAAATAAGAAATAAGAAAATAAATGACGAGAAGCTCCTAAGCGAAGGCATCAACGACTCGTGTTGTCGCTGCTCCTGCGTGTCAAACAAGGAAAAAAAAAATATTCAGATTTTTCTCTGGACAACACAACCAGTCCTAAGAAGTGATTCAATGAAAAGGCAAGTGTAACAAAAATATAATCTTCAGAGAAGGCTTCGTGTTATTGCCACGTTGAGCTCACAGAGAATTATTTGATCATTTTCATCCTAATTAATGTTTCATTCCATTTTACAAAAACCTGAAAATTGGGCCTATGAGATCCCTGATTAGTTTGAGCATCCTTTTGCTGTGCATTGTCTACATTAGAGAGATTTCGGTCATCACAGAACTGTTTGTTTTACCACCATTAACCTCCGTGATCAGTGGGATGATCTGCTGTGGAAACTAATCTCATTGATTCTTTGTATCCATTAAAGCTGCTACAAAGTGCGTCTTTTAATTTACCTCATGGTTTCCAAATGTTTATGGACGATATATTGTGTGTCCAGTGTTAAGCTTTCAACAATAATATTGGAATTAGAATAATTGTTGACAACGAGGTACTTTGCTTTTATTTCTCACATTTCTTTCTTTTCTTTGTGATTTTTGATATATGCTAAATTTTATCTAAAATTTGAAAGTGTGTCTGCAAAACATAAAAAACATTAGTATGATTAAAGACGCTGCTCTTAATTGTCTTATTTTATTGGCATTTTGATCAAGAGGTCCATTATTTTTCTATGGCTGCATGAAGGAAAAAACAATATATTCGCATCGTAGGTTTTGTAACTTTGCAAAAAATGTGTTGGTTAATTGAACCAGATAATTTCAGCGTTTAAGCAAAATTTTCTAGAACGGTAAACACATCCTGCCTGGACGCTGTCAGACAGGGTTAGGGCTGTTAGGGTTGTTATGTGTTTTGTAAAGTCCATTAGGTTCGACAGTTTCATGATTTAAAAGTTGCATGTAACTTTGTGGGCTTCACACATCTGTCACTGTCATTACACCATCGAGTCATTCATTATCTTGCCAGTCAAAAGACAAACTGTGTGAAGCATTCTTTCCCTGTGGTCTCTTATAATTGAAACTCACACCGTTTGGCGCTTTGGCTCGTGCCAGCGCTCTGAAAAATCTGAAATCTTCATTAAATAACCTATTAGGAAAACACAACTGAAGTTTGCCTTTTACGTTTAGCTTCAGTTGTACTGCTCACGATCCGTTGATATTTATTTACATTCCACTGACTGGCACAACAAGTTCGAAGAAACTCTGGTCACACCTCAGTCAACACATTAAAATGTTTCTCTGGAGGAGACAGGTGCAATCTATTTCTGTTTGACTGATCAAAGCAAAACACCTATTACTGATGTTTTCATGATGGCAATTTATGACAGAATGTGAAAACCGGCATAATGTGAAACTGATGGCTTATAGAAATAAGAGGACAGGAAATTGTCTAGTTGCTGCTGCTACTCAGACCGTCACAAAGTGCGTTTCTGTTTCTTGACTTCACAGCTCATAACATTTTTACGTAACATTTGCTTGAGTTTGCTTGAGCTTGTGGTCACTTTTGTTGTTACGGCTTAAATCAGAATGAGGTTGATGATTACTACTTTTGTTACATTTTTCCCTGTTTTCTCTCCATAGACATCTTCTCCACTGGTCGAAGTCCATTACGGAAAGGTTGTCAGTCCAACACAGAGGCACAAAAGGGGAAAAAAAAAAAAAAAAGTCATGTTAAGGCCTGTTACTTTCAGATTTGTCTACTAAGTTTGTATCTCTGAGTTCTCCTGAGTCTGAGATGGCACATTTTGTCAAATGGCTCTGCAGAAGTGATCACAAAGGCTGCCAAGACAGAACAACATCATGCTGTGTAACATGAGATCACATGAGCTCGGCTGCTCTCAGGACAAATTGACTTGGTCTTCTAACAAGACTGAGTTCAGGAGAGAGACTATTCATATATATGTATATAATTTGTCCTGGCCAGAAATGTCATAATTAAAGTTTCTGTCACCGGTATTAGGAATAGCAGGGCATGTTGGAAGCTACTTCCTCTCTGTAATTCATGCTTCAGCTGCTTTAGTGTGACAGTTTGGGAGGACAAACTGCATTCAGCCTTGTTTTTTTGTGTGCAAAGATTATGTACACAACAATTTCTGCATCCGATTATTGCGACTCGGATCTGGAGCACTGTAACCTTTCGCTCCACTCTCTCTCTCGAGAGAGAGAGTACATTTGGAATTATGGGAATTGGACTGACTTCAGAAACCGTCAGGGGATCCTCTGAGGAAACTTTCATTTTCAGAAATGATCAGGCGAGATAAAGTCACCACCCAAATATTTACCCAAGTAGAGAATTTCTTGGAATTGCATTCTTGTCAGTTATTCCACACATGAACACACATGCGCGCGCACACACACAGATGATTTACTTTGCACTGAATGAGATAGGTATTCATAAAGTATTGAGCAACATGATGATGTGGCATCTGAAGAAATGTGAGGAGACTTCTAACTCGAATCTAGTCCAAACATCTGGTTTAAAAAGAGAGAATGTGAACAAATTTATCGTCAAAGAGTTAACCTTTAGTTGGCAATATCTTAGATTATCATTTCGTTCAAGTGTAAAGTCATTTTCAGTTTTCTCCTGTTAGTTTAAAATACTCTGAGTTGAGCAGATACCAGTCATTGAAAACAAGCATCCTGAATATTTGCTATTCCAAAATGAGAGCATCAAAAGACTTTTGTTTGTGAAATCTCGAATTATTTTACACGCACATCTTTATCTCTTCTTTTTACACTGCCTTTATAAACTGGACAGTCAGATTTTCATTTCCTTCTCAACAAATCTACAATTGTCATAAAACAGCAACAAGACAAACTTTTCAACTGTAGGATTTCATCAAAACAAAAAGTCTCAAAAAGGAAAACACTAAAAGTTTACAAAATATATTTTCTTCTGTTTTTTGCATAGGGGACATAAAGAGGGCTTTGTAATAACTGGCAGTGGACCCTTGGAATAATTATTAAGAACAGGGACTGAGACAAAGATCCTTGTTTTCTGGGGATTTGTCGGCTTAGCTGGATGGGACTTTTAACAAATTGTCAGAATAATAAACTTTTCTCTGAGGAATACAAATCAAACACAGGGAATGTTCCTTCTGCCTTATATGTTTGAGACATATTGAATGGTTGCAGAAGCCACAGCAAACAGTGAGGAGGATGACGATCATTTTCTAACACTGTGGCCTCAAATGCTGCATCGTTATGTTTTCCCCAGTCTTTCTGTTTTGTAGCCATACAGAATGCAAGCGAACGCTTTAGACAAACATTTAAAATATACTGATGAAAACAAGTTGTACTTGTATCTTACTGTGTCCTACTAGGATGTAGGGCTGAAACAATTAATCAAATTAATTGCGATGAATCGACTACTGACAGTAATTGTCAACTAATTTAGTAATTGACTTATCATTAACTGGAGTGTAGACTCAATAAACGGCAATTCGCTGAAAGGATAACATATTTAGAGCAGCGGTTAAGCCAAAACTGCACAAAATTACATTTTACATTTGAAAAAAAAAAACAAAAAAAACAAAAAAAAAAAACAGCCTTTGTCTGTAAAAATGTTCAACAGACAAAAGGCTGTTTGTTCTGCAGGACAAGGCTCAGGATTTGAGTTTGGTCTGTGGAATTGCAAATATATACATTTACATTTAGACTCTTTTAAAATTGCTGCAGAGCTCTTATCGATGTGCGGACACAACTCAATAATGTTTCCATACATTTGAGAATTCAATCATGTTGTTAGTCATAGTTATCATAGTTAGTTTTGCATCCTTAACAACCAGCAACGTTAATGCTTCATTCTACAAAATTATAATTTAAGGTTTGTACTAAAACTGTGCTTTAGCTACTGAGGAGATGAAAACATTTCCAGGATCAGTTTCCTTCATTATTCTTGAAGATATTAACTGCTTACTTCCATTATGTCTGCCCCCTGCAGCAGATCGATTTTTGCGGATGTCTTACTTTTGAGATACTGCTGTATCACTTACTTTGCAGTCCTGTCTCTCGTGCTGCTTTAAGCAATTTAAGGTAATTTAAGCTCATGGTGAGTTAATGGACTAAAAATTATCACACACCACATTCATTTTGGAAACTCTGCCAAGGGTTCCAAGCATAATTTTGTTATAAAAGTCATAAAAACAAAATCTCTGTTCGGTGAATACCAAATACTTGCAGAAGAAGCAAAACAATGTCATGTCATATTCACTCTATGCGTACAGACCACAAATAACATTATAGGCTTATGTGACTGTGTTCTAGGCTCAAACATATGTCTTTATTTCATATTGAATAGATAAATAATTAAATTTGTAGATTGTAGGAACAATAATCACAGTAGCTAAATGGATCACATTTCACACCAACAGACCATCAGGAATAAAATGTCTCCTGGTTTTGCATAGACCTGGTATCTGGACAATTTGTTCAATGTTACCTGCAAACGTCCCAATCCTGGTCCTCAAGGTACACTGCCCTGCATGTTTGTGATGTTTTCCAGCTTCAGCATACCCGAATTAAAATTAACAGGCTTTTGCTGAACTGCAAGCATCCGGATCAGGTGTGTTAAACAGGGAAAACATATGAAACATGCAGGGCAGAACGCCCTGAAGACCAAGGTTAAAAAACACCGGCTTAGAGGTCGGAGATGAGAGCTCTAAGCCAGGAAGACAGATAAATACATTACTAATGCAGTGACTCTCACACTTTCAAGTCAATTAAATGAATACCTGTGACTGAAACATGCACAATTAGTAGTTGATCTTCCATGTTTTCTCAGCAGAACAAACATACTGATGTTGCTATAACAGTCCTTAATCTTCTACTTATCTTTATTTTCTAAATGTTGCAACATTTACCTAAAGAAGATGTTTTCTTCTACAAAAATGAGATCTTGAGATTGTATCTGAATTACTTGACTGACGTGACGCACCTGGCATCAGAGTGCAGAGTTAATAAAGCATGAACCTCTGTTTGCAGGGCCTTCTGGATTATTTGCACAAGTGCTTGAGTAGGAGAGAGTGTGTGTGTGTGTTTACAGTGGTGTGTAGAGATGGTGTGTGTGATAATTATAGCAGAATCTGGTGGGGACAAAACCAGGGTCATGCCAGCCTGCCATCAATGTCCCACAATATGCCACAGTTTTTGAAAATTAGAAAAATTATATATTTAATTATAGTTACCATTAAACGCTGACTTGTTTCTAGTTGCATTCAATTTGGTTCGGTTTAATAAAAAATCTTATCAGTCAACCAATGTCACATAAAGATGAGGAAAAAACATATTCCAGTCTCAGAGAATTAAAAATGACTTGTGCTTTTCATTGAAAAGGTTTAGCACATTAAAAAAAAAAAAATAATAAAAAAAAAACTGGCAGTCAGAATAAAATTAGTTAAAAGAAGACAATGATTTCTTCTTCTCTGATATGCTTTAGTAGTTACTTCACAGCAAAGAGGCCCAAAAAAAAAGACCATATTACTTTTTATTTTTCTGAGGAATGACCAGGCGTGACCCTGCAAAAAAAAAAAAAAGACTTGAGATTGCATTCTGGCCTGAAAAAGGTCAGGCGTATACTCCAGAGGTAATCCTCAATGTTAAAATAGGTCACCCAGAGTTTAATATCTTTTAAAGGACTGAGCAATGTGTCTCCCCCTTGCTGGACCCGGTCATAGCTCTGTTGTTTTCGGAGGTTTTGGTGGCATTAGATATGAATGAAGATCATTGCTGAACTCTAAAACTGGATGCATTTTCTTCATAGGAAAATATAGCGCAAGGTTTTGCATTATTAGTTGATTTTACTACAATTTGTAATTGGTGATATTCAAGAGTTAAAAGAACTTCAGAACCTAAAGAAACAGTAACCAGTGTTTAATAAAAGAGAACTTAAAGAGGCTGTAAAATGCATTTCTGTCACTTTCAATCCTGATAGACTTGGAGGAGATTACTCACATCCCAGGCATGGCTCAGGTTCCCAAAACAAATACCCTCATCTCCACTGTACTGAGTAATGGTGCGGTCACAGTGAACGCGTTATGTGCGTCAAACACACATCTGACACTTTAAGTTCGACACGTGTGCACTTTTGGCGCGTTCAGTCTGCGTGGAGCGTTGGATGCGTTCAAAGCGTCAAATGCTCAAAACAATTCAAACTGTGCCACGCTAGATGCTCGAAACGCGCTTGGTGTGAACTCACCATTACACATACAGTTGGGTCATGACAGGAAAAAAAAAAAAAAAAGTCAGACAGATCCTAGGTTGAGTTAGCGACAGAGCATGCTTAATCACACAACAAAAACAATCCACTCGGTGCAATACCAAGGAGTAAATATTGCAGCTAGTTATTCTCTAATATTGTGGTGATCATTATATTATACTATATTTTACTATCTCTAAACTGATGGGTGCAGCAAATAATAAAGTTTTTTGGGGTTTTTTCTGTCAATTTTTCTTAGAAACAGATGTGATCCAGTTGTGATTTCCTTCACAGCTAAATAATTAAACACCCGGTAGCACACACTGCACAGCCGTGGTTTTAGTTGTACACACACACACACACACACACACACACACACACACACACAC
>NW_006800111.1:107150-108488 GCF_000485575.1 Poecilia formosa
CACACACACACACACACACACACACACACAGCCCCACCACAGCAGACATACTGCTCAAATTTTGATCCAGTGATCAAATCCAGCACATGAACTTTAAGGAGGGTTGAACTCAGCATGCATTGAACCTCCTGTTTAACTGATGACATTGCAACAAGTCAACCAATTTCATAACAGGCATTGCTCCTGCTTATTTAACTCTAATTCTGCCGAGGTTCATTAGCAATAACAACGAGGCATGGCCGGCGTCTGCTAAAATTAAGTCGTCTCCCATCACGTGTTAATCATAAGCATCAAAGAAAACTAGTGAATTGATTTTATTCATGTCATTTATTTATTTAACCTTTATTTAACCAGGTGAGTTATTTAAAATAAATTATTATTTATGAATCCTGAGGCCCTACCATAATGATCCTAACCCTGACCACGAATCCTCAGGTTAGTCATAACATTTTTCTTGTATTAGAATTATAATAGATTAAAAAAAAAACAACAAAAAAAAACATTTTGACTCTGAGTCCTGCCTCCAATGACTGCTGGAGGTAGGCACCAGTCTCCCTCACAAGCCCCTAAAGAGTAAATGGGTATAAACGATGAATGACTGGATTTAAATGACATGCATTTTAATATATGAAAAAAAATATGCATCATAACTGTAAAATAATGTAGTTAGCAAACCTTTACTTTGGAGCAGCCTGACCTTACTCTGACATAGCATCAGGGATTTACATCACATCTACATTTATTAATAATGCATGACATTCCACTTTCTAAACATAAAAACTTTTCAAGTGAACCGAATACATAATCTGATTCCATCAAACAACACATAAAAATAAATAAATTAAAAATTTAAATGTAATGGAAAACTACCCACCAAAAAACAATAAAAAAACCTTGTTATTTCAATTAAGGTAAAAAAAAAAAAAAAGAGACAAGAATGACCCTGGAAAGAAAACCTATAAAGTATTCTGCAGTGTTTTGCAGCTGCATAAGTTTAAGACATTCTTCATGCTCTCTGAGCCACGAGCACGTTGGATTTTGATTGAATTCAAGTGTTATTTCCTTTCTATGATTATTTGAAGAAGACATAAATGCAGTTATGGTTTAGCCTACGTTCATTTTAATGCACAATACAAAGAAAAAAAAATAATAAAAATTTCCAGGAAGTCAGTGGGAGCAAGTGGGGGTTGCTTAGTGCTCCTTCAATGAACCAGTGGTCTGTCCTTTTAAGTGAGCTGAGTTCACTGCAAAAATAAGAAAACATGAATTTATGTGTAATTAATGCTATGAAAAAATAATAATAATAATAATAATAATAATAATAATAATAATAATAAT
>NW_006800111.1:109178-117024 GCF_000485575.1 Poecilia formosa
ATTAGACTGAATATGAACTAAAGTAATAACAAAATGATAATACCAAAAATCTCTATCAGTTAGCCTGCTGGGAGATTCTAGGCGGCAACAAAGATCCTTGAGAAATGCAGTTTGGCTTGGTAAGCCGGAGAAGTAGGTGGTGAATCCGGCAAGGACGGGAAACCTGAGCAGACACTGAGGGTGTGAGACGCGCCAGCTTGCAAGTTCAGCTGCTTTTTGCAGCGAAGGACGTGGTCAGCAGTTTCCTTTGAGCTCCTGACTTTACTGCACAGCTTCAGAGGCCCTTCTCATTACAGCGGACCCCGTCACAAAGCTGGGTGATAAGCTCACCGTTCCTGTGGTTATTCAAGATAGAGTTCAGCCCTTTTGCAAAAGCAGAGACCGTTTAGTGATTGTATGTGTTGTTACAATAAAAAAAAAAAGAGATACTTGGTTTTTGCTGTAAATTTTAAAGCTCAAAAACCAACTGACAGTGGTAGGAAACAGCTTTTCACATCCCCAGAATCGTACTGCTTCCTACGAATGTTACACAGTTTAGTTGGTTGTTGTGTGCCATGGAAAGTATCTTCTCAGGCTCCATCGAATCCCCCTCAACTCATCATCCAAAGCAAGTAACAAAAGCCAATACCAGTGCAGGAATTTAAAAATAATTGTCTGCTGAAATACACGTTGAACCACAACTCAAAATGGCCTTCAGAAAGAAAACGTTGGCGTTTATGCTCCTCTTTTTGGTTCTTCCTTTCTGCAGATTTACCTCGTGAACAGACACAAGGACACAAAAAGTAAACCTGTTGGGAGTCGTTCTCCTGACTGCAGTTTGCAGGCTTAACACAAATCGGCTATATTTTCATTATGCTTTATAGCATGCATATCATTATTAATGTAAATTGTCTTTTGGCGAAGCTAGAACCCAGTATTGCTTCCCGTGGGTGATTTGTCCATTACTCTGAGCTTAACTAGAGATTTGCAAACATCGTATGAATGATGCTTTGCAGCATAATAAGAACCCTGTAATCTGCAGTACCAACAGGCCTGTGGAAAGCAATATGGAGACCAATAGAGGAGAAAAAAAAAGTCTGCTTCAGCTCCTCACCAGCAGCTCTCGACACTGTGTCACTTCATTTTTTCCCCCCCTTGGGATTAATGAGGGGAACTGCACTTCCATCTACTGTAATATACATGGCTTATTTTGAGAGACTATGAAATATTTAATATTTTCAGGCTCCATTTGACACGACTCCGGCTGTGCTGTCTGTTTGTCTTGAGCAGAGTTGACATTAACTGAAACCGGCTCCTTCTTTCGGGGAACGTTTGACAAGTCGACTACTGTGTTCACGTCTGAGCTCCTCTTTCCCTTAATGTGGTTTTTATTTTGTATCATGTGTGATCGTATTTTCTGTTTTCTGCTGCATAAGTTGACTTTCAAGTCAAAAGCAGACTTGGCGACCACTGAGCAGTGTGTAAAAGTGGACAAGAATTAGGTAAAGTTCAACATCTCTGCACCGTTTCAGAATCAAGGCAGGCTGTGTGGGGTGAGGAGCAGTGAAAGTCTGATTAGTTCAAAAAGAGTAAATGTGTCCAGTGCTTTAGAGAAAAGAATAGATTTACAGGCTCATAACATGTAAGAAATATGGAGCAGCATGATCATCTTTGGTTTAAGTGTTTTATACAGAACCCAGTAGATTAGATTGCAGTTTTATTTTCTGTTCAAGGACTATTATTTCAGTGAGAACTTTAACTCCTACAAATATTCAGAGGTTCGATTCATGGGGGCTTTGAAGGGCATTTAGTGTAAATCTAAGTAATCTTAATTGTCTTCATGTTTCTCTGTATTTATAGTTGATGCTTCTAATAATGGAAAAAAAAATAGAGCAATCATGAACTTAAATATAGTTCTTCTTTTTTTAAACCCAGCATTTTTTAAAATCTTTTTATTAGTATTATAAAAAATACAATTTCTCAGAGTATAAGTATATATTGTTTTTACAGAATTCATATCCAATCAAATTTGGTGTTGACGTAACGTTATGCTTACTTAACAGTTTCTGTATAAAATTCAATTAGCCACTGAATGGATATACAGCCATAGATTCCAGGAAAACAGCAAACAACTGTTTTTATGACAACCTAATAATAAAGTTGTGACTTGAATTAAACAATTTCCTGTATTTCTGTGAGGCAAAATGAACTCCTTTGAAACACTGCAAGGTACAAAAAACATTCTGAAGTCTTAATATACAGACTCAGATCTCAACTTTCTTTGCACGCTTGAAGGGTTTGTGTTTCAGTCAGATACTCAGCTTTGTGAAAGAAGTTGCTTTTTTCCAAAGGCAGTAAGCTAAGGTCAAACCAGTCACGCACTAATGCAAACCCAAAGCACATTTGCTTTCTGATAAATTCTTTTACATGCAAGTAGACGTCTATGGTAAAAGGGGTGGGCTTTTAAAACTGCACCCAAACTTAAACATAAATAGTCAAATTATTGATAAGGAGTTTGTAATTAATTATTTAAATAGAGGTTGTTGTTTTTCTTAACTTTGTTTTCAACAAAATCAAATGTGGAGATCAGTAGATTTTAGAAAATTCTGTGAGTTTTCAGAAAGTTTGAGGCTGAACTAAACTGGAAGAAACTCTTGAGTATATGTTTGGAGAAAAGTATTTAGAAATATAACCATCAGCATCTTTTTGAGCCACAAGCCCGACCAAAATGATTATACATGTGTAGGAAAGTTAGACATTTAATTAGAACAAAATTCTTGATCTAAATGAATCTGCAAAATTGTCTCAACCAACTACTTGTCCTTCTTCCAGCAGAGAAAAGAAAAAGAAATAAAATTTAGTCCAAGAAGTTCATCACTCGGATTCACCTCAATCACCTCCAACCTGAGCTCCTGCGGCATAAATAGTTCTCTCTCTGCTGAAACCGGATCCGTGGTTAAATGAAGCCAGTCTGTAATCACCTTTCATTATTTTATTACAATTTTCTTCCATCCATGCTAACAACCTCTGATGCCGGAAGAAAGGTCATATTCATTCACAAAGTCTGCACATTAGTGGTTATCTGCACCAAACTCAAAGCAAACAAATAGCGACACTTTAATTCGCCTGCTTTTATCGTATATTTATGTTAACAAAAGCTGGTTTCTAATGTTCCAAGTTTTTTATTTCTATCCTCTCTGAAGCTGGGAACACAGGACACAACTTTTACAAAGTCTTCACAGATTTTGAAAAAAAAAATATAATAACTTTTTCAAACTAAGAAACTGGATCAGTCGGAAGCAAAAAGCTTCAGCCTCCTCAGCACTTCAGACCTCAAAAGAAACGTGGCTCCTTGTTCAGATCCTCAGTCTTGTTCGTCTCAAAGCACCCTTTGCCTCAGACTTAGTGAGTCTGATTGTCTGAGTAGGTGAAATGTGTGTAAAGTCTACGCAGAGCTTTTTCATGCAGCCATGCTTTTTTGACCGTAGTCGTTCCTTTCCTTTGCGGTCGCCTTGTTTTTCGTCTCATCTGAGGACCCGGGTCTGCTTCAAACCTGCCCGTAGCTCATCACGCACACACCACCCACTTCTCCGCTCAAGGCCCCTCCACTTCCCAACTTAATATGCGCACCTGTTCAGTCAGTAAATTACCCCGTTATCTTTTATCGTCCCGTGTGTGTCTGGGTCTGCACTCGGGTTAGCTGCCCCAGTAGCGGATCTAATCAACAGATGATTCTGAAGGAAAAGATGAAACAACTTAAGCAGATCCTGATCTTTAGATTACGCAATAAAAAAAGTAAACACTTAAAAAGAATGTCTCCAAAACTTTTAAACTTATTTGCTCATAACTGCTCGTCTTATTGTTTTTTTTTTTGTTAATCTAGCACAGATCTTATCATTTAATTAAGAAGGGGGGGCGGCGGGTTCTTCTGGGCTCCGATGATAAATTTGAGACACAGTTCTGCATTAAAATGTTTATGAATTATAATTTAAGCTTTTCTGTTGTAATTCACTCTGCTCTGTAAATATTTAAATAAATAAATGTAGGTCTTAAAATTCAGTCACAGTACTTCATTATTCTGAGAAAACAGGAGGATTATGACCAGAAGTAGGAACATCTTAATTTGGTTAAGGAGTACAGTTTGAAACTCTCTAAATACAGCATGTCTCCTTTTATGTACTGTGGGTTTTTTTAATTATTATTTTTTTTCTGTTAGTGAGGAGCTTTTTATTAAAGTGCTTTAATTGCCAAGAACCAGTGAAGTGTCAAATGTCAGCAGTATTTATATAAAAGTTATTATCTGTAAAGTTGTAACTTCTTTAGCATCTCTGTCCTTTCAAGACAGAGAAAGGAAGCTAAAAAAAGCTTCTTCCAAAGGAAATGCAGAGTTCCAATGTTCTCCTTCCTCATGTTTTATTACTCTTCATGGCTTTATGGCTTATATTCTGGGCTCACTATTACATACATGCTTCAGGTTTTAAGGCACACAGAGAAACTGTAGATCAACAATGTTTCAGTGTTGCCTTCCTGTCTGATTTTGCAGCATGACTTGTCAAAATCATTTCATGGGAATAAAATCCCAAAGGAGAGACGCCATGTAAACTAATTATTATTAGGTCACTTGGTGGCAACGATAGACTTTGTAACCAGCATTGGACTTTCAGCCCCAGATGGTCCGGTGATCGTTGAGTATGGGGAACTGAATAAAAGTTCGTAACACCACAGCAAAAAGTAACATACACCACCTTCATACAGTAGGACATCAAATATTTTACACCATTTATGCTGAGACAAACTGGAATGTGAAGATTGATCAGACCGGACAGATTCAAGCAAAGAGTACATCAGTGGAGGCACGCTCAAATTTTGAAATCTGCGTTGATCAGCTTTTAAATGTTCACCTAAGGAATATCTAATTTGTTTAAATGAAAGATGAAAGTTATCATTTCTGAATGCACCTTTGTAGGGTTTTTATATTTTTTCTGCTGCCCAATTCTGCTGTTGCATTTTTTAAAGATCAGGAGCAGAAAAAATATTTAATGGTGGGAAGTATTGTATGAAGCACTTTGAAGATGCCTTCATCTTGAAAATGTGGCTCTTAAATTATTTTATTTTTGTTGGGTTCAAACTTGTATTTTTTTTTTAATTGTTATGTTTGAGAAAGGCAACGGACTAGAAAGTCTACTTTGCCCAGGGCTGTTTTATTGACCTTGATCTTTTGAATCCACTAACATTAATACTTCACTATACGCAGTACTGACAGCCTACAATTTCACGTCCACTATTCTGTCAATAAGTAAACTTATGAGCAGCTATAGAGTCTTTCTTAAAAGGTTAGGTTAGATTTTGTTGTTCATTACTTACTCAAAGGCTCACAACCACATTTATTACATTGCAGATTTTTTATGTTTCACTGTCATAGATTCTTTTACAGCTGCAGATGTGCTGTAAGTGTTCACTGATTTAATCCTAACTTATTTAATTAAAAGTTATGTTTTCTATATGATGCATTTCTGTGAAAAAAAAAAAAAAAGGTCACACTGGACTCACTGGTCTAACATGTCCAGTGTGATTGCCCTTGTCTCCAGCATGCTGGCCGCAGTATGAAATGTTTAAAGGATTTCAGTGCCGTCTCTGTTTTATGTTTCAATGCTCTTTGTAGGTAAATAATTCAAGAAAGACCTTATGTTATATTGATGAAGGGCAATTAGGTGTATGCTGTAGTTATATGCATCTACGTGTTAAATAATCATCTTTGCTAACTTTCAGGCTGTGCTCCACCTAAAGAAAAAGTTGTACCACTGGCTCATTTGCCCATGTGCTAAAAGAAAAACTTCAAGAGAGTATTTTTCTTTCTTTTTTTGTATTTAATCCCAATCAAAAAATAATGGGTGATTTAAAAGAATAATAACAAATAGGCTAATAGATAAAAATGGTTTCATTGCTTTTCGGTAGCATGCGTTCACTGTCATTTTCTATAAATTAAAATATAATAACCTGAATGCAATAATCAAACATGGAGTAATGGAGGCTGTCTGATAATCATTTAGGAAGATTAATGAAGTTATTGTTCTGAAAATCTAGAAGTATAACATCCCCGTGTTACAGTCAGGAGAGGAGAGGATTGTATGGACTGTGAGAGGACAAGAGGAAAGAAATCCCATGTAGGTAAAATAACACATACCTTCATAGCTTAATGAGTCTTGTGGGGGTTAGTCCGGGATATCAGACACTTTGGAATTGGTTGTTAGGTCTCTGTACAATTGGTGTCAGAGTCTGGTCCACATTGCCAGCAGTAACTCAGGCTCGGCGTTTTGCAGATGATGTGGTTCTATTGTTCAGACGGTGACAAAAAGTAGCTCATGCAAATTTTAAACTGAATGTGGATTTTATGTTGTATGACTTTCTGTTTTTGTTTTGTTATGATCCAAAGCACTTTGAAATGCCTTGTTGCTCAAATGTGCTATGCAAATAATATTTGATTGCTTGATTGATTGGTGGCAAGGTACTCCTGAACAGATTTGGAGTCTGCTTCGTCACATGCGGTGTTGCCACAGTTACAATACCACATGTGACCAATTTGACCTGAGATTGAAACAGTTACTCTTTTCAAAGTATCTTAGTTACTTTACTGGTTACTTAATTTTGAAAAGTAAGTTAGTAAGTTAGATTACACGTTACTTTATTAGTAACATCCAACAGCTACGCCATCTGTATCTCTTTACAGATAGAACAACTCAAATCTAGCAAAACTCTCATCGTTTCCATGTTGCAGAATGTTTCGGTAAACATCTTCCCAAACTTTGAAAAGATGGCAAATCAAAACCAACACAGTTCGACACTCTGACTTCTTCAGGCCTGCACCACACTGCACCGACTGCCATTTTTACTCAACCCTACACATCTTTTCCACAAAGCTCAGACGAGGAACAAAAACTCCTGTAATTGCTATAAGTGTTGTATTATACTTGGTCCTGTTGTGCCTGGAACGATTTATGTTTTTGTGAAACACCTTGTGCCTGCAGTTCTGTCTGTCATATGGCTCCATGTAAACTGTGGAGTTGTCTCCACAATGTTCTGTTTGCTATCATCCCACCTACTGGTCCTTGTAACTCTGCAGTACACACAGAGTGTAAATTGTAATTTTCACCTTGCAGCTCAGAAATACCCACACACAAACCCTGCAGTGTAAAGTGTCTGAGGCTTCACAGGGCTTTTGCAGACAAGTGTCTGTGAACACACTTCTAAGAGTTTGCTAAGAGGATAAAAAAAACAGCTGAATTTATTCCTGCGCCAATGCTATAATTATAGGTGTCTGCAGGGACTTGTCTGTAAGATAGGGACAAAGAATTTTAGCAGAAAACACGCTGCTTGGAAAATGACTTCACCTTAGGATGCTACCGTATCTTGAAAACGTAATATATAAATTATAGCTGCTGATTAACTTTAGAGTGCTGAAAGTTGTTTAACTTCCTACACTTTTCTTTTGTGCAAAGAGTTCACACAGGAGTTTATCTCCATGAATATGACCTAAAACAATAACATGCCCTCTACAAGTTTGAAATGTTTCTTGCTATAACAAGTGGCTGTTGCTCAGTTAACATTTCTCAAGTGCATATTTGTTACATTTTGCAGGAAGATGGTTGGTTTGCACAAGGATGGATTTTATCTATGAGCAAGATCAACTTAGTTTCATAACTAAACATACACTCTAAAAAGTGTATTTGGGCTGCAGTTCATCTTATGGACTTATTTTCATTAATTTCTCTTAATTATACTGCTTTTGCTATGACAACTTACTTTTTTGTGTTCATTTAGCTCAAAACTTAAAAATCTTTAACCTAAAGGAACTTTTCACTTTGACTTT
>NW_006800111.1:117034-133259 GCF_000485575.1 Poecilia formosa
GTTCTTTAACATAAAAAAGTAAAAGAAAAATACTATCTTATGTTTAATTTTGGAAATATGACGTAAAATAAAAGAAAAAAACTCACCAAAAAGAACCTGAACATTTTCTTCAGAAAATCCTCAACCAAGATTTAAATCGAATAAGACATTTGGCTGTGAGGTGTCACACTCTAAAAAGTGTATTTGGGCTGCAGTTCATCTTATGGACTTATTTACATTAATTTCACTTAATTATTCTGCTTTTGCTATGACAACTTACTTTTTTGTGTTCATTTAGCTCAAAACTTACAAATCTTTAACCTAAAGGAACTTTTCACTTTGACTTTACTTAAAACAATTGAGTTCAATGCCAGTTTTATATCCTATGTCTGACCAACTCAATTTATTATGATCATCCAACTCAATTTGCTAAGTTTTTATAACTTAATTCATAAGGGGGTTTAACATGACACATTTAAATCAGTCTTACTCAGATCATTTATTTTCTTCTAACAAACATTTAAAATCTCTTTGACTTAATTCTACAGAAAGTCAACTCAAACTTTTAAGTAGTTCCAAACTAAATTTTAATACTCTTTTTACAGTGTCCTCTACATACACAAATCTTTTCCTTAAATGACCTTTTTACTTTGACTTTACTTGAAAAATTAAGTTCAATACCATGTTTGTATCCCTCGTCTGACACCATGACTCAAGCTTACCAGGGACAGATTCCCCAGTAAGCGACCGTGGCTCTGTGGGTAGAGTCATCGCCTTGTGATTGGAAGGCTGTAGGTTCAATTCCAGCTTCCTCCTCCCACATGCCAATGCACCCCTGGGCAAGGCACTCAACCCCAAGTTGTCTACTGATCTGTGCATTAAATAAATGTGTGAAGGTGTCTCTAGTGGTCATAATGACTGGAAAAGTGCTACATAAGTTTATTTACCATTTTTGAAGTAAACTAAATGATTTGAGTAAGACTGACTTAAATCTGTTATCTTAAACATACTTAAATTTGTTAAAAATAAATAAACAAATTGAGTTGGATGATTATAATATATTGAATTGGTTACACTTAATAAATTAAGTTGGATAAACTTCATTGAATTGTTTGTTACCTATAGAAGCAATTCAATTAAGTTGGTTCAACTATTTTCTTTTTAGAGTGCAGTTTAAACCTCTGCAGTTCCCCTCTTAGTTTAAATCCTTTTTTTGTTTGTTTGTTTTTTAATCAGGGTGAGTTCTGCCCATCTTCAAGGTACTCTGAAGTGGTATAGAAAAGACAGAAGCTAGTTGAAACATGGCAATTTTGATTTCATGCTAAGCAAAAACCCTCAATATATTTCAATCTTCTTTTATTGTGCCCATTTTACCATTCATTAGAACACAGCGCAGCTAAACGCCAGAGTGCAGAGCACCTTTTACTTCGAGACCTTGAGGAGCTCGGTGGGTCGGAGTCCAAGAGCAGATTCTATCTTTTGCCTTGGAGATGACAGAAGAGAGAAAATGAGCCTTCATGGGCAGAATGAGGCGGAAATTGAGGAACACAATGAATGTCCTTGAGACAAGTGAGCTCTGCACCAATTTACTTACTGTTCAGAGGAGAACATCAACAACCGACGTGTTCCTTAGCAACTGACCATTCATTGCGTGTGTGTGTGTGTGTGTGTGTTACTGCACTCATTGTTTCTTTTCCTTTAATGTGTATTTCTATCTGCTACTCATTTATGATTCTTTGTGATGTTATATTTATAAAAAGTGACAGATAATCAAATATACAGTGTACGTGTCGGTACTAGAGAAGTAATGTGCACCCACACTTGTCAATTTTGATTATTTTTTAAATTTCCGTTCAATAATCTAGATGTTTATTTAGATTATTTCCTCACTATACAGGCTGTTCTTCAATTATTCTAGCCTTTGTTCTCTTATTACTGGTTGCCAGCGTGCTTTGTTAGTACATAAACAATATGTGTTTTCTATATGAAAACTTAGGTAAACTAGAAAGTAAGACTTTTTTTTTCTTCGCTCAATGTACAAGATGACATCTTTGTTGTTGTTGTTGTTGCTTAAGTTAAAAGGAAAGAAAGATAGTCTCCTTAAAGAGATTATTAACCCTTTCATGCATAGTGGTCACTACAGTGGACAGCTGTCTAAAACCCATCTTCTTGTGCTTCTTGTGGATTTTTATGTCATAAATGCACACAGTCCACTGAAGTGGACACTAATGCATCATAAAATACACCATCAACTTCTGGCCATCAGCTGCAAATGCAAGAAATTATTTTTGTTAAATCCAATATGGCCGACAGACAAAAAACCAGGCCGACCGACCCGGTCCCTCCTTCTACTGTAGACGACTCTTGCAGGTAAAAAAAAAAAATATTATAACATTAGATAACCCCTAAAGATCAATACTACTGATGCATATTTCAAATAACAACTTTGTATTTGGAGAAAATTACAATTGATCACCTAAAAAAAAATAAAATAAAATAAAAAAAAATTACAAAAAAAAAAATTCCTACAATTTTTTAGTGCCTTAAGAAAAAAAGACATTTTGGGAAAAAAAAAAAAATCCTGACACAAAAGATCATCATTCATGCATGAAAGGGTTAGGGAGAGAACCAGATAATCACACTGACTGATAGGGAGTGTAAAGTTATATTTTGTAGACATACTCAGCCCTATTCTGCTGCTGGTTCTGCCTGTTGAAAGACAGCTGCTTGTTTCCATGTGCTTGATTAGGATAAGAGTTTGCTGCAAAGTTAATGACTCAACATAACTGGCCTTCTCTGGAAAGAAGGTCTTTTACCAGGTGGTACAATAAGCTAAATAGGACTGCATTGTTTTATATTGAGTAATTGAGTGTTAGACCGTATATTATTGGTTTGTATTCGTTCAATCCTGTTATAAGTATAAAAACGTACAACACTTTGGCTTTGGATACTGAAAACCTAAAGAAATCATTCTGAAGTCTCAAATTACATTTCCTCATGTTTAGACCAACTCAATTCACGTTTCGATATGTGAGCATGACAGGATAACGGACGGTGGGAAAGCAGCTTAACCAAAAGTTTCTGGTAACAAAACACCTTAAAAAACAAGAAATAAAATCCCAAATCCAAAACTAAACACAGAGGGGCGACACTTCCTCGACTGTACAATGAGTCATCACCCTTGACAAGACTCATTTACCCCAGAGATTACTTCATCTAATTATTTTCTCTTCTGGCTTCATCACTAAACTTGAACTGTAATTAAAAGCTATTATGTGATTTACTGTAGTTTAAGTCTCTACGGGAAATTGAGATCATAGTTAAAGAAATTAAACCCTTTTATCACCCATGTCAAGTTAGACTCTTTTCGGGGGAAACAGCTTCCTCTTTAATTTTGCTGGAACGGAGCACGCATTGTAGGAACACATACAACAGCTGGTATTGGAAACACATTATAAATCTGTCTGCACTCCTCTTTCAAGAAGCTGTCATCTTCACTCTTTGATTTAAACTTTAAAGGCGCACCAGCAGGGAATTAAAGTTTTACATACAGACAATTATCAGGCGTCCTTTTTACCGGCTCATCAATTATCACCCGTATGCACTGAGAGGAATACATGCGGTTTTATAGGAAGTGCTGAAATAAAAGCTGTTAACTCCACAGGTGACAAGGGAGGAAGACTACTGCTCATTCTTGCCTAATCTGACAGATTTTGTTTTTTCTTTTTTTTACATTTTTTTTTCTTCCACGTTTTTAAACTCAGTTTACCAGAATCACGTCATACGTGAAACCCCATCACCCAGCAGGCCTACAACAAAAGAAAAGGCAAACCAAAGAAAATGGGAGAACCATTAGTGTAACCTTTGCGTCTGAGATGATGAACCCTGATAAGTCACAGAATTAAATTTCACATCTCGTCAGAGTTACTGAAACTAACTCTGTGAGCGAGCAATAAGAAAGTTATTAATAATAATAGAGCGGTTATTCTACAGGGAAATATTGTCAGAGCTCCATTAATACACCTCAGATCTCAATTTTAATCCATTTGTGCCACAGAAATATGGGAGTGTGCCATTGCAGGCCATGATCTTTAATTAAAGGAGTCAATGAGTTAACGTTATTAAACTTTATTTCGAGTGCTTACATTATTTATCTAGCTTAGCAGTTCATTGGTGGATAAAACACTAGATCCTCTGTCTCAGTTTTATTAAGATTAAGTTTCACAAAAATGCAGAACGAAAAAAAAATGGAATAAAAAATAGGTGGGAAATAGATTAAATGTATTAAAATTTGTTTTTGGAAAGTATTTTTCATCTCAGTGAATTTATGCACCACACACCTTTTATGTAAAAAAAAAAAAAGATTTCAACAATCTACTTCCTTTGGCAGAAATGTTTAATGAAAATAAATGTGTTTTTGGAGGCTCAAGCGAGTACAGAAACAGAGAATGTGACTTTTATTCAGGCCTCCTTTTTCTATTTCTATATCCACATAATGTGAGGAGGGAGCGTAGGGTTTAGGGGACAGGTGGCTCGCTTTATCGCGCTGTCAAAGAATAAACATACAAGACAATCTCTCATCAAATGAGTGTTTTCTAAATAACCGGCAGCTCCGCTGTACTTCTCACTGTGAAAAAAACAGTGACAGCATGATAAGAATGTTTTATTCTTTTCCTTATTGCTGTAAGTTTTTTACACTGCTGATGATAAGTGGATCAAGTGCGTTTTATTAGCAGCACCTGGCTGCTGCCTCTCCTCTAAAGCACAACAAAGGCAGCAAAGATGCACTTGTGTTTTGTAGCTGCTGTTGTTGTTTTTTGCTTTAATACATGTTGAGTAAGTGAAATCCAGTCTGTTTTTGTGCAATTCAAATCAAGATTTTAATAGTTTTAAATTATATAAAAGACTATGTAATTTTTTATTCTGTCCGTATGAGCCTCTTAGATCAAATTAGATTATACTGTCATTTAACCATGACTGCAGATATAGAAATATATTGAAAATAAAGTGAATGATTGATTGAGTTGGATTGCGATGGACTGGCGATTTGTCCAGGGTCTACCCTGGATAGGATTTTTTTGAATACTATTAAAAATAATATTTTTATAGTCCTCTGTAACCTCTGTCCCCTTACAGCAGTTCATGAGTGTATACAGTCTGATGTGGCATCTTGAGAAAGAAAAATGAGGTTTATCGTGTGGTTTTCAGTCCCGGTCCTCTCAAACTGCTGTCCTGAATGTTTCCGATGTTTTCCTGCCACCTGGCCAGGATAAACGGTTGATTGTCTTCTGCAGCTCTTAATGGCGCGCCGAGGAGGTAATGCATTCATTTGATTAATTTGTGCTGCCGCAGGAAAACATCTAAGACATGAAGGACATTGGTTTCTCGGGACTAAGATGGTTTAAAACTAACAGAGAAAAAAGCTGACTCTACCATGCACTGCTGAGCAGGGATGGTGTGACGACACGGGAGTCTGGAAATCAAACTCTTATTTCTTCAAGTTAAGTAAATATTTTTAAAAAGCATGCTGGATTTCTATAGCTTTATCACTTTGTATCTTTGTAAAAGAAATCCCCTCAAATGATCACTGGTAAGACTATTTACTGCTGAAATGGGAGATGAAAAGGGGAGTGCAGCCACTTTACGTTTCTGAATAACTGATCAATTAGACATGGAGGCTCTTTGTTTAACTTTTAAATCGCAGCCTTTACTTCACCGAAAAGTGTGATTCGCACAATTTTATAATTGCGGATTTTGCTTCACTTGCCATAAAATTGGAAGTTTTCAGCTGAGATCACACCATTGTTCACTGGGTTTCATGCAGTGAAAGCAGACTTCCCACCTTTGGGGGGGTATGCTAAAAGTGTCACGCCAGATGAACAGAACGCAGCTGGTTCTTATTTTTGCAAATTCTCTGCTGACTATTTCACCTGCCAATTATTAAATCAGCTTTCATTCCACATCCAGTTCCATTTGCGTGTTCCCAGGAGTTCGCCTGAACCCCTCCTCGCCCCCCACCTGCTCCCGTTCCCTTTCCAAACATACGTTGAGTTGCCGCATGTTCTATCCCATTCAAGCAATATGACATCCCAAGTCTCCCCAGAGTTTTGAGATAATAAACTTTTCAAACTACAGCACTGACATAACAATCCAAATGTGATAAAAACAAAACGAGTATTCTGTGGTGCAAATGAAACTAAATAAACTGTAGTTATAAAGCACAGCAAGCCTGGAGTGTTAATGACACTGCCTTCAATTTTTCACTTTTGAGAACTTTATGTTTTGCAAAGTAAATTTAACTCAAATTTTAAATTGTATAATTGGGCCTGCCATGAATAACTTTTATTTAAAAAAAACAACATTTTTGCATATTTGATAAAACTGCTGCTTTGTACTGAGAGTATAAAATGTAATGTCAAATAGGAGAAAAAAAAATTCTGGTTTCTCTAGCAATGTGAATCAGACTCGTGTACGTGCTGCTCAGACATTCATCGCACAGCATGCGCTGTTGTGATACACTGACCAAAGATTATTTTGAAAAACATTTTGACTTTGTCAAACTTGTTTTTATGGGAAAAAAAATATAGATATATAAGGAGGAAAATTTTTAAGGCTTTGTTGACAACCTATGACGAAAACAGGAGTTAAAAAAGCAAAATATAGGCTGGCCAAGCTTGGCCTGAATTGTTTTACACTGTCTACAGAACAATATGTCGGTCTATCTGTGTATCCGCATCTAGTAAAAATTCAAACGTAACATATATTAAATTTCTGTTAATGGTTTTGATATAACACACTGTAAAAAGCGTGAGGTGCAGAAAGCGATTTATTGTTTTAGAATATTTCCATTCAACTTTGTGTGTGTGTGTGTGTGTAAGTTGGGGTGTGTATATAAAAGTGGATCTTCCAAGCAAGGAACAGAAGAGTCATTTCTAATCATTAATCATTAGATTAGATTTTCTTGAATTTAACATTTTTCACATTTTAGCAACACTTTTTTACTCTTAAATCATCGTGATAATGGAGCCTTACACCTCATAGCCATTTGAAGCAGCTGTGTCAAGATTTCAGGTGTTTGCTTTAGTATTGCCCCTCTGCTATGCAAACTAATGACATCCAGTCATTATTTCTTAACCCGATGCACATCGTAAAACCTGCTGTGGCTTAACGTATTCTGACCTTCTTGTCTGTGTGATCCTGTCAACATCCACACGTCCGAGCCGAATGTTCAGGCATAAAGTTCAAATTAGAAGATGGAGTGAATAGGTGAGAAACCGGGAGAGCCGGCATGGGGTGTTCTTAATTAGCTGCCGATTCACGGAGAGACAACCAGAAATGGAGGTTAAGGTTTGAACAAGAAAATCTGCTCAAAGGCGAGGTTTATCAGCTGGACTCAGAAGTCTTCTCGAACGGCGAGAAGGAAGGTGTGCTCCTTATCTCTGCCGAAGGTCAGCTCTTAGGAAGGGAAATATGAAGCGGCAACCAGACACAGAGGGATTAACTCCAATCCTAATTATGGACGCTTGCAAATTATGTCCCAGCCAATCAATGTGGGAGGTCACAGTAATTCCCGTTTGTGTCACAGCAGGACATGAAATGGAAATTGGTCTCAAAGATACTTGGGAGGCGACTTCCTGCACACGACAGCAAACTGCAGCGAGAGGAAGGCCATGTTTTAATCATCTGCGTAGGAGTGACAGTAATGAAATTCACGGTTCTCAGTACACTCACAGAAATAATTTATATACAGCAGATCTGAGGTCAGGAGTGGACATAATGTTTCCGGGAAACACTGAAGGGGAAGCAATAATTAGACTCATATTTTTTGACAGCACTTCAGGTAATGAGAGAGACAGTTTTACGTTTTCTTGGGGTTTTAGTCTGAAGTGAGCAGATGTATAGCGTCTTGCCTCCTCACACTGCCCCTCCGTGCTATTTCACTTCTCATCCATGAACGACCAGGAATTATACATTGGCTCGTGAAAGTATTTAAACCTGTTGAACTTTTCCACATGTGTAACTGAGTGAAAAAATACTCCATAAATATGCAGAAGAAGGAAAGGGAACCACATCTTATCTTTTATCTTTTTTTTTTTTTTTTTTTTTTTTTTTTTTACAAATAAAGACCTGAAAAAAGTCTTTCGTTGCTTCTCAGATTTACCCCGAGTCGTTACTTTGAACAATCATCTTATTGCTGCAATCACAGACGCTCATACAGAATGTCCCTTGCTAAAAATGTTTGCTCTGTCTTCTTAGCTTGGACGGATTGAACAGTGAGCTTCAACGAACATCAGTTTTCGAGTTTTCCCATAAATTCTTAATTGGTGTTAGGTCACGACTTTAACTGGGACACTCTGACACTTTTATGTAAACCATTTCATTGCCTCCGCCATGTCAGCAGGTGGTGTGGTGTGACGTCTTGGGTTTTCTCAAAGATCTGACCCGTTTTTGTTATCTGCATTACAGTCTGCTGCAATCCAGGAAGATTTTTAAGTCCTTCAAAATTTAACATATAAATAATGTGAATCATATCAAGTTGCATTAATTTAGCTGAGATCAAAATCCACCAACTTAAACTAAAGAAATTCAAAATGTCTAAAGCTGGTTTTACATATCCACAATATGTGGGCTGTTAAAATATTTATCTGAATGCATAAACAAACACCCCAAAAAAGCAGCTATTAGTGTTTCTAAGCATCCTCACAAACTAGAGAAATCTACATCATAAATTGATTTGAAATCGTCACTGAAATAATAAAAAAATATTCAGAAAAGATGCATTCTGCTTATGTTGTTATTTAGTATCCCCTACCAGACATTCATGCTGCAACCCGGGTTCCATGGCAACGACTAAGACTGTAATGCAACAACACTGTGTTGCATTTATATTATTTGCTTATATCAATTCTCATTCCAAAAGCGAACCCAAATGCTGAGCCATTAGAAGAGGTTCTTCGAAACAAATCCTAAATCAAACGCATTATGATGTCTTCTTTGCAGAGTCATTACGAGAAGCCATCTTTTAATGGGGTTTGTGATCATAATACAAATAAAATCAAGCCAGACCTCATTTGAGTGCAAATGGTAGACGCCACTATGCACATTAGCTCCTGATTATCTGAAGTCACTGCAGGCTGTGGAGACGCACGTGATCCGCCGGTGTTGCCCAGCGTTATTAATGGTGTAGATACTGCTCCTCAAACGGAGTTTAATCTAAAAAAGTGATTGAATTTCAACTAAGTAATTAAAGCAAGTAATTTGAGGAACTACTTGAACCCTATAGTGGGGCCAATTATTTGTGGTGTGCGGAAACTTGTTAATTGAGGTGTGAGGAAGGCGAGATCCATTATCACGCTAAACCGGCAGCATTAATAAGGTAGCCAGTGTTACATAATTATACTGCTGCCGGCTTCTTTGCACCAAATTCAAATTTTGTTGATTCTGGATCTGATTCCTCCTTCGGTGTTTTCATCGCTCATTGCTATGGTAATAACTGCACCGTTGTCAAAAACTAAACTTTCACGGCATTGGCATAGTCGTGAAATAAGCAGAAGTCGAACTGAAGTTTTTGGATTGCGTCACATTCATTGTCTTATTTTCTCTGGTGGTTCATTGTTTCATTTTCTGCTTTATTTTGAAAAGTTTGAACATTATTTGTTTTGTGTGTTTCAATTTGCTGTCTGTGTTTCCAGCTTTATGATTGACAAGACAACATGACAAAAACTTTGAGTTTTTTTTTTTTTTTTTCTTAGTCTCTTTGCTTAATAAATACTAACAGTCCATAAAATAATTCATGGTTGTTTAGATCTATGAGGCCATAATATCTGAAATTTCTTGACCACCCATGTCAGCAATGAAACTGTCTTCATTTTCTAAGTAAGAAAAAAGAAAGAGACATTTTTATTCATCCACTAATTAAGCCTTACTTCCCCTCAGTCAAGATATCAAGCAATTTATCCAAATCCTAGCAGGCATAACGATTGCCAGTTACTGTTGTTTCCTGCCTTTGCTGGATTGATCAGTGCTTCACTGCACTGAGTTTTGTTTCTGCTTAACTGCACCGACTTTGGTAGCTCACACACTTTGGTAGCCACGGCCAACCTGGCAAGTAAAGATTGAAGCCCGGGCGCGTCAGTGCATGTTGAACAGCCAGGAAATCACATCCCGATCTTGACTGCTGCAGCCAGCCAAGCCGAACAAAAAGGCGTCTATCCGGGAAACACACCTTGCAATGTGAGAAGAATGCTGTACCACTTCTCAACTTTCTATTGACAATAATTCAGAGATTATATTTTAATTCTGTTTCTATGCGTCGCCAGAAAAAGAAACTTGTCTGTTTCAAGTATTCTTTGAAGAATCTTTGCACTAGCAAATGCTGAACAGATGAAATCCCAAGCACTGAATCCTTTCAAGTTTCACACAATGCAAGTTTATATCGGTATATTTTAGAAACAAGCCTCCTACTTGGACTTTGGCTGCAGCCTTAATAAGGTTTATGATCCTTCGTTCTAGATCTGTTGTCATACATAATGAGGCTAACTGCCTGTGAGACGGAGGCAACGCTGAGAAATGCAACTGGCTTTTCATAGAGTTGTTGAGCTCTGATGCATTTCCCCTCAGGAGCCTACAGTGGCTGCTGAGGCCATGATGCGATCGCTGCTGAGATCATTGAGGAAGCAGCGCGCGTCGCTACTTAATGTGAACGCTGGCTGTGCTGGCCTTCGCATAACCCACTGAGGTCAGTGCTGCAGGTCACCTTTAATGTAGCATAGCTGTGTCTTACAGCGAAGGAGCATGAAGATGAAAATAAATAAATAAATAAAAGATGGGAGTATTCTGAATACATTTTTGTTGCAACATATAAAATGCATTGATTAAAAAAAAAAATCCTTTGGTGTAATATTTCAGTCAAAGTGACGCTAATTATTATTGTGGGATTGTCCAAAAAAAAAAAAAAAAGTGCAGCAATAAATAGCTATAGCTGTGTGTATATATATATATATATTTTTTTTAAAGACATTCCAGTAATTTGTGTCATAATGGGAGGTAACTTTTTGACCCACATGCAGAAACAAAAGAAACAAGTATCAGTAAAAGATGTTTAATGAAAAAACAAAACAACAAAGCTTCAGCAGGGTTCAAGGAACTGGGCAGCAGGAACGGGCTGGAAGAGAGGATGAGTGATGAGTAAAGGTCTGTGGATGTCCGGGTTCTGAATGAGCGGGACCGATCTTACAGTCAGGCGGTAGGTAAGCGGGGGTGGATACTGGTATTTCCTGGGTCGTTTCGGGTGGGGCAATCTGCTGCGGACCAACCGGCGAGGGGTAAGAGGATCAGGTGCAGCCAGGAACTCAAAGCCTCGGGGGGTGACCCAGGACGTCTCGAGGAGGTTGTCTGGAAACGAGTAAACACAACAGGTGTCACTGGAGGGTTCTCAGAGGAATCACAAACTGCTCTAGTGGTGGCCTACAGTACCATTACTGGTTAACAATCTGGCATCGATGTGTTGGTTGATTCCACTCTTAAACCTCTTCGGAGATGAGAAAATCTCCGACAGGTGTGAGGATCCCAGCGTCCCTGGTCACGCCCACCAGAGATCATCCACCAGGCGGCCCCTGGTGGAAGGAGCGAGAAGCAGCAGGAAAACCACCCGAGCACCCAGGATCACCACAATTTGTATGAACAACCAGCCTTCTGTCAGCAATAATACACCTCTAAAACTAAATATAGAGATGCACCTCTTGGGCTTTTGCAACCATTTTCCAAGCTCCAGTATTTGTAAAGCTTCGACTTGCTGAACAGTGTTGTTATCAGCATGAGCTGTGGTGCCTTCATACAGTGTCTCTACTGTAATGGAGAACAATGGATTTGTTTTTTAGCTGTCCAATATCCTATTCCTCTGTGAATCGTTACATAAGTGTTATCTGAAAATAACTAGCCATTAATAGAATACTGGATTGTATAGTTGAGCAAATAACTTACATTACTAACAAATTAGAAGGCAAAATAATAAAACTCATTGCACTGCATGGCACAACTCTTGTTGAGTGACTACTGACATGCATCCTATAACAAAGGATTCATCTGCATATTCAGTGCACCCATGATTTTCATATCCTTATGCTAACTGGGTGGCTTCATGTCACTAAATTAAATTGCTGAAATGTTTGAAACACGTTTGTTTTCTGTTGCAATTTTCCTTAGTAACATGAATATGTCCAACACAAGCATTACTTTAAAAACTACAGGATCCTTGTCCAGAATTATTAGCATCTTGTCTTTATTCATTTATCCATATTATTCATCCATTATTTGTACCAACTTGTCTTTGTAGGGTCAAAGCGGCCACTGCCTCTGTCCAGCAGTCATTGGACGAAGTCAATAATATTTATTTTTCTCAGAAAAAAATCTTCAAATTACCATTTCCAGCTATTTAAGTATCCAGTCTTTTGACTACACAATAGAAACTTCAGATTTCAGTATTTTTGATAAAGGTCCAAATATACTGACATCTGCTCCTGGACTCTGGCTGTTTTAAGCAATTTACCAGAGAGTTGCTTTAAGAAGAAAAAAATTATGATTCATGTTTTCTCTGTAAGACTTTGATGAGTTGTGCTCTTCAGGTTAAGAATGACTGTGCACATTGACTTGTTCCAGGAAGAACTATATTTTTTCCTCCATCCCCTGCTAAGGCTTCTTGTTGTTGTTGTCGTTGTTGTTGTTGTTGTTATTGGGTTTTCACAGAGGATAGGATAACCTTTAAAAATCTGCAGAAGTTAATGGACTATGGAGAAGGATCTGCACGGACAACTACTGACAAAGCAGAATCATCAGTTTTAAAGCTGTTATGCAGGAAACAACAACAATTTATTCCCATTAATGTCCATCCCTTGAGTAATATGAAGGGTAGTCAAATACTTTCTGTCTCAAAGTTTTTGCGTGAGAAACAAGATAAATGGGAAGGTAAGACAGTCTAAGGAAGTTCAACAAGGTCTAAATTATGATGAATGCATGAGATCAAATCAAAACTGAAGATCTTGTGAGTCATTTCTGGCCTTTAAGTTTTAGCATCTATGCTAAGTGGTCTAAGAATGGAACAATAATGCAGTAGTACAGACATCAAGCAAAGCTTATTAGTTCAAGTGGAACATATAGTGTCTCAAAGTACAAAAGAAGGTAAAACTGGTTCGGATTTAAGGGAATCACGATACAAAATGCATCACAGTTTGTTGCAAATGGGTCTGCACAGCAAAAGCAAAGTCGCAACGCAAGTAATATCCACCATAGGCCAGCAAAAGAACAAAAAGATTTCTTTTTGCATCATAAGGATGCCTGGGTCTAGATGCATTGTTCAGCAGAGGAACACAGGGGGACCAGTCAATACTGTTTAGGCAGTATAAGGTTATTATGATATGTGCATGTGTTTAACTTAAGTGTAATGACAGATGTATTAAATGTTGCTTTTTTAAACAACAAACAATTTTGGAAAGTATGAACCATATACCTTATTGTGCAAACGGTAATTAAGTTATTTTATTTCAATGCACCAATGAGTTATTTGTTCAGAGTTTGACTCACTGTTTGGTAGATGAGCTAAATAGTTGCTTCACCTTACCGCCAGAACTTTCAACAAATCTCTCATGAACTTCTTAATGATTCATGCTGGGCTCATAAGATTCCAGTGGCAAATTTATTTGAAATTGTATTTTTTATTTGGTATAATTTCCCAATAGTCTTTCCTCCTTTGCACTCTGGTTATGATAAGTCAGAATCTGTAAGAGGGCTCGTGACTGAGGGCTAATGCTCACCATCATTTCAATAATTTAAACTCAAATTGAAACGGCTTGCTGCCGCTCGTATTCTAACCCCTGTGCTTCATTTTCTCAGTAAACAGTCTACTTAATTTTCAGTCCATGCCGACATTTAATGGATGCACATTCACCGCAGGGAATCAAACTTGCCCCTAGATGTACATTTGCTCCCTCGGTTGGAGGCAAATAAAGTTTATTCATCAGCACACACTGCGCTTCCTTTGATAAGGCACCTAGACTTTAAAATGAGGACAGCAGATCGGGATTTCCTGACACTAGGTAAGAAAATGAAACAAAATAAAAGAACACCAAGGATACCAAGGTTATCCAGTGTAAAACAAGCACTAAAATATAAATATGGTTGTGGAAAGCCACGAGAAAAATTGTTTCAATTGAGAATTTTGATTCATTCTGTTGTTCTGCTGGTGTAATAATCTGCCATTGTTGTTCGAATAAGAGTCGTGCTGATTCCTGAAACAGAAACAGAAAAGTCTTCCAGGTTATCTCTAGAGCTCATGAATCTTGCTAAGGTTTCAACATGCACCTCGACTATTCATGAGTTCACTGAAATGGGTGAAGCTGCTATCTGTGTGTTTGTAGCCAGCAGCAACGTTGACTGATTTGATTCGAATGAACCGTGAGGGTTTAGCTATCCACAGGTAGCGAGTCGGTTCAGCATGTTCGAACTCTGGCTATCTCCAGAGTGTGTTTGTTGGAGAGTGTAATTCCAAGTGTGTGTGTGTTTTTGTGTGCACGCGTGCGCGTGTGCGTGTGCGTGTCCCCTAATCTTTAAATCACTTTTACCTTCTTGCAGAGCCCAGATAGCCCTGCAGAACAGTGTTTGACATTTTCAGAAGGTGTCACAACCTTTTTAAATCCATATATTGGCAGAGTTAAATACAAGAAATTTAATATCTAAGAGGCAGAATTAGGAGGAAGTTATCATGTCAATATTTTCAAATGTTAAGCAAAATCAAGGATTAGGCCAGCTAATATGACTTCACCCATTGTGTTCCAGGCAATTAATGTCATTCTGGAAACAGGAAGAACCTTTTGTGTGTGAATTGTTAAATAACAATTTGCTGCAGTGTAATAGTTTTGCATGAACCATTTACATGTATAAAGTTTTATCAAGATGTGGAAAAGTTATGATGTGAAAACTGCACTAATCGCTTCTGTCTCATGCATCTGCTTTTAAGAAATTTGATCAGGTTACGTTTACATTTACGTTTTTATGTAAAAACAGTGAAATTTTGCTATTTTTACTAAATGTCATCATGCCTTGAGAATCCCATAATGGCCCCTGCCACATTGAAATCAAAGTCTGAAAAACCAGTTCTGCTTTCTTTGTCTTTAAATTTGGACTCCTGAGCTTGAAATGATTTGAAATTAGAACAAATGCATAGAAGGAGACTGCTGTCTGCCAAATGAACCAATCGAAAAACAGATAACTATTCATCTTCAGCTAGTCCTACATGAGCAAAAAGTTTGGTTTTAAAGGACTAGAAACTCAGTTTTTTTTTTTTTGTTTTTTTTTGGCAGTTTCGAAAAACTCAAATTCGACTAATGAGTCATCTCCCATGTTTGGAGCAACTCAGAGCACTCACACGGAGGTTTTAATTATGTTCACCAGCTCTCAAGTGTTCGATTCAATTTGGCCAGCAGGAGCCTACCTGGCAGTGTTTACGCTTGAGAAGCCAACGAAGGATCAAGCAAGCATTTCAGCTCTAGGGATTCATTCCAGTTAGTGTACACTATCTCCTGCTGTGCAGGGCTGGGCAACTTATTAAAAAAAAAAGTTAATCAAAACCAACATTATGAATCCTTATTCAGTGTTTGGTCCCATGTTTATGTTTTGATACAACTCACCACAAGGGGTCTCGTTGGCATTTTTCAAAGAGGACCATTTAATTATGAAACTAATCACTGACTGTTCAGTCTGCCAGTGTCTCACTGAGTTGGCCCACTGGCTTCAGACAACCTGAGACATGAGAAAACAAAGAAGATAGCAGGGCCGCGAGAGCGGGACAGAGATTGTTTAGGTAACGGATCAGTCTGAACTGCAGTTTGCTCAAATTAATTATGCTGACTTTCAAAGGGGGCTGAACGGCAAGTTGTTGATCTGAAGGAGAATTGCCTTCATGTAATTTAAAAGTCTCCTTTAGGTTTCCTAATGGAAGAAGAAGAAGAAGAAGAAGAAGAAGAAGAAGAAGATTTTTTTTTTTTGATTTTTACCAAAACATTTATTTACAATAATTTAATAATACACTTTTACATAATCAGGTCAATGAAAACTAAATAAAAATAATAAATATTCACATCAGCAGTTTGTTAAAATTTAGTTCTCCTTGATTTGAAACGGTGCACAATACATTATTAAAACCCCACTTAAATCCCCGGTGGCTCTGTGGAAACAAAATTCCAGTCTTAATCTA
>NW_006800111.1:133880-147641 GCF_000485575.1 Poecilia formosa
AGTATTCAACATTTTGCACATTTTATCACAACAGTCGCATCCAACAAATTACCTTTAAATGGTATTTAGAGACAACCTGTGTGTAATTCAGTATGAATACAACTATCTTCTGAGAACCTGAGAGGTTTGTTAGAGAACAATGGTGAACATACAGCATGAAGACCAAGGATCACAGCGGACAGCTCAATGTTGTGGTGAAGCTTAAAGCAGAGTTAGGCTTTAAAACAATATCACAAGCTAGCTTAATTTAAATTAAGTTTTTCCACATCAAATAAAAATATTTAAAAAACACATTCTGTATTTACTAGAATATATTTCATACTAAATTTGTTCCTGTTCTGATCAATCTAAATACAATAAGAACTTAAAACACAATGAATCAGTAAGAGGACAAATTTAAAATGTTTAAATGCAAACTGTAAATTTGAGGTGTCAAATCCAGCCTACTGATCCAGAGTTGGGCCTATTAAAGGCAGTTGGGTCTAGATATCTGCCGTATAGAAGATATAAATTGTATTTCCCCTCTTGTTACAGTGAGATCAAAGTAAAACAGAGGGAATGAGCTAACGGCTTTCACTAGGTAATGAGGCGACATAGACAGACAGGGATGAAGAAGACTGAACGTGTTAAGGGGGATTGTAGCATTTATTAACAAGATGTCATGCATCCATGGTCACACTAGCACAAAGAAGCATTCTGCAGCCAATGTAATTAACACATAAGGTCATATCTATCTATATATTGCACTTTGTTCAATCTAACAACTTTCCAAACACATCAGACATGATTCACTTTACCACCAGACTTTTATACCCCAGGGCTGTCTTCTTGATCTACTGAATATGAGGTAAAACAATGAATTTGTTTTTTATTTTTATTTTTATTTTTAGACTTGAGATGTAGGACGTTAGGAAAACTTCAAAGATATTGTGAAAAGATGTATTCTGCAGCCCTACACCAAAAAGGCCAAGTTAGCTCTTTTCACAGAGGCTGCAGCCTTCAAACAGCAGCAGACGTTCACTGAGTGAGGATGTGATCTGAGTTGGGATGAGAGGTAAAATTATCGGGCAGCAAAAGTAAACAAAAACAAAACTATTGTCTGAGCAATAAAATAGTGCTATGCAAAAATGTGCATATATATTGAGTGCAAATGGAGCAACGGTAATGAGCAGTGACCAGTAGTAATTAGACTTAGATACTGTGGAGGGTAATGGCAATTGGCAGGAAAGATTTGCTGCTTCTGTCTTGTTGACAGCAGAGACGGAGCAGGTTGTTGTAGAAGGCGCTCCACTGTCTGTCCAGTGTGAGGTGGAGGGGTTGGTTCAGGTCGACCATGATGAGTAGCAGTTTTTTTGTTGTTGTTTTTTTTTTTTTCAGTGTCCTCCCCTCCACCACAGTCTCAAATGTTTCCAGACTCAGTTCAGTTTTCGACAGCCAGGCTTGATCCACCATTGTTTTGCATCAGCGCAAGAGTGAAAAACACCAACAGAACGTCCATATGTGGCCTTTCAGATATAAAAACATCCACTTCTCAGCTAGATGGTCTAATTTACATATATGTTTCACTGTTAGACTCGACTAAAATCACCGTCGATTCATTTTGCACATGCTGTGAGTGCCATATCAGCTCCACTTCCTGCCCCACGTCTTAGCACTTGCAGATCTATTTTTTGCATATTATCTATTTTCTCACTGTTAATATAGTTAATATCGCCGTGTAGATTTTTACTGTTATTAACACGTTTTTTTTGGGGGGGGGGTTTCGGGCTGCGGGTGCCAAAACCTAAAATATGATTTCTGTTTTCACACCTTTCTAAATATATTCATAAGCTTTTGGTGAATCTGTGACACGTTGATCACTGACTTTGGTTTAAATGTCCTATGCTTTTCATGTGTTAAAGTAAAACATATTTGTCTCCAAGTGCTGAGACACATAACCATGTTTGTGAGTAGGTCTTGATGTGGTGCGAGGAAGTGGTCCAGGTTATCAAACAGGCCAAGTAACGAAGGTTCCTGTGCATTCAGTGTGTTTGGGGGAGGTTTGGCCGTGAGCTGACTTTAGCTCAGAGCCGTGGAGAGTTACTATTGTTAAACTAGGAGTTGTTCTAACTCTGGAAGCATTTTTATTTTGCTGCTTGGGCATCAAAATTTGTGACAGGTGCAGTCATGAGAGTTTTTGTTTGTATTTTGTTATTTTGTTCTGCACACTAGAACTTTGTATAGTTTATGTTTAATTCACAGTCAAATCCTTCATTCCCATCACACAGTTTTCTGTTTTAAAAGTGTGTTTTATCGTTTTTCCATTTTTTTTCTAGCCTTACCTATGTGCGTTATTACTTAGTTGTGTTTTTGTGTGTGTGTGTGTGTGTTTGCTGTAGTGTTTATCAGCTATTCCATTAAATACCTTTGTGTTTTCTGCTCTCATCACTGCTGCAACCCGCTGTTGTCAAGACCTAACTTATTTTTTAAAATAAAGAATGAAGTAGAATAGAAAACTCTTTTATTGTCCCACAGCGTTAAAATTTAGATAAACCAGCATCAAGTTAGAAGTAGATAGCGGCATAAATATGGTGATATTATCTGAAATGAGAAAAGACTGCAAATAACAGCAGGGATGTAAACACTTATTTTGTTTCCGGAAACAGTGATTATTATAAATCTTGCAGCCAGAGGCGGTCCTAACCTTGGCGTCCTGGGCGAACCACTTTTATGGAACCCCCCACCAAAACACCCCACAAAGCTGTTGATGGGGGGGAGGTGCATTATGCATTTGCATTATACATTGTTGACATTCAGATCAACCGGTTGCGAGAGCGGGAAGGGAGGTTTGGGGAGGGAAGTCCCACACAGTTTCCTTGGTTTATGGACAAAGCAGTGAGCCGACACAGTACGTAAATATAACAAAGAAAACATCAACTGCAACAATACATACATTTTTAAAAGTTCCTACTAGGAAAGCTTAAAAAGGCAAACCCTCAATTGTCGTAGCTTCTGTTTACCTCCTGCCAACCAGTCGTTTAAAAGCTTCATTGGAAGGAACTAACAAAGGTTTAACACAGCTGTGCTTGCATAAAGTAGTCCTAAACCTTCGCCCTGAATTCAGTAAAACATTCTGAGAGGATAATACATGTTTCATATCCGTCAAATGTTAATTGCCTGTTTAATGACGACCTGCTCAAATAGCTCTTGTAAAGTGGATCGAATCAGAATATCCATTATCTTGTGGCCCATTATCCTTTATCTGGTCCGTCTTTACCAAATCATTAATCTGGACCTTTGCTTCAACTTTCAGGTAACCAAACCAGCAAGGAACGCCGCACCTATTGATACTTACTGCCACGTAGAACAGTCAAAGAGCATTTTCTTATACACATCAAACATCAAAGTATACACTTTACTGCTGTCCAGATTCCACCCTGTTTAGAAGCAAAGACCTTTCTTTTAAATTATTTTATTTGTTTTACTTGTTATAAAAAAAAACACAAACCAACAAACCCAAATCCCCCTGCACTCCTTTTTTTTTCCATCTTCCATGGCGAATTGATTATACTTCTTTCTTAAAACCGCTAGCGATACATTTCACCACTCTCCATTCTGATTTAAGCTGTTGCTCTTCTTGTGTTCACACAAAGCATGCTGGTCACTGTTGCAAGCCAAAGACCGCAGCTTGTGGCTGCAGAATTATGGGTATCTATGTTTCCCTGTCATGGCAGGCTGGCTTTCATATAGAGAAACCTTCTACGACGATTAGTATACAGTCGGCGAATCGAGGAAAAAAAAGGCTGTTCCCCTACATGGGCCACTTACTTTTCTCAGCTTAACTTCCCTGCAGGAAGAAATCAGCCACGAAACCTAAGCCGGCGACAATACATCAGCTTTTTTTCATTCATTGCAAGTTTTTTTTGTGCAATAAAAACACATAATGGTCTGTTGAGATCAGGAGTGAAAAAAGGCAATCAGCGAGATTCAAGAAAAGTAGCTTAAGTTTTTAAAACACAGCAAAAAAAATAATAAAACAAAAAAGGAGATCATTACTTTCTGTTAGCCACAAAATCCAAATTAATCATATTGAAATCTGGGGTTTTAAACAAAATCCGGAAAATGGACTAAGAAACTATATATACTGCAGCAACATGAGCAGCGTGTCTGTGATCGGGGCTATGGGAGCCTCCTCTCTGTGCAGTCTATTTGCTGCACTGGATATTTTATACGGCCCTAATAGGAAAACATTTGAGCAACTTTCTAGTTTAAGAGTGGAGCGTGGGGGCAAGAGCTGCACCCGTGCAATCAGGAGTTTATCCAACGGTGAACAAACAGCCTTTCTAGAAACCTCAGCTCCAGACTTTGTGGAGCATCGCAGGCAAATGGCCACAGTTCAGCAGCTGCTTTAATAGCACCCCATGAGACACCAGGATAAAAATGGTTAATTGAGTGCAGATTCTCTTAATTAGGGGGTTTCTCCCAATTACCCTAGACGTCATATCATCAAGTAATTTGGTGCTACTCAAAAACAGGTCAAGGGGAACAACAACTATTTAGACTTCCCCTTTAAGCAGAGATTTGTTTGCAGTCGTCCTTCAAACAAAGGGATAAGAACTGTCCAAGAAATTTGCTTATGAATTTAATTGTTGCAGTGTTGTGTGAAAAAATGTGTTTACCCCCTTGAACTTACTCTGTCAACAAGCTATTCTTGAAGCTGAGGTTTCACATGCACAAGAAAAGCATCGCATAATGGGTCAGGTCCGTCGGTCACCGAGGTAAATGTTTGGTCAATTTGAGACGTATGTCTTCACCGCTTGTGCTTCATACTACTGGCGGTTTTCACAATCAAGTGAACCATACTCAATATTCTCCGAAATGGATAAATGAACACTTCCCAAATAACCTCAATTTTTATTTTAAATACATTTCACACGTTGTTTTGTCAGATGATAAGCTCTTACCGAACCCCGTGTCCAGATTCTGAAATACTTCAGTGTTTTGAAAACACACCACCGTCCAAATTCCTCAAGTCTTGGCACCACAATATCTTGCAGCATTAAAACACACACATAATATTTCTTCCCAAAATAAAGTCTGCCTCATAAAACAGTATCTATTTGCGCATCCCTGCTGCTATTTGCACAGTTTTATTTCTTGTAAATAGTCTGTTGCTGTTTTCTGTGCTCAAATACTCACATCTTGCTCACTCTTTTCAAATTAACCCACTCAGTCTCACATTCCTTGTAATCTGAGAACGCTATTTTTTAATCAGCTGCACAGTGTTACCTTTCTTGTGTTGTAAAATTTTGCAGACTATGCATTTTCTTACTCCTATTTTTCTGTTTTTATTCTTTACCTTAGTTTGAAAACGCATGCTGCCAATAAACTTTATTGTGCTACTCCTTGAATTGTCCCACTGTGGGAAAGGATATCCCTATCCTACACTGTTCTATCTAGTTGTAAGTAACTCTGAGCCATTAACATGAGAAGTGAAGGTGCTTGCTTAAGCTTCAACATCCTCGAAGTCTTTTGAGACTCTTATTTTCAAGTAACAAAGGGAGAAGCTCTCGAGTTGTGCTGCTGTGTTGACACAGTCGATTAAGACGGCGGGTATAACTGGCTGACAAGCAAGGAGCCTCCTCTACTTTTATATATATAGTTCATATAAAGATGTTCAAGGTGCTGTATGTGGACAACATACTGAATGAGTGATAGACAGATTACAGTTTTAAAACACCGTAACCTGCTAATGTTAAACTCAGGATCAGATTTACAGCTTTGTATTGGCGATAAACTAAAGGACGATTTCGAGATTTTAGTGCATCTAGACAACATTTGATCTTCTTCTTCTCAGATATTTAGTCTGATCGAATCTGAAGTGGATCATTTCATGTGAACAGAAATTCCTTAAAACTCTTTAAGATTTCAAAAGTTTCTTATTGTGTTTATTGAGATATATGGAAGGACATTAGAGATACTCTGGTATTGGACAAGAAAACTCCAACTACACCTGTCAGCTTGTAAATACACTTAAATAATTGAGAAAAGTGTCAGTTGCCAGAGAAGTTTGTGCATATAAACATTCACGCTCAAAACTGCAGGAATGTGCTTTAGTTTCTGCCTGCTTTTATTAGTAAGAATATGAATAAACTCTGAATTATTACCCCTGGATAGTCTTATCTTCAAACTGGTTCACTTTCACTTCTAATTGATTCCAACTACATAACTTGTCTCTTTTAGTACTGAGGTGTGATCTCTGTACCCACTTTATGTCTTGTATCCGTGGCTTTAGGATTTTGTTATAGTTTATACACCTTACCCAAGCTTATCACTACCTGCTACCAAATTGTTTAAACTTAAAAGCTTTAGGGATTTAGTTAAAAGTATTTGAACAGCGGATCTTCAGAAGTGATAGTCCAATATTGCAGTTCCCACTGAGAGCAGGGCCTGTGCAAATCAAGACACTTTTATTCCTCCACATATCATCCCAAATGAACAACTATCAGAGTGGAAGATACAGCTTAACCCTGGCACGCACGATGCTTTAACTTTTGATAAGATTTAACTTTAAGATATAAAGAGAGGAGGGATGTAAAAAATAAAATAAAATAAAGTTTTCCAAAAGCAATTAGACATTATGGGATTATCAATCAGTGTGGCAGAGAGGAAGCAATTGGTATTGATAAACTTTTACAGTGCAGCGTAATTGTAAAGTTACACAGATAGCAATTAACATATATCCACTTTGAAAGCAACAATTCTACTGCTTTGTGCAATGGCAAATGTTTGTAATGTAATTAGGAAGGAACGGCCGAGACACTTTAGAAAATATACACTGGTACACACACATTCAGTAAAAGGATGCAAAAAAAAGGGGGGAGTTTACTACTTGCAAAGGGTTATAATAAAGCCAACGACGAACTTATCTCACAATCAAGGGAGAGACTTCTCATCAACAACACATCATCGGGATCGCTGTGATCGTCAGTGAGAAAAGGTCACTCTCTCCTGAAACATGGAGGTATTTTATTAAGGAAGACGAAAAAGAATAATAAACTAGGTTCACATAGTTCTTGTTTAAATCATGACATACATACAGAGTGGATTAACAGAGTAAAACACCCATCAAATAAAAGTAACATGTACATGCTGTGAACAAAACTAAAATAGAATTTATTCAAACACAACTCCAAAAGATGTAGTTCAATAATTTTGACACTCATTTCATTCATTAGTTAGATTTATTTCTTGTGATGTGACTGTATTAAAATGTTTAACTGTCTGCAATTAATAATCACAATTAATCAAATTTTAATCAAAACTGTGTTTTGACAAAATAATTACTATTTGTTATTATTGTTGTTGTTGTTGTTATTATTGTTATTATTCAACCACTCAGAATTTCAAGGATGTATTCAAATATTTTTGGTACATTACAAAAATTAAGGTTTGAAATATTATACTCTTTAATTGCCTGTGAATTAAAATGTTTTTTTGTTTGTTTGTTTTTTTTTAGATATTATTTTTAAGCCCTCTTAGTATATTGGAGTGTTTATTAGGGGATCCTCATCCCATGCTGACATTAGATATGTGCATGAGTATTTCAGAACAGGTATCCAGTATTGTGCTGGTGCTATAAAGTCGAACACAAACCAGAAAACCTGTTGGTGTTACTTCTCACATGTCTTGCTTTTGTGCACTTTCTGTTCTAGTCAGATTCCATTTTACTATTTGTTCTCTCTGCCTGTTTCCGGGCAGAATCTTCAACTTCGTAGTTGCAAAATGCATGAGGAATTTCTCATTGGAAGCAAGTCCAAATGTGTAAGACGACTGAAAATCTTCAGATACTTTTGAAGACATTCGTGGCTCTGTGTGGGGTTATGAGAAGCAGCAAATGTTCAAAAACACATTCCATTATATATCAACCAAGGTACGGAGAAGCAGCTGAAGCTAGAAAACATGTTGGACTATTTCTGTTTAACCCAGGTCTGGTAGAAAAAAAAATAAAATAATAATAATAATAATAATAATTAAAAATACTTCAAAGACCAGGAATTTCAATCAGAGAAATGATTCACTTTCTTTAAGGTGTGTCAAAGAAAGTAAAGAAATAAAAAAATAAAGTTTCAAAGTGAAACTATTTAAAACCCATCAAAGTCGAGTTAACTTATAAATAACAGACTGCAGCTATGGCTACAATCCAGTAGTTTGTGTGAATGACTGAATGTGGTGTAAAGTGGTTCGGGGTCCTCTTGACTTGATAAATCACTATATAATTACAGGTCATTTACAATTTGCAGTAACTTGTACTTTCTACTTTTCAGTGACTTAATATTACCTATTATTATTATTATTAGTAGTAGTATTACTATTACGTTGTTGGTATGGTTGCTTGTTTTTTTTTTCTCTCTCTTCCTGCAGGTGTAGAAGCAGACTTCTAGGTTGTTGACTTGTATTCTCTCTATGCTTCTTTCTGTCCTACACTCCTGTCTCCACATTCTAAAAAAACAAAAACAAACAAACAAAAAAAAGGTTAGTTCAGTGTCTTCTTGTAAATAATGAAACATTTTTACTCTGTAGTGGCCTGCAGAGAAGAAATCAACAGCAAAGTTTTCCTTTAGTTGTCCTGCTCAAAAGAAACAGTCGCTTAGTTAATTACTTCAGCAAATCTGTTTCCAAGAAAATGACCAAATATTGGCTTCCCACAATTTCTAAACAGAGACTTTGTGAAAACCACAATGAAAGATGTGATTGCACAATCCTTACAGTGCTGCAAATTCCTTTTACTGGCTGTGATCCTATAAATCAAAACCACATGACCCTCTAAAAGCAAACAGCACAGCAGGAGCTCATTACTTGCCTCAGGGTGAGAAATACCCTTCTGAGCTCTTGTTAATCCAAAATTAATTGTCCACCGAAATCAATTACGCTGTCTGACCACGGATGCACTCCACAGTGACGGCCAGTAGAAAACAGATCATAAAACACACCTTAAAAAGATGTGTGCTTTAATATTTACCTATAAAAAAATAGAAACTTTTGTATTTTCAATAGACCTTTAAGTGTTTTAACACTCTGGCTTGACTCTCAAATATGTCATGTTCTGTGAATTTCTACAGACATTTCCTCTGAATTTTTTTATTTTTTGTACACTTTTCCAGTATTGACAAGAACGAAGGATTTTTCTGAATCAGATTTGATCCCTTTTGTTTTTTAATGACTTCGTCTGAACATGGTGACCAGATAAAGCGTGTAACTGCTGGAGGCTATGAGAGATAAAAATCAGTCCATGTCAAGACTGCCTATCTCTGAAGAAAGGAGTGAAACAAAGACACTGATGTGATAAAAAAAAAGAAAAATAAATCTAGATGTCTCTGGTGTAACTTTACCAATTTTCATGTGAAATATACACACTTACAGAGCTTTGGACACAACTGCATCAAATTCAGACAAATATGGAAGTAAGAATTTAGATTGGGGGGGAATTAACTAAGTAAAAACCTATATTCAGCAGTAGCAAGTTTGATCATTTTCAGCCTTTGAGCCAAGTGCGAGAAAGCAGGTTAAATGGTTTAAGTGCAGCTCAAAAGGCCTACGATGCTGGATATCGATTACAGTGAATATGAGCAGTGCATGACTGCCTGCTGGTGTGATGATTTTGTGGATGGGAAAGGATTAAGTTAATTCAATCTGCATGCACATATACTAATCACATCTTGATTCTGTAAAGGGAATGAAGTGGTCAATATTTCAGACTTTAATAAAATCTTTATGGGGGTAGAGACTGTTAAATTACAAAAAAAATGTAGAGTCTAATGTGTCTGCTAACACCTGTGTAATAACAAAGGAGTTCATATCTAGATCCAAAACCATATTTCAATGCATCTTTAATGCAGAGTACTTGCATTATAAAGCATAATCCAGTGGTTCTTAACCTTTTTTGAGGTACCGAACCCCCCAGTTTCATATGCGTAATCAATCATTTAATGCTGACACATATTGGTTCAGGAGGAATGATTTTTGCATATTTAATGACTTGATGCAACTGGCTGAGTTTGCTTGGAAAGCAAACATTTTTCACTAACAAACTGAACTTGACTGCATTGGTTCACAACAACTATTAAGTTGGAAAATATCCAATAGAAGTGGACTGAATGGACTGCTTCGTTCTGCAATCTGGATTTGTTTGTCTTGCAAAGTGCGTTTTTTTTTGTTTTTTTTTGGTTTTTTTGTGCGTGTCTGAATTAGCACCATATAAATTAACTGATTTAAGCTGAGCAACTGGCTCCGAAACTCTGGAACAGCATCCTGGTAGAAACATACATCTGCTCAGAATCATTGCCTCATTACTGCATTTTTCATTCTGTTAATGTACACCACATAAATACACCCAACAAATGCATGCTTTCCCAGAGACAAGCTTCAGCATTTCACGGTGGCTGCATTAGCACGGCGAGTGGATTTCGTTGAATCTGTGAGGATTACAGCATTTCTATGGCACTTTGTGAGGCGCAGTAATACGTCAAAACAGGCCATTTCTTCCCCCTTTTTTTTTTATCAGCAACAAAGCCTCCTGTAATTCTTCCAGTGACCTGCTCCATCAGGAAACAGGAGATTGCTGTTTTCTGTAGCTACTGCAGATAGTAATGTTCATATAACATTAAATATTTTTAATCTTTTTTTTTTTACCTGCCTATATTTGGTGCTTTATTGAACAACAAATAACACAATCAAATCAAGATTCTCTGAGCAGCTTGCTATTTGTACAAAAGTGTGCGGTAATGTTAATCTAAAGCATACGAACAATGTTTTTACCATGCTAGCGAAAAGCTTCAGGTGTTTTATGACAGCTTGCTGTGTAATCCCGTCGCCCGGCCTGTTAATGCGGTATTTCTCCATCAAAGTTCTGCCGTCACATGGATTCTGAAGGGGAGATTTTATTATGGCAGGGGAAGGGTGAATTCCTGATTCATATTCACCTCAGTACATTAAAGCGGATCAATTCTGCTTAAAGGGATCTACCTGTCAATACGTATCTGTCAGAACCATTTTCCAAGTGGCCTAACATCAGTAGTTTACAACGAAGCCTCAAACTTCCCCCCAGTCCTTGAACTTGATGCCATGAAACTCTCTCCCTTTATTAAATGAAGAACACAAGGTGACGGATCTCGCTTTCGCTATCTACATAACCGGCATTTAAAGTCCAGAAGCGGTGCTATCCGCTAAGAAGAAATTCCACAAATATGCGCAATGTCGAAAAGCGCCGGGCTTAGATCGCACTCAGGAGAACGGCGGCGCACATAAGCTGAAAGTCAAATACGCCATTTACAAAAAAGCACCGTCATAAACCGACAACAGAGAATGGCGTGCAAACGGCTTGTGAGGCCTTGTGGCAGGGTGTGCGCCTGGAGTGAAGCTGACTGACGTCCCAGCCTGTGGTGATAGCGCAGATTTACAGCCCACCTCTGGCAGAAATTTACGATATTGAGTTTGAAATGTACAAGGCGCTTTAATGCACCTTCAAGGATTAAAAGCTAAAGCCAAAAACGCTTCTGAAGTTTGTAGCTGAGGCAGCAGTCGATCCCAAACTCCGACCGAGTCTGCCAAGGCTGAGACAGATCGATGAACAAGCTGTGATTTCATAAGCTGAAATATATGTGTGGGTGTTTAAATGAAAGGCCATCAGGAGTGATTCAAGAGCTTTGTATAAATGCTAAGTGGCTCACAAAGACAGCATTAAAGGATTGAAGGCTTTTACAGCCTACTGTTCACAAAATTGAGCCACACGTGTTTTTTTTGTTGTTGTTGTTTTTTCATGGTGAAGTTAAGAGAAAGTCTTAAGACGAGTGTGATTTTGATTACTGTAATAGTACAATCGCCTCCTAAAAAAAAAACATATACAAGTAAAGATGTGTTTCTGTGTTCACCCTGTCATGGACTCCAGGGCTCACCCCTGTTTAGTGGCCAATAACCTCTGGCACCGACCCCATTCATGACCCTTCAAAGATGGAGCCGGTGCAGAAAATAGATGGACAGGCAGGATTTAATTCCAGGAAACACGTAATAATAGAAAGCCAGGGGGTTTTTGATCATTTTCAAAACTTTGTCAAACAAAACTGAAGAATTATCTACCTGGCTTTTTAAGAAAAAGAGCCAAAAAATAAAGATTTGCTCAGATCCAGCAATTTCAAGCATGCATAGCGGCTTCATTCACAGTTATTCAGTCACACGCCGGTGTGCTGTCGGACTGAGCTTCCCCATCGAGGAGCAAATGAACAGAGCAAAATGTTAATCAGCTGACTGCTCAGTCAACTACAAAATAGTGACAATGTAGTTACACAGGTGAACGGTGGAGCCAGACTATTATACAGTGGTGGAGAAAGTACTCAAAAAATGTACTAAAGTAAAAGTACAAATACACAGTCAAAAATGTACTCAAGTAAAAGTCAAAGTACCACATTAACATTTTACTTAAGTAAAAGTAAAAAAGTACTGGCTTTTAAAAATACTTAAGTATTAAAAGTAAAAGTACTTGCTGAATACATAACCTAATATCATTAAGTGAACTGATCGTATTTAATTTTAATACATAAGAAATGTGCCATTTTAATGAACAATGCCACAGATTAAACATGTTCTTATTGTGTTTATTCTCTGTAACAGTTTATACTTAGATATGTGATTCTATGAATCATAATTTCAGGGATGGAAACATCTTGTCTCCTGTCCTAACATAGCATGAACTTCATTAGTGACATTTATTTATAAAGAAATGCAACAGAAAGGGGATAGAAAGAAGGTGGGTGAGGGAGAACATGCAACCAAGGAGCCACGTAGCAGAGTTGTAGTCAAGACCACCGAACCCGAGACCAAGACCAGCGCCCTGCGCTACATGATACAATAAAATTAAGTTTACCTATCAAAATTGGTTCTCAGATTGATCTGAAAGAGCCACATTCCCATAAAAACACCTAGATGTTTAAATACTTAGAGCTCAAATTTATTTAACCAGTATCAATTAAAACTCATTTCATTCTGTTTTGCTTTCATCGCTGTGCTACAATCCGCAGAGGTCTCCTGCTATCCCTAGAAAAATAACACCCTGGACCGTTGCCCATATTGCCCATGTCAGAAACCACAACTGAAACATCGCGGTAAATAACGTTCAACTATGAACACTGTCCAACAGCGCAACAAGAAACCAAGCAGAAGGAGCACCGTGACTGTTCTCACCCTCCCTCCCACTGCGATGTTTGCCACCATATGTGTTAGCTACTGCAGTGTACACAAGAACAAAGAACGGCTCTCAGTGAGGCTTCAGTCCTTAGAAATTAGTAAAGATCCGTCCAGACAGTAAGTCACGTTATTGCTTGGATTTTACGGCGCCACCTTAAGACCCTGAACTTCACATTTTAACGGAAAAAAAGCTCAATGTGACGTGGATGTAACGAGTAACGCGACAGTTTTGTAGAAATGTAGTGAAGTAGAAAGTACAGATACTTACTATAAAATGTAGTGGAGAAAAAGTAGAAAGTACCCATTATTAAATCTACTTAAGTAAAGTACAGATACACGAAAACTGTACTTAAGTACAGTAACGAAGTACTTGTACTTCGTTACTTCCCACCACTGCTATTATAGCAGTAAAAAATAGTAACCCATAGCAACCCACCTTGCTGCTGTAGCTTATCCCAAAAGAAAATATTCTCCAAAATTGTGAGGAAGACTGAAATTGCATTGGGCTGCCACTGAATGCGACTTAAAGGGGCCAGGTCCCTG
>NW_006800111.1:147651-171814 GCF_000485575.1 Poecilia formosa
AAGAAGAAGAAGAAGAAGAAGAAGAAGAAGAAGAAGAAGAAGAAGAAGAAGAAGAAGAAGAAGAAGAAGAAGAAGAAGAAGAAGAAGAAGAAGAACGCTTTTGGTAATTTTCTGCTTCGCATTCGAACGCATTTACAGTTACTGCAAAAGTATTCAACATTTTGCACATTTTATCACAACAGTCGCATCCACTGCAACAAATTACCTTTAAATGGTATTTAGAGACAACCTGTGTGTAATTCAGTATGAATACAACTATCTTCTGAGAACCTGAGAGGTTTGTTAGAGAACAATGGTGAACATACAGCATGAAGACCAAGGATCACAGCGGACAGCTCAATGTTGTGGTGAAGCTTAAAGCAGAGTTAGGCTTTGAAACAATATCACAAGCTAGCTTAATTTAAATTAAGTTTTTCCACATCAAATAAAAATATTTCAAAAACACATTCTGTATTTACTAGAATATATTTCATACTAAATTTGTTCCTGTTCTGATCAATCTAAATACAATAAGGACTTAAAACACAATGAATTAGTAAGAGGACGAATTTAAAATGTTTAAATGCAAACTGTAAATTTGAGGTGTCAAATCCAGCCTACTGATCCAGAGTTGGGCCTATTAAAGGCAGTTGGGTCTAGATATCTGCCGTATAGAAGATATAAATTGTATTTCCCCTCTTGTTACAGTGAGATCAAAGTAAAACAGAGGGAATGAGCTAACGGCTTTCACTAGGTAATGAGGCGACATAGACAGACAGGGATGAAGAAGACTGAACGTGTTAAGGGGGATTGTAGCATTTATTAACAAGATGTCATGCATCCATGGTCACACTAGCACAAAGAAGCATTCTGCAGCCAATGTAATTAACACATAAGGTCATATCTATCTATATATTGCACTTTGTTCAATCTAACAACTTTCCAAACACATCAGACATGATTCACTTTACCACCAGACTTTTATACCCCAGGGCTGTCTTCTTGATCTACTGAATATGAGGTAAAACAATGAATTTGTTTTTTATTTTTATTTTTATTTTTAGACTTGAGATGTAGGACGTTAGGAAAACTTCAAAGATATTGTGAAAAGATGTATTCTGCAGCCCTACACCAAAAAGGCCAAGTTAGCTCTTTTCACAGAGGCTGCAGCCTTTAAACAGCAGCAGACGTTCACTGAGTGAGGATGTGATCTGAGTTGGGATGAGAGGTAAAATTATCGGGCAGCAAAAGTAAACAAAAACAAAACTATTGTCTGAGCAATAAAATAGTGCTATGCAAAAATGTGCATATATATTGAGTGCAAATGGAGCAACGGTAATGAGCAGTGACCAGTAGTAATTAGACTTAGATACTGTGGAGGGTAATGGCACGTGGCAGGAAAGATTTGCTGCTTCTGTCTTGTTGACAGCAGAGACGGAGCAGGTTGTTGTAGAAGGCGCTCCACTGTCTGTCCAGTGTGAGGTGGAGGGGTTGGTTCAGGTCGACCATGATGAATAGCAGTTTTTTTTTTGTTTGTTTAGTTTTTTTTAAGTGTTCTCCCCTCCACCACAGTCTCAAATGTCTCCAGACTCAGCTCAGTTTTCGACAGCCAGGTTTGATCCACCATTGTTTTGTGCCAGCGCAAGAGTGAAAAACACCAACAGAACGTCCATACGTGGCCTTTCAGATATAAAAACATCCACTTCTCAGCTAGATGGTCTAATTTACATATATGTTTCACTGTTAGACTCGACTAAAATCACCGTCGATTCATTTTGCACATGCTGTGAGTGCCATATCAGCTCCACTTCCTGCCCCACGTCTTAGCACTTGCAGATCTATTTTTGCATATTATCTATTTTCTCACTGTTAATATAGTTAATATCGCCGTGTAGATTTTTACTGTTATTAACACGTTTTTTTTGGGGGGGGGGTTTCGGGCTGCGGGTGCCAAAACCTAAAATATGATTTCTGTTTTCACACCTTTCTAAATATATTCATAAGCTTTTGGTGAATCTGTGACACGTTGATCACTGACTTTGGTTTAAGTGTCCTATGCTTTTCATGTGTTAAAGTAAAACATATTTGTCTCCAAGTGCTGAGACACATAACCATGTTTGTGAGTAGGTCTTGATGTGGTGCGAGGAAGTGGTCCAGGTTATCAAACAGGCCAAGTAACGAAGGTTCCTGTGCATTCAGTGTGTTTGGGGGAGGTTTGGCCGTGAGCTGACTTTAGCTCAGAGCCGTGGAGAGTTACTATTGTTAAACTAGGAGTTGTTCTAACTCTGGAAGCATTTTTATTTTGCTGCTTGGGCATCAAAATTTGTGACAGGTGCAGTCATGAGAGTTTTTGTTTGTATTTTGTTATTTTGTTCTGCACACTAGAACTTTGTATAGTTTATGTTTAATTCACAGTCAAATCCTTCATTCCCATCACACAGTTTTCTGTTTTAAAAGTGTGTTTTATCGTTTTTCCATTTTTTTTCTAGCCTTACCTATGTGCGTTATTACTTAGTTGTGTTTTTGTGTGTGTGTGTGTGTGTTTGCTGTAGTGTTTATCAGCTATTCCATTAAATACCTTTGTGTTTTCTGCTCTCATCACTGCTGCAACCCGCTGTTGTCAAGACCTAACTTATTTTTTAAAATAAAGAATGAAGTAGAATAGAAAACTCTTTTATTGTCCCACAGCGTTAAAATTTAGATAAACCAGCATCAAGTTAGAAGTAGATAGCGGCATAAATATGGTGATATTATCTGAAATGAGAAAAGACTGCAAATAACAGCAGGGATGTAAACACTTATTTTGTTTCCGGAAACAGTGATTATTATAAATCTTGCAGCCAGAGGCGGTCCTAACCTTGGCGTCCTGGGCGAACCACTTTTGTGGCATCCCCCACCAAAACCCCCCACAAAGCTGTTGATGGGGGGGAGGTGCATTATGCATTTGCATTATACATTGTTGACATTCAGATCAACCGGTTGCGAGAGCGGGAAGGGAGGTTTGGGGAGGGAAGTCCCACACAGTTTCCTTGGTTTATGGACAAAGCAGTGAGCCGACACAGTACGTAAATATAACAAAGAAAACATCAACTGCAACAATACGTACATTTTTAAAAGTTCCTTCTAGGAAAGCTTAAAAAGGCAAACCCTCAATTGTCGTAGCTTCTGTTTACCTCCTGCCAACCAGTCGTTTAAAAGCTTCATTGGAAGGAACTAACAAAGGTTTAACACAGCTGTGCTTGCATAAAGTAGTCCTAAACCTTCGCCCTGAATTCAGTAAAACATTCTGAGAGGATAATACATGTTTCATATCCGTCAAATGTTAATTGCCTGTTTAATGACGACCTGCTCAAATAGCTCTTGTAAAGTGGATCGAATCAGAATATCCATTATCTTGTGGCCCATTATCCTTTATCTGGTCCGTCTTTACCAAATCATTAATCTGGACCTTTGCTTCAACTTTCAGGTAACCAAACCAGCAAGGAACGCCGCACCTATTGATACTTACTGCCACGTAGAACAGTCAAAGAGCATTTTCTTATACACATCAAACATCAAAGTATACACTTTACTGCTGTCCAGATTCCACCCTGTTTAGAAGCAAAGACCTTTCTTTTAAATTATTTTATTTGTTTTACTTGTTATAAAAAAAAACACAAACCAACAAACCCAAATCCCCCTGCACTCCTTTTTTTTTCCATCTTCCATGGCGAATTGATTATACTTCTTTCTTAAAACCGCTAGCGATACATTTCACCACTCTCCATTCTGATTTAAGCTGTTGCTCTTCTTGTGTTCACACAAAGCATGCTGGTCACTGTTGCAAGCCAAAGACCGCAGCTTGTGGCTGCAGAATTATGGGTATCTATGTTTCCTTGTCATGGCAGGCTGGCTTTCATATAGAGAAACCTTCTACGACGATTAGTATACAGTCGGCGAATCGAGGAAAAAAAAGGCTGTTCCCCTACATGGGCCACTTACTTTTCTCAGCTTAACTTCCCTGCAGGAAGAAATCAGCCACGAAACCTAAGCCGGCGACAATACATCAGCTTTTTTTCATTCATTGCAAGTTTTTTTTGTGCAATAAAAACACATAATGGTCTGTTGAGATCAGGAGTGAAAAAAGGCAATCAGCGAGATTCAAGAAAAGTAGCTTAAGTTTTTAAAACACAGCAAAAAAAATAATAAAACAAAAAAGGAGATCATTACTTTCTGTTAGCCACAAAATCCAAATTAATCATATTGAAATCTGGGGTTTTAAACAAAATCCGGAAAATGGACTAAGAAACTATATATACTGCAGCAACATGAGCAGCGTGTCTGTGATCGGGGCTATGGGAGCCTCCTCTCTGTGCAGTCTATTTGCTGCACTGGATATTTTATACGGCCCTAATAGGAAAACATTTGAGCAACTTTCTAGTTTAAGAGTGGAGCGTGGGGGCAAGAGCTGCACCCGTGCAATCAGGAGTTTATCCAACGGTGAACAAACAGCCTTTCTAGAAACCTCAGCTCCAGACTTTGTGGAGCATCGCAGGCAAATGGCCACAGTTCAGCAGCTGCTTTAATAGCACCCCATGAGACACCAGGATAAAAATGGTTAATTGAGTGCAGATTCTCTTAATTAGGGGGTTTCTCCCAATTACCCTAGACGTCATATCATCAAGTAATTTGGTGCTACTCAAAAACAGGTCAAGGGGAACAACAACTATTTAGACTTCCCCTTTAAGCAGAGATTTGTTTGCAGTCGTCCTTCAAACAAAGGGATAAGAACTGTCCAAGAAATTTGCTTATGAATTTAATTGTTGCAGTGTTGTGTGAAAAAATGTGTTTACCCCCTTGAACTTACTCTGTCAACAAGCTATTCTTGAAGCTGAGGTTTCACATGCACAAGAAAAGCATCGCATAATGGGTCAGGTCCGTCGGTCACCGAGGTAAATGTTTGGTCAATTTGAGACGTACGTCTTCACCGCTTGTGCTTCTTACTACTGGCGCTTTTTACAATCAAGTGAACCATACTCAATATTCTCCGAAATTGATAAATGAACACTTCCCAAATAACCTCAATTTTTATTTTAAATACATTTCACACGTTGTTTTGTCAGATGATAAGCTCTTACCGAACCCCGTGTCCAGATTCTGAAATACTTCAGTGTTTTGAAAACACACCACCGTCCAAATTCCTCAAGTCTTGGCACCACAATATCTTGCAGCATTAAAACACACACATAATATTTCTTCCCAAAATAAAGTCTGCCTCATAAAACAGTATCTATTTGCGCATCCCTGCTGCTATTTGCACAGTTTTATTTCTTGTAAATAGTCTGTTGCTGTTTTCTGTGCTCAAATACTCACATCTTGCTCACTCTTTTCAAATTAACCCACTCAGTCTCACATTCCTTGTAATCTGAGAACGCTATTTTTTAATCAGCTGCACAGTGTTACCTTTCTTGTGTTGTAAAATTTTGCAGACTATGCATTTTCTTACTCCTATTTTTCTGTTTTTATTCTTTACCTTAGTTTGAAAACGCATGCTGCCAATAAACTTTATTGTGCTACTCCTTGAATTGTCCCACTGTGGGAAAGGATATCCCTATCCTACACTGTTCTATCTAGTTGTAAGTAACTCTGAGCCATTAACATGAGAAGTGAAGGTGCTTGCTTAAGCTTCAACATCCTCGAAGTCTTTTGAGACTCTTATTTTCAAGTAACAAAGGGAGAAGCTCTCGAGTTGTGCTGCTGTGTTGACACAGTCGATTAAGACGGCGGGTATAACTGGCTGACAAGCAAGGAGCCTCCTCTACTTTTATATATATAGTTCATATAAAGATGTTCAAGGTACTGTATGTGGACAACATACTGAATGAGTGATAGACAGATTACAGTTTTAAAACACCGTAACCTGCTAATGTTAAACTCAGGATCAGATTTACAGCTTTGTATTGGCGATAAACTAAAGGACGATTTCGAGTTTTTAGTGCGTCTAGACAACATTTGATCTTCTTCTTCTCAGATATTTAGTCTGATCGAATCTGAAGTGGATCATTTCATGTGAACAGAAATTCCTTAAAACTCTTTAAGATTTCAAAAGTTTCTTATTGTGTTTATTGAGATATATGGAAGGACATTAGAGATACTCTGGTATTGGACAAGAAAACTCCAACTACACCTGTCAGCTTGTAAATACACTTAAATAATTGAGAAAAGTGTCAGATGCCAGAGAAGTTTGTACATATAAACATTCACGCTCAAAACTGCAGGAATGTGCTTTAGTTTCTGTCTGTTTTTATTAGTAAGAATACAAATAAACTCTGAATTATTACCCCTGGATAGTCTTATCTTCAAACTGGTTCACTTTCACTTCTAATTGATTCCAACTACATAACTTGTCTCTTTTAGTACTGAGGTGTGATCTCTGTACCCACTTTATGTCTTGTATCCGTGGCTTTAGGATTTTGTTATAGTTTATACACCTTACCCAAGCTTATCACTACCTGCTACCAAATTGTTTAAACTTAAAAGCTTTAGGGATTTAGTTAAAAGTATTTGAACAGCGGATCTTCAGAAGTGATAGTCCAATATTGCAGTTCCCACTGAGAGTAGGGCCTGTGCAAATCAAGACACTTTTATTCCTCCACATATCATCCCAAATGAACAACTATCAGAGTGGAAGATACAGCTTAACCCTGGCACGCACGATGCTTTAACTTTTGATAAGATTTAACTTTAAGATATAAAGAGAGGAGGGATGTAAAAAATAAAATAAAATAAAGTTTTCCAAAAGCAATTAGACATTATGGGATTATCAATCAGTGTGGCAGAGAGGAAGCAATTGGTATTGATAAACTTTTACAGTGCAGTGTAATTGTAAAGTTACACAGATAGCAATTAACATATATCCACTTTGAAAGCAACAATTCTACTGCTTTGTGCAATGGCAAATGTTTGTAATGTAATTAGGAAGGAAAGGCCGAGACACTTTAGAAAATACACACGGGTACACACACATTCAGTAAAAGGATGCAAAAAAAGGGGGGAGTTTACTACTTGCAAAGGGTTATAATAAAGCCAACGACGAAAACTTATCTCACAATCAAGGGAGAGACTTCTCATCAACAACACATCATCGGGATCGCTGTGATCGTCAGTGAGAAAAGGTCACTCTCTCCTGAAACATGGAGGTATTTTATTAAGGAAGACGAAAAAGAATAATAAACTAGGTTCACATAGTTCTTGTTTAAATCATGACATACATACAGAGTGGATTAACAGAGTAAAACACCCATCAAATAAAAGTAACATGTACATGCTGTGAACAAAACTAAAATAGAATTTATTCAAACACAACTCCAAAAGATGTAGTTCAATAATTTTGACACTCATTTCATTCATTAGTTAGATTTATTTCTTGTGATGTGACTGTATTAAAATGTTTAACTGTCTGCAATTAATAATCACAATTAATCAAATTTTAATCAAAACTGTGTTTTGACAAAATAATTACTATTTGTTATTATTATTATTATTATTATTATTATTATTATTATTATTATTATTATTATTATTATTATTATTGCTGTTGTTGTTGTTATTATTATTCAACCACTCAGAATTTCAAGGATGTATTCAAATATTTTTGGTACATTACAAAAATTAAGGTTTGAAATATTATACTCTTTAATTGCCTGTGAATTAAAATGTTTTTTTGTTTGTTTGTTTTTTTTTAGATATTATTTTTAAGCCCTCTTAGTATATTGGAGTGTTTATTAGGGGATCCTCATCCCATGCTGACATTAGATATGTGCATGAGTATTTCAGAGCAGGTATCCAGTACTGTGCTGGTGTTATAAAGTCGAACACAAACCAGAAAACCTGTTGGTGTTACTTTTCACATGTCTTGCTTTCGTGCACTTTCTGTTCTAGTCAGATTCCATTTTACTATTTGTTCTCTCTGCCTGTTTCAGGGCAGAATCTTCGACTTTGTAGTTGCAAAATGCATGAGGAATTTCTCATTGGAAGCAAGCCCAAATGTGTAAGACGTCTGAAAATCTTCAGATACTTTTGAAGACATTCGTGGCTCTGTGTGGGGTTATGAGAAGCAGCAAATGTTCAAAAACACATTCCATTATATATCAGCCAAGGTACGGAGAAGCAGCTGAAGCTAGAAAACATGTTGGACTATTTCTGTTTAACCCAGGTCTGGTAGAAAAAAAAATAAAATAATAATAATAATAATAATAATTAAAAATACTTCAATCAAAGACCAGGAATTTCAATCAGAGAAATGATTCACTTTCTTTAAGGTGTGTCAAAGAAAGTAAAGAAATAAAAAAATAAAGTTTCAAAGTGAAACTATTTAAAACCCATCAAAGTCGAGTTAACTTATAAATAACAGACTGCAGCTATGGCTACAATCCAGTAGTTTGTGTGAATGACTGAATGTGGTGTAAAGTGGTTCGGGGTCCTCTTGACTTGATAAATCACTATATAATTACAGGTCATTTACAATTTGCAGTAACTTGTTCTTTCTACTTTTCAGTGACTTAATATTACCTATTATTATTATTATTAGTAGTAGTATTACTATTACGTTGTTGGTATGGTTGCTTGTTTTTTTTTTCTCTCTCTTCCTGCAGGTGTAGAAGCAGACTTCTAGGTTGTTGACTTGTATTCTCTCTATGCTTCTTTCTGTCCTACACTCCTGTCTCCACATTCTAAAAAAACAAAAACAAACAAACAAAAAAAAGGTTAGTTCAGTGTCTTCTTGTAAATAATGAAACATTTTTACTCTGTAGTGGCCTGCAGAGAAGAAATCAACAGCAAAGTTTTCCTTTAGTTGTCCTGCTCAAAAGAAACAGTCGCTTAGTTAATTACTTCAGCAAATCTGTTTCCAAGAAAATGACCAAATATTGGCTTCCCACAATTTCTAAACAGAGACTTTGTGAAAACCACAATGAAAGATGTGATTGCACAATCCTTACAGTGCTGCAAATTCCTTTCACTGGCTGTGATGCTATAAATCAAAACCACATGACCCTCTAAAAGCAAACAGCACAGCAGGAGCTCATTACTTGCCTCAGGGTGAGAAATACCCTTCTGAGCTCTTGTTAATCCAAAATTAATTGTCCACCGAAATCAATTACACTGTCTGACCACGGATGCACTCCACAGTGACGGCCAGTAGAAAACAGATCATAAAACACACCTTAAAAAGATGTGTGCTTTAATATTTAACTATAAAAAAATAGAAACTTTTGTATTTTCAATAGACCTTTAAGTGTTTTAACACTCTGGCTTGACTCTCAAATATGTCATGTTCTGTGAATTTCTACAGACATTTCCTCTGAATTTTTTTATTTTTTGTACACTTTTCCAGTATTGACAAGAACGAAGGATTTTTCTGAATCAGATTTGATCCCTTTTTTTTTTTAATGACCTCGTCTGAACATGGTGACCAGATAAAGTGTGCAACTGCTGGAGGCTATGAGAGATAAAAATCAGTCCATGTCAAGACTGCCTATCTCTGAAGAAAGGAGTGAAACAAAGACACTGATGTGATAAAAAAAAAGAAAAATAAATCTAGATGTCTCTGGTGTAACTTTACCAATTTTCATGTGAAATATACACACTTACAGAGCTTTGGACACAACTGCATCAAATTCAGACAAATATGGAAGTAAGAATTTAGATTGGGGGGGAATTAACTAAGTAAAAACCTATATTCAGCAGTAGCAAGTTTGATCATTTTCAGCCTTTGAGCCAAGTGTGAGAAAGCAGGTTAAATGGTTTAAGTGCAGCTCAAAAGGCCTACGATGCTGGATATCGATTACAGTGAATATGAGCAGTGCATGACTGCCTGCTGGTGTGATGATTTTGTGGATGGGAAAGGATTAAGTTAATTCAATCTGCATGCACATATACTAATCACATCTTGATTCTGTACAGGGAATGAAGAGGTCAATATTTCGGACTTTAATAAAATCTTTATGGGGGTAGAGACTGTTAAATTACAAAAAAAATGTAGAGTCTAATGTGTCTGCTAACACCTGTGTAATAACAAAGGAGTTCATATCTAGATCCAAAACCATATTTTAATGCGTCTTTAATGCAGAGTACTTGTATTATAAAGCGTAATCCAGTGGTTCTTAACCTTTTTTGAGGTACCGAACCCCCCAGTTTCATATGCGTAATCAATCATTTAATGCTGACACATTTTGGTTCAGGAGGAATGATTTTTGCATATTTAATGACTTGATGCAACTGGCTGAGTTTGCTTGGAAAGCAAACATTTTTCACTAACAAACTGAACTTGACTGCATTGGTTCACAACAACTATTAAGTTGGAAAATATCCAATAGAAGTGGACTGAATGGACTGCTTCGTTCTGCAATCTGGATTTGTTTGTCTTGCAAAGTGCGTTTTTTTTTGTTTTTTTTTGGTTTTTTTGTGCGTGTCTGAATTAGCACCATATAAATTAACTGATTTAAGCTGAGCAACTGGCTCCGAAACTCTGGAACAGCATCCTGGTAGAAACATACATCTGCTCAGAATCATTGCCTCATTACTGCATTTTTCATTCTGTTAATGTACACCACATAAATACACCCAACAAATGCATGCTTTCCCAGAGACAAGCTTCAGCATTTCACGGTGGCTGCATTAGCACGGCGAGTGGATTTCGTTGAATCTGTGAGGATTACAGCATTTCTATGGCACTTTGTGAGGCGCAGTAATACGTCAAAACAGGCCATTTCTTCCCCCTTTTTTTTTTATCAGCAACAAAGCCTCCTGTAATTCTTCCAGTGACCTGCTCCATCAGGAAACAGGAGATTGCTGTTTTCTGTAGCTACTGCAGATAGTAATGTTCATATAACATTAAATATTTTTAATCTTTTTTTTTTTACCTGCCTATATTTGGTGCTTTATTGAACAACAAATAACACAATCAAATCAAGATTCTCTGAGCAGCTTGCTATTTGTACAAAAGTGTGCGGTAATGTTAATCTAAAGCATACGAACAATGTTTTTACCATGCTAGCGAAAAGCTTCAGGTGTTTTATGACAGCTTGCTGTGTAATCCCGATGCCCGGCCTGTTAATGCGGTATTTCTCCATCAAAGTTCTGCCGTCACATGGATTCTGAAGGGGAGATTTTATTATGGCAGGGGAAGGGTGAATTCCTGATTCATATTCACCTCAGTACATTAAAGCGGATCAATTCTGCTTAAAGGGATCTACCTGTCAATACGTATCTGTCAGAACCATTTTCCAAGTGGCCTAACATCAGTAGTTTACAACAAAGCCTCAAACTTCCCCCCAGTCCTTGAACTTGATGCCATGAAACTCTCTCCCTTTATTAAATGAAGAACACAAGGTGACGGATCTCGCTTTCGCTATCTACATAACCGGCATTTAAAGTCCAGAAGCGGTGCTATCCGCTAAGAAGAAATTCCACAAATATGCGCAATGTCGAAAAGCGCCGGGCTTAGATCGCACTCAGGAGAACGGCGGCGCACATAAGCTGAAAGTCAAATACGCCATTTACAAAAAAGCACCGTCATAAACCGACAACAGAGAATGGCGTGCAAACGGCTTGTGAGGCCTTGTGGCAGGGTGTGCGCCTGGAGTGAAGCTGACTGACGTCCCAGCCTGTGGTGATAGCGCAGATTTACAGCCCACCTCTGGCAGAAATTTACGATATTGAGTTTGAAATGTACAAGGCGCTTTAATGCACCTTCAAGGATTAAAAGCTAAAGCCAAAAACGCTTCTGAAGTTTGTAGCTGAGGCAGCAGTCGATCCCAAACTCCGACCGAGTCTGCCAAGGCTGAGACAGATCGATGAACAAGCTGTGATTTCATAAGCTGAAATATATGTGTGGGTGTTTAAATGAAAGGCCATCAGGAGTGATTCAAGAGCTTTGTATAAATGCTAAGTGGCTCACAAAGACAGCATTAAAGGATTGAAGGCTTTTACAGCCTACTGTTCACAAAATTGAGCCACACGTGTTTTTTTTGTTGTTGTTGTTTTTTCATGGTGAAGTTAAGAGAAAGTCTTAAGACGAGTGTGATTTTGATTACTGTAATAGTACAATCGCCTCCTAAAAAAAAAACATATACAAGTAAAGATGTGTTTCTGTGTTCACCCTGTCATGGACTCCAGGGCTCACCCCTGTTTAGTGGCCAATAACCTCTGGTACCGACCCCATTCATGACCCTTCAAAGATGGAGCCGGTGCAGAAAATAGATGGACAGGCAGGATTTAATTCCAGGAAACACGTAATAATAGAAAGCCAGGGGGTTTTTGATCATTTTCAAAACTTTGTCAAACAAAACAAAACTGAAGAATTATCTACCTGGCTTTTTAAGAAGAAGAACCAAAAAATAAAGATTAGCTCAGATCCAGCAATTTCAAGCATGCATAGCGGCTTCATTCACAGTTATTCAGTCACACGCCGGTGTGCTGTCGGACTGAGCTTCCCCATCGAGGAGCAAATGAACAGAGCAAAATGTTAATCAGCTGACTGCTCAGTCAACTACAAAATAGTGACAATGTAGTTACACAGGTGAACGGTGGAGCCAGACTATTATAGCAGTAAAAAATAGTAACCCATAGCAACCCACCTTGCTGCTATTGCTTATCCCAAAAGAAAATATTCTCCAAAATTGTGAGGAAGACTGAAATTGCATTGGGCTGCCACTGAATGCGACTTAAAGGGGCCAGGTCCCTGTTTGCACTGTAAAATCTGTTTTGTCCATGTTTGTTTTGAAACACAATCTCTGATTTGTCCCTCAGCAGTTAAGTTTATTTGTGTCAACATGCAATTGACAGACATGGGAGCACAGTTTGGCTCACCGTGATTATAATTTTGTTGATGAACGTAGATTAGATAAAAACGAATTTCTCTAAGGAATTCCAAGCTGGAAACATAAATCATGGATTTATGTTTCCAGCTGGTGTGCGGTGGGCTAAACTACTTAACTCTTGATTAACACTCAAATAGCCAATGATTACGTTCTGAATAAGTTGTTACAATACTGACCACAGAAGAATGAATAAATAGAAATGGTACGTCCTGAATAGACGGCTTTTAAACTCACATAATATCGACGATTTTCTTTTTTGGTAATTACCTTTAAAAATTTGGCGCTGAAACTACCTTCCCATTATTTTTTGCGTACATCCAAGGATGTGCGACTGAAGATGCTTTCGTGTGACAGCCGTGCAGAGCACTGCCTCAACCCTGTCACTGCCGCACAAGCTGATGGAAAACTGACATGGCAGACTGACAAATAATCATGTCAGTCCAGGAATTCAGTGACAGACACACAACTGTCACACTCTAATGAATATTATTTAAGAAAAAAGAGATGGTGAAAATGGTCTGTCTGGCTTTAAAATATGCCATGTCGTGGCAATTTCCTCTGAAAAGTTTTTTTTTTTTTTTTTGAAAAGCTGCTAGGAAACTGTTAAAAAAAATATGGACAAAAAGCTACATTGCTAGAAATATGTGATATGCTTTAGCACCTTTCTGCAGTTCACATTCCTACCCGACATGATTAGTTTGCAAGTAATGTAAACAAAACTGACATATTTTATGTCCTTTTCCCCAACGTACAGCTGTTTGCTGTCCAACAGTCTTTGTCGCATTTTATGCAAAGGGATGATTTATGGATCCTAACAGTTTTTTCTGTCTTTAATTGCCAACTTATGCACAGCTAAAATCACAACAGCTATATATCCCATATAGTATGTTGTAAATGTGCAAGTGCAACATTTTCATTCTTTGTATACACAACGAGTTTCCCTTTTATTACATGACAAGTCGTTCAGAATCAAAGTCGACACTCATTCTCATTATCAACTTTCATCACTGGCATTTCAAAATGTTAACACCGTCACGTTTTACACTTTCTGCGAAGCACGGCTAATATGCAGTCATTAAACGTGCCTTCAACGAGGTGCATCATAAACTGCAACATAAATCAATAATACTAAAGCTCCCACGTGTAACTTGCCTTTTTTTTCCTTTACAGTTCACAAGCTTTTAAAATTTGCTTGTAGTTTTAAGTAAATTAACTGCATCTAGTTCAAATAGGTTCGTCTGCACTGCTGGGAATACAGATATAAAATGTAACATTACCTCTTATGGCTTAAGAGTGCCTTGGAAAAGTCTTAATACACCTTGCACTTTTGTCACATTTTGTCGTAATCCATCCATCCATCCATCCATCCATCCATCCATCCATCCGATATGATTTGAAACGTACCTCCAGCTACATCCATTTTTAAAGGTTTGCCTGTTCTCCATTCAATCATGTTTCAGCTCCATTTTCATCCATTGCGACTCTGAAACGTGCAGTACGGTTAGCTGTCAACAAATAAGCAGCATCTTCCCATCTCTGACCTTAATTTCTGAACTATTTCTATCCTTGGTACACCCAAATGCAGATATAACTTCTTTGTAACACAGGCAGAAACACGTGTGCCTGCAAAAACATTACATGGAAATGTTAAAATAGATGTGAGGAAACACAAGGACCACTGAAGAATAAACATAGATTCCATTTTAGTAGTAACATATAATTATAAACATTAATTAATTGCAAGTGCTGTGCTTAAATCTGCATTTTGGCTCGGTGTATATCTAAACATTTTAATCTGCCATGAGCTGTTGTTCTTCTGAGCTTGTATTTATAATGCTTTGAAAAAGCATTTCCCCCTTTCAGATTGTTTTTTTTTTATGTCACACTTAAACCTGAGTAAATCGCAAGTGGAGCTTTCAAATTAAGATTTAGGTGGCGTGACTTGTATCTTTGTCTCCATAACCTGAAGCTGCACCTGCAGCCTGTGCTTAAGGTCACAAACGAATGGCTGGACAATCTCCTATCTGACAGAGAGCAGAGTCTACGGCTCCATCATTTACCACAAGTCATCTGGGTTCTGCAGCAGCAGCAGACCATCACGCTGCAACCAGCCAGCTCTTTTTTTGGGAGGAGCTAAGGATTGAGGACCAGCCATTGATGCAAAGCTGATGGAGGTGAACGGGGGAAGGTTCACCTGTGTTCAAAACGTCTTCTCCGTTTGTGGATGACGAATCTCACCGCGTGAGTCTCGAGGCATCAGAAATCGCTTTTTGCAACCCATTTCAGACTGATAGACGTCGACGATTTTGCTTCTCGTCTGTTTTGAAATTTCTTCTTGAGAGCAGGACAGGGCATGCTGCGCTTTGAGATCTCGACATGAAGCCAGACACATTCTAATTAGGTGGATCACTGAGCGGTCAACTCGGGGTTTCTGAAAAAGAAAATGTTTGTCACACTTAGTCCATAATCTAGGAGCGCATACTTTTTCACACTGGTTTGGATGTTTTGTTTTTTTTTGCTTTTTTTACCGTTCTTTTTTATAAACTCATCAATCATGACACTGTAACTAAATGAAGTAATTCCTTTTAAGGGTAACTCTAAAAGCTACTCCACTGCAGGCTCTACATGTACACCTACCGCTTCTGCCTTTTAGCTTTGTTTTGCTTAAATACAGAACGACACCTTCCAGTACGCCGTTCATACGTTGTTCATCTAAGATTGTATTTCAAAGGCTTGAAAGGACTGAGCTGAATGATATATATATATATATATATATATATATATATTTTTTTTTTTATTATTATTTTTTTTTTATGTTCTGATAAATGAAACCTGACACCTAAAGAAGGCTGAACAGTGTTTTCAATACAGCTGCAACTTCCAACATGAGCACATCCAATACAAGAACAAGTGTAGCCTGAGCTGAATCAAAAGCACACTGATGCTTCACAAAGCCCGTCTTCTTATCTTTCTCTGGGGTTGAATGGCTTTGATTGCATAGGTCTTCATGCAGTCATTATTGATGTCTCCCATTTCAGAGCACAAGTCATCTGAACTCTTTTTCTTTTTCTTTTTTCTTTTTTTTTTTTGCACCCTCTCAGACCGAGCAAAAACATACCATTGTCTTTCCCATCGCTTTTCATGTTTGCGGTGTAATTTCCTGCAGTTGACTCCGTTTTCCATCCAGCCCCTGGAAGGGGACTCTGCATTTTCTACAATAAGCAGTGACCCAGGGACACGAGGAGAGGGAGGGGGGAGGCTTGTGAAATGCTCAAATGAAGGGTGCAGCGCCTGCAGTCAGCAGTAGGATTCATATTTCTGTTGCAAACACACACACACACACACACACGCACGCACACAGTCATATCTATATGCAGTCTGCATGCACAGGGAGATAAACATGCTACCTCCTCCTCAGAGTGAAGATAGAAAGGCTGAGTGTAGCCCTATTCTCTATCATCATTCAGCACCAGTCTGTGTGGGTTGTTTCCCCTTCTAGTCTTCTCTACTGACATTCTTTCTACGTCCCATTTTTTTCTCACTCTAAATTTCTCCCGTGATTTATATGAAGAATTATTTTTGCTCTATTATTTTACTTTTTGTTTGTTTATTGTGTTCAGTGCGCTTTTCCCACTTTGTCATGCTACAACCAGAAACTTTGTCACTTCATTGGGGAAACTGGTCAGAATTGATAACCCTAACCTGCAGCTAAAATGAATAAAACGCTGCATAAAACTTGCATATTTAACCTCTTGGATGAGAATGACCCTAAAAATACAACCAGCGCTAAAATGTAATGATTCAGAACAAAGTATATTGACTGATTCATGCATAAATGTGTAAAAAAAAATTGTTTTACAACCTTTGAAATGAGGTTGAGATTTTTTTTTGCCAATAATACTCAATATAGTTTTCCTTCTCTTGATGTGTGAAGAAAGTAAAATATTTGCTGTTGTAACTACTTTTGTTGGTTTATTACAGGGTAAAATATGTTAGCATTCAAGTGGAACAAACACTTTTGCAAGGCTCAATGACCAAAGTTCAAGTTGCAAATTAAAAAGAAAAAAAAAAAAAACATTAGGTACCGCAGTCCATCTCCAATGAACAAATGCAACACGATCTCAGGTCGTATACTTTATTTTTGTCTGCTTTACCGAACCGATTCACCAGGATCAGCAATCTAAACAGACATCCTGAAAAAAGCCTCTGATCCACAGTCCCTACTAAACCAACCTGGTGTCAAGTCAGCCTTGACACAACCTCTAACCAGAAGCCTAAAAACAAAACAAAAAAAACAAAGAAAAACCCTCAAGTGACTTCTTTTGAATCAGATGAGTAGTTAATCTAATCTGGCATAAAATGACTGGAGATCCAGTTTCCTATCAGGGGAAACTATTTCTGGCCGCTTCTTTCATTCATTCGGTTTCCGACTTTGTGTAAGTGCTTGAATAAAGACAAGTCACATCTGACAAATCACTAAGATTTTATCATTCCCTCAGTGTAACAGCAGTTCTTCTTGGGGTTTTTCCCTCTCCTGATCTCTGCCTCTGTGACATCGACGCCCACTGAAACTATCTCAGTTCATACGGACAATTTCTGCTGCATAAGGTAAGAAAAAAAATAATTCTTCACAGCAACAGAGAAACTGTCAAAGGTTAGCTTTATGACACTGGCCACCTTTGACACCTTATCAAACTACGCAAATTACGCAGCAGCAAGAGCGGTGTATCTACTACAACACAGGGGGGCGCCGTCTCCCGTTGATTGTACACCAAAATATGCAACAGGAAACTCGTTCTACCTGGTACTCCCGCGCCCTGCTACCGACATCGCCCTGGGCAACAAGCCACAACGGCGCTGTCAAAACCCACTGAACAAACGCAACACATAGAGACATAATCAGTAATCTTCTGTTGTAAATCAAAATTTAAAAGGTAGAAAACATGAAGTGTCTAAGCGTTATTTTATATTATTTTTTAAAGCTGTTTAATCGATACAGCCCACACTGCTGCACCTGGTTTTTTTGGGGGGTTTTTTCCATTAAAATTCTTCTGCAACGCAATAAAACACCATGTCTGTCCGTCGGTGAAAGCAGTGAGTGAGTGATGACTGCCGGAATGTGATACTGGGTCAACGTGATGAATTATTAGGCCCCCCTCGTCCTTTTAAAGGAGACGTCCCCGCGTACAGCTTACGTCAACACGTCCGTCCCAGTCCTACTCCGTCCTTCCGCTCTCAAATCACAACAATTTCAAAATTTGATTCTGGTATTCCTACGTGCTTTGGCCTCATCCTACCGACTGCCACAGGTGTAGGACAAGCTTGTGGTGATGTTTCTGTCTTTCCTGTAAATGAAAACATCCCAGGAAAAGACACAGACAAATAGAACAAGAGAGCGCGCTTGTGGACCCGACATCTGTTACCAAAAAAAAAAAAAAAAACTGTGGCTCTCCCTTTAGTTGGTCGTCTAAATGCTGCCACGGCAACAAGCTTAAACTAATGAGGCAGTTCATCTCCATTTTCTCACTAAAAGTGAGAGTCAGTGCTCCTGTCCCAGCCGTACAAGGAAACATAAAAGTCCCTCTGGAGAGAAATTAAACTTATTCTTCCTAATATCTCTCTTCTTCTTTCCCCCCCACCCTTAAACGTGCGTATCACTCCTTCCCCTTTATGTGTTAATTATTCATATACAAATTGAGTCGTGCGTACTAGAGTTTTATTAAGTAGCGCAAATTTACTTAAATTAGGCTCACTTGTGAGCAACTTTTAATCAGACTGATAGACTTTGGGAGCTCATTGCCGTCTGTGTCGACTTTACGCTTAAGAACATTCTCCTGCAGCCGGGTCAGTCCAATTTCTGCTGAGCTTCCAAAGTTTGTTTTTAGTTCACTTCTCTCAGTGCAATGAAGAGTTGGAGCCTCCTGCCCCTCCCCGCCTCGCTCTCACCTAATGGCAGCTGGAACAGTGTTGGGGCCCCATGTGTCTAGACAGAATACACCTGCTCTAAAACAGTTCTCTAAGAAGGAGCAGTGAAAGTAATGTGCAGGCCGCCATATTTATCCACTTATGGATGGATAAATACGGCTCTTATGGAAAATGAAGTTTTAAAAAAAAGAGTCCCGTTTGCAGGTTTGCTACAAGAAATGTACAGAATACAGAAGAACAGAGATCTTGTGAGTCATATGAGTACCAAATGAAACTTTTTGGCCTGCATGAGAAACACTTTGTGCTCAGAAATAACTTCCCTGCTCTTGAACATACTGGGTTCAGCGTCATGATGGGGAGAAGACCTCCAGCTAATCCGACTTAGCTTGAGTCATTGCGAAAAGGAAAGTGGAAAGAAATGTTTTATTCCCAGACGTGCAAGGCTGGAAGGCTCGTACTCTAAAACATTTGCAGAGACAACTGCTGTGAAGTGAAGCTCACAGAAACTATTTACTTAAGCAGGGTTGAATTCAAGTGCACGCCACACACTTTAGATCTCTAGTTATTGTAAAAAATCTCGTGCCATTTTCCTTCAAGTCACAATTACGCACTCAGTGTTAACCGATCACAGAATTTAACAAAATGTTTGAGCTTGGGTTGGATGAAAAAAGCTCAAGTGCTGTGTGAATACTTTCGAGGCGCAGCATACATGTGTTTTTCCTAATAGAAAGGTTTCTATTAGGATGAGCGCCTTTGGAAAGTAGATTTCTTTTATTGTTCGAGGGTTGTTTTGTTTGACGTCAAGGTTCTTTTTATGAGAGAAAGATACATCTAATGAGAAACACAGCAATCTGTTTCTTTTCTTTTCTTATCTGTACAGAACTTTTGTTTGCTGTGCTGGTACAGTTTTGAAGCTCAAGACGCCAGCGCTCACCTGCGCTATATTTAACACTCTGATTTGTTCAGTGGGAGGAAGTTATGACACTTGTTCCATCTGCAGGGGAAACAAAGGCAGAAATATCTGCTCACAACCTACTGGCTGATTAAACTTAAAAGGTTGACATTTAAATCCTTGCAATCAGTCGTTAATCTTGATATCAGCATTTTCCTGCGGATTGAAGAAGGATCTTTTACTAACAAATACGGTACAGAAGAAGAAAAAAACACTTTACCGTTAATCTGGAAGATTAGCTGTTGTTTTTTTTTGTTGTTTTTTTTTATGAGAACATACTAACTTTTATCCTCCAACATCCATGCAGGGAGAAAAATCCCAAGCATTTAGTTTTTCTTTCCAAATCTCATTGCTTGATATCCAGTGGTGTTTATTACACTGCTATGAATGAGGACGGCTGTCGAACCACAGTGCAAAAGCGATACAACACTGAGAATCAACACTCACGCTGCGCTCTAAGACCCAAAATTCCTTAATCCTCTTTTTTTTCTTCTTCTTCTTTTTTTCCAAAGCACGGACAAACAAACAAATGAAAACCCCAACACATCTTTTCACAGCGAACAAGACAGGCGAAAATAATTACTCATGAATCCGAGCCAGACGATTAGCAGTCGGCCCTGCAGCTAGATTGCAGCAGCCTAACCCTTATGGCCTTGTGAGGCGGCGATCTGTGGGTCTGCAAGCTTCCTGTATGAGGTCTTTACCGTATGGTGGGGGACTGTGGTGGAGCACTCTTGAGAAAAGTATTTAACCTTTAACTGCCTCCTCTAATGTCACTCTGTCCCAGATAAGGGCCACAAGCAAAACACAGGAGAAGCAGGAAAAAGAAAAAAAGAAAAGAAAAATACTGTGGAGCAATGATGCCCCCATATGGAGAAACGGAGAAGAAAAGAAATGAAATAAATAAAAATAAACAAACCCTTCTAGGGGCACACATTTTCTGAGTCGCATTGAAACGTGTCGACATCAGTATATCATTTCTTTTTATTTTTGGTTGCTTAAAAATTAATCAGCACAAGTGGTGTTCAATAATTTGACAGGAACGAGAACGGAAAGATGTGCAGCAAGTGGCCCAACAACAGGAATCGATCTAAGAGGACGAGGGGAGGTGGAGGTGGAGGGGGTTAACATTTTCTGCTGCTTCTGTATACCTCAGACATCTCAGCTTGATATATACCTCGCAATTATATAGCTGAAAATGCCGTATTTATAAAGCCGTGGAGAAGAATTCATTCCAATTTAACTTTTACAAGTTTGTCATATAAATAAAATATAACTTTCAGGTCCACATTCGTGGAAAACCAGTACTACACATCACCCCACACCCAGCATTCCTAGCATAAAACATAGTGGTGGGGGCATCATGATCCTTCCAGCAGGACAACAATACTAAACAGACAGATTATATCAAAGTTTATTTGTGTGCTAGAATGGCCTATTCAAAGTCCAGACTTATGTTATACTAAAAATCTATGACAAGATGATCCTGTGCATAGTAGACAATGAGTTCACCACATACTTCATCTTATTTTCTGCTAGATTTAAAACTTTTAAAACTTACTCGGAGCAAAGCAGCAGTTGTCATTTTATGAACCGTGGCGGTGCTGAAGGCGCGCTGCAGTTCTGCACAAAACGCCTGCTTTGCTGGCAGCCATATCAACACGAAAAAACCTGATCAATAGCTCTTCTTAGAGCAATTGTATAATAGATGCAATCCATCAGATGTTTTGGGAGCCAGGTGGGTGATCCAGACACATTAATGTGACGACTCCGACGCAAATATTAAATCTCACCTAAGTGGGTTTTACTTTATTCCTTCAAAGGGCATATTGTGTTGTCTATTCTTTAAATTTATTTGGCCAGAGTTAAAACTTTAAGGAAAATGTAAAATCTATCGATTGACTCGGTACGGCTGGGGCAGCACTTTCAGTCTTCTCAAACTATGGATCGATGTTCCTTTATCTTTAATCGGTTATGTGCCTCGTATTTAAGATTAAATGGAAATATTTTTAAATGACTTATGATTCACTCTTACATCCAATATTTCCCCAACACATTTTTTGGTCCAATTTTTATTTTTTATTTTTTTGCCTTGCAGCAGGATGTTCTTAGATTGAAATCAGTTTCTAGAAGAGTTTTCATGAAGCATGTGTGGGTTCTCACTTGGTACTCCTGCATCCCCAAAATATGCATGTTAGGTCAGTTTGTGCAAAACTACCCTTAGGAGTGTGTGTGTGCGTGTGTGGGTGTGTGTGTGTGTGTTACGTAATGTCATCCAGTCCAAATTTCTGTTTTGATTTTTTTTGTTATTGGACATTATGATATAATAATCTAATTTTAAATGTTTCATTAACTCTAGTAGGAAAATCATCGCAATTAACAGAAATATAGGTTTTCAAACATCCATCTGTGTGTAATTGATCTACATAACGTGTTTCACTGGGTGAGAAAGTTCCGGAAATAAATGGGCATCCAATTTTTTTGACTCATTCTATACCTCACCCTTTATCTGTTATATCCCAAAACACAAAATACAATTAAACATCCAGTTGCTACTGAAACCCAATCTCTTTTTTTTTTAGATGAAATTGCATGTTTTATACAAATAAATTTATTTCCAAGACAAAGTAACTGATTATAAAAGGAAAACTAAGGTTTTGATATTGCACTTATGCAAAAAAAAAAAGGACAGTGCAGACAACGATTTACCTGTCATCTTTAGTTGCACACACTTCTTAGCTGACTTTATGTACACACACATACACACACACACACACACAAACCTCTAGGAACATCAGAAAAAGCTGCGTCAGAGAGAAGGAAAGTACTTTTGTCGAGACAGGAAAGGAAATTTCTGCTAAAATATTTACAGTTAATCTCGTTGTTTTGTATCACATCTGACATGTGACAAAAAAAATTAAAAAGATGTTTGCCTTCATCTGTTTTTTCTCAACAGCTTAGAGAATTACAAAAGGAATACAACACATTTGTGAGAATGATGTCCAACCAAAGGACAAACATTCATTGAAAGTTTGATGGGGGGGGTAAAAAAGATAAATAAAAAAAAATAAAAAATTGAAGATGAAAGTGTTTTTCTGGAAATGTTTCCAGTCGTTTGAGCTGCGGGAACAGAAGCAGAATGGCTGTAGGTGTCAAGTAATCCCTAAATACCTCCATAGATGTGCGAAGTGCCTTGACCTCGGGTCACGCTTGTTTTGATGTGGCAGAACGAGCTTGCTTCACCTCAGAGGACTCTTCCGTCAAACGTGTGGTTCCTATCTGGTCTGATGTGGCAGATCCGACGTGTGTGTGTGTGTGTGTGCGTGTGTGTGTGCGTGTGTGTGTGTGTGTGTGTGTGTGTGTGTGTGTGTGTGTGTGTGTGTGTGTGTGTGTGTGTGTGCGTGTGTGTTTGAAAGAGGCTCTACACTCTGACCAGATACATTTATTGGAGTTCTCTCCTCCTTTAGGGACCAATTGGTGGGCAGAGCTTTCATCTGGAAAAGCTGGCCATCAGTCAGATTCTAAATCAATTCATTCAACATTCAATCATTCACTCTGAGTTGGCCACTTTGTAAAAGATTTACTCATTTATTTTCCTTTTTAGCTAATGTGATTTTGTTTATAAAGGTGCTGTTTGTTTGATTTCCAAAAGGTTCCTTGTTTATTCTATTTAGATTTTGTAAATAACATGCACATTTTTATCCAAATCACGCCTGCTACATGCATGGTAATGGTGCTACTTTGGGTTTTTTAAGCACTTTGAAATGTCTTGTTTCTGAAATGTGTTATGCAAATAAAATTTGATTGACTGATTTGATTGATTTGAGCATCTGGAGATTTCGATCCACAATAACAAAAAGTAGTTTTCTGAAAAATCGGTTCTGTGCTTGTTAAACAAACAAACAAACAAAAAAAAAAGTGTTTCTCTAATTCAACACTATTTTGTTATAAAATCACAAAACTGTCCTGCTTCAGTGCTTGTAACAATGCATAACTTGATCGGTTTAGATTGCTGTAACATCTGGGTTTATCCTATGACATTATAAATCAAAGTTTATCCTGCTGGAAATCGGTGCTCTATCGCGTTTTTATCGAGTTGGATAGAAAAATTGGCCTGAATAATAATTACTTTTGTACTTCTTTCACAAGTCGTTAGTTGGCTGTAGAGAGCCACATGGTTCTGTTGCACCTCGACATCCAGATGTGTGGTTAGCATTCATGTTTCACATGTTTTCCGCCATCTATAGGACTTCCCGTCGGTGTCGGCGACACTTCCAAGAGAGTGTTGATTAAACACCGAGGTGTTGGGAATACTTTTGCCAATATGTACTCACACGTCAGGTCGCTTCATGTATGTCGTTCACAGACTGTCTATTTGAGGGAGGATTTTTTGTTGTTGTTCAAGAAAACTGTTTTTGAATGTGGCAGAATGCCACCAATGAGGCAA
>NW_006800111.1:172183-179407 GCF_000485575.1 Poecilia formosa
CAAGAAAACTGTTTTTGAATGTGGCAGAATGCCACCAATGAGGCAACAATACAAATGTGCTCAAAAACCTGCTACAGGGGGAAAAAAATAAAATAAAATTCTTGCATTAAACACTAAAAAATAGTCTTATGCAAAATTTTAAAAGGAAATAACTCAAATGTGTTTTTGGACTTTAATTTTTCTTAACATAGGTAGAGGGCTGTCAGTGTTTACATCCTCACTGATGATTTCTTTTGCATTTTTTTTTTGTTTGTTTGTTTTTGTCACACTCAAAATTTCAGACCACCAAACACATTTTAACACCAGACAAGGACAACCTGAGTGAATACCAAACCAGCTTGTAATCATTTTTGGAATACGATCATCCATGAAAGAAGAAAAAGAACAGTGGAGAACCTTCTCCTCAGTGGACACATTTAGATTCATTTTGCGTTAACAAACCATCCGAGACGCTACGAAAGAACCCACAACAACATCTAAAGCACTGCAGGTGGTGTAAATTGTAAGTTTAGAACATTTGGAAACTTAAAATAATGTGTTTGTCTAAAGCAATAAGTAAACATAAAAAGCTATTTTTTTAACATATTCAACCACTCCAGTTGTTTATTACTATTAACTGTTTTCTTTCTTTATAATTTGTGATTCACTGTCACCTGAGGACCTGAGGTAAACTGTGCAGTATGTGTGTGTTATTATTTCTTAATATGCTATTTACATTACAAAATCATTCCTATAACAATGTAATTCACCATAATTAAAATTTTTTTATGCAATATATGAGCTGCATTTAAGGTTATTGAGTTTTTGGTACAGTTACCCTGTCGATATTTCATTAGTGACGTCCCGTTGCGTTTATCTAGATATGTGACGTCAAACTTCCCAGAAGTCACCTGAGATCACTTTCCAGTTTGCGCTTCCCGCCTTCGCACCATTAAATCCATTTTCCTAATTTTCCTTCACACATCCGCCAAGGATGTCATCTTTTCTAGCTGCTCAAAAGATCAAAGCATGTGACAGAGGGATGGCGGTAACTATGGAAACCGGTTGTGTGTTTTTGAAAAGCTGTCCATTACGGCTCAGAGTTCCTCTTGCTATTAAAGGAACGCTTCTCACACTAAAGCTCCTCTGCCTCCCATCAGGAGGCACAAAACCATAAATCACAGCAGCTTTCTGCTGAGCTAAATGATGACAGACAATGCATGCTTTTAAGCTTTACTGCTGAAAGATTTATGTGAAAAGGCCTGGAGGATTCCGCAGGTAATTTCTTTGCACGCATCTGCCCTGGCACAAGAAACACTTAAAGTGAGTTAAGAGCGGGGGGTCAGAGGCAATAAATCATGCACAGTTCTGATAGAAAGTATCTAGAAGCCGAATATAAACAATGGAAAAATAATTTAGCCCTCATGAAGTGACAGATGTGAGAAAACTGTTATTCGGTCTTGCGGGAGGTTTTGGGCATGAATGGAGCTTTAATGTCTTAATTTACTACAGGACGCAAACTCAGAAGAGCCAGAGTAATCAAACACAATTTACACAAGCGCCTCGGCAAAAGGCTCCACAAGACCGGAAACTCAGCAGAGGTCAAAGAAACGGTGCAGAAACCATAAATCAAGGTGGCTGCGGGCTTGGTGCCCACAAAACAAAAGGAATTATCAGCAGAGAACGACAATCTGGCAAATAAGAACAAGTAAAATGACTGATGACAAACATTACTGTTGTTGAAGAAAAAAAAAGAGGCACAATAGCCAGAACGCCACACGAGAGCAGGGAGCTAGCAGGAAGATTTTAAAAACGTGTCCTAGCAATGTGTTTTTCCCTCATCTGAAGCATAAACAGCATGAGGGATTTATTTGAAGGATTCAGTAGGACAGTTTGACCGAATTACATCAACATAAAACTTAGCTACACGGACTTAACATAATGAATTACCACGTAGAAAACATAGAGATTCATGAGGAGACTTATTTTTTTCATAACTAGAGCAAGAAAGTAGCAGAAGAAGTAAAGAAGCAGCTTTTAAAAACAGGATGAAAGGCGGCACTCTCTACTCTGAGACACTGGAAGAGTCTGCTGCAGACGTTTCCTGAAAAGTATAAGACCAGACCTGTTCTTTTTATCATCACCACAAGTTGTGAAATCCTCCACTGCAGAAATTAAATATCTTTTATCTAACTGGCCACAACAGATTAAGTTCTCATCGATGTTGAATTTTACTACTAAAAGTTAGATGTAAGTGTTTTTTTTTGTTGTTTTTTTTTCAAATATGAAGCTATGAGTGAGCAGATTTCCCAGAGGGCAAAAATGTTAGTTCAGACACAACATAATGTCTCGGTAGCACGCCCACATGAACCACTCTGTTTGTAAAACTACTTCAGAAAAATAATGACACAGATGTTGGTGATGACTGAAAGATATTTTTCTCCATGGCTCTACACCCTATAAAGTTGCTGAACATGCAATGTGACTCATGTAACTTTTTCAGTAGTTGCACAAAACACAGCTTTCTCCGGTAAGGTGCTGGTTTTCCCTCTAAAGGTACAGGCACATTTAGACCTGTAACCCCAAATTACAAGCTAAAATCAGAAAGTCTGAAATAGTTTTACTTTTTTTTTGCAGCATTTGCTAATTCGGTGTTTTCCTTATATTTATATAGGCTTACCAAATATGTTAGCAAATTCTGCCACACAGGGAATACATTTTTCCTAACCACCCAGCAGTCAGACACAAAGTCAGATCAGTAACTAGTTTCTGTGAATACCATTTCCGAAATCTTCAAATCAAGTTTGCATTGGGCAGTAACTCCAATATAGACTATAATTCCATGCTCTGGAAGGAGGGGTAGGAAGAAATGTGCCACTAAATATCTTCCAATACATATTAAGAACAACACAAACTTTCATAGTCAGAATTTCAGCTTCAAAAGACGCTCTTGTTGGTTTTACAACTTTGGATCTCAAGAGAATCAGACCTCTGGGTGCAAGAAGGGAAAAAAAAAAAAAAACAAAGAGTCATAAATGAAGACTTCAAGAGACTTCTACTGCAGGTAGAAAATGATGTGCTCATAATCTTTCAAAAGAGCTTCACTCAATGGCTTAGGGGCAAGACGGGGTTCTAATGTTCAGAAGTAAACACACTAATTATATTACCCAATAAAAATCCTTAGAAGGAAATTGATGAGACGTTATTAACGCCACAACTAATCAGAGCAAAACGCTCGTTCTCTTAAGGTGTAATGAGTCACTTAAGGTCAGTCCCTTTATTCATTCATGCAAACGTGCGACGGAAAACTCTCGTTCGGTCTGGTCTGGTCCTGAGGTTTTCACAAAAAGCCCCTCCCTACTGGCTGGTTTGTGCAAAAAGGATGTTTGAATGGACTTTCTGCATAAACAACGATTGCGATTCTGGCCCCTGATGTTGTTTTATAATGTGCAGTGGAGGACCCCTGGGATGAGTTGGCTGATTGAAGACGTCTAATGCTTCTCTGCGTGTGTGGGTGCGCGTGTGTTGTGTGTGTGTGTATGTGTGTGTGTCAAGCCAGTTTAAAGACTTTATCATCTGTTTACCAAGGACAGAGAATGTGATTGGAGTCCAAATAATGAATGTGCTCCATCATCCTCAGCCATAATGGAAAATAAGTGGCATGGTATCAGGAGTCAATTCTTTTGAGAAAGATGATTAATCAGTATTTTTGATGGCGTTTTATCCACAGGCGAGGCCGACAGACCGCTGTAAGCCTTGAATCAGGCTGAACTCAAAACTAAGGCACGTCTTGTTTACTCTCGTCTGGTGTCTGAATAGCGGAGCACGAATAGAAGTCGGCGCGTCGTGTCATAAATGTGATCTGCTCCTGACAAATGTCCGCTCTTCTGCATAACATTAAGTTTTCATCGTCGCTAAAGTGTCCATGTAGTGTTAGAAAACGTACAATTACTGGAAAAAGGCAGACTCTTTCATGTCGGAGTATTTTCATCTTGGAATTGTGGCGTGCAAACAATCGAGTGAGATGGCATCGCCGGTGTAATAAAATAAAACATCTTGTCCCCTTGCAGGGACAAGTGGGATAAATCCGAGCCTCTGAGGCAAGATTCGACTTTGAGCTATATGTCAATGTAATTTAAAATATGGGTGAATATGTGGTCCAAAAAAAATACCAGAGGAGAGTAATGTCATTGGTTGGCCTTCTGCAATGTTAACAAAGAAGGATTAGACACATTTTTTTACAATCCCCAAATGCCATATTAGATTTCATCAACTGAGTTAGATTTGTTTCTTATATTCAGTGCCTCCAAAGTTCATTTTTTCTTTATCATCAGTGCTGTCTCAGACTTATTAACAGCACTCAGTCTCAAACATCCAGAGGAGAGGCCACTCTATAATCAGGAATTCATGATGATCAACCCTCATCTCACAGTGACCTTCATGATGTTCCTGAAAAAAAAAACCCTGATATTAAATGACATCACATTACTTTCAATATACTTTCAATAATTCATACCCATATAGAATTTTCTCTATTAAAGTTAAAGTTAGAAAACAAAAATATTATAATTCCATAAAGTCTTCTTTAAGAGACAGATATGTGTTGCCCCTTCCAGCCAAACAGTTGAATTATATAACAGAAATGTTAAAACGTTTTATAATTGCGGTTGAGCTTGTAGCTGGCAAGAGTTATAATTTCCATAAACAAAGTAAAAAAAAAATTGAGTAAAACACATTAAAACTATGAACACTGAAGCAAAACCAGCAGCAGAAGGATGGAGTTACATATACAACACTACCAAACATGAACATCAACAATGTCACATGACGCAATAAAAAGTGACTAGAAATGCTGTTTGAGGCCAGTAACTTGGAGACCTAGTAAACCGGCACCATTTCTATTGATTTGTAAACACTCTGTGGTGAGCCTGGTCTACCTTTGTTCCTCCAACATTATTAAATAACAAGCTGTGACAAAGATCGTGATCTAAAAGAACTCAAATTCTACCTGCATTAAAGCATATGGGTAACATATGCTAATAAGTGTTACTGAGTACATGTCGTCATTTCTGCTCTGACCCAGCAACTTTCCTCTAGTGAACACAGTTGGGCTCCAGCACTCCCGTTTCTTGCAACAACTGTGTTGCCGTGAACTGCTTGTCTATAACATGGCAGTGCAGGCAAGAACCTAAATGTCCCAGTATAAATCTATTTTGTAATGACAAAAATAGTGTATCTATTCGCACAAGATTTCAGTCTTATGTAACAACAGTTGCATCAAAGTCCTTTGCAAAAAAAATATATATATATGAAGAGTAAAACTTGTTTTGATGCGTGATATCCACCTCCAAAGATTCCCTTCATGTTAGAAAAGTACATTTAGAATTTTTTTTATCTGCTTTGAAAAACAATGATAAGACACCGAGCGTGATTAATTCATGGTTCACATATGGAAGGATTTCAGGTTTTCTTCTAACGAAATTTGCCTTTTAAGCCAACTGCATTTTTAAAATCCCCTCCGCAGCGGCACGCTGTTTTTTTTTGTTTTTTTGTTGTTGCAGAGAACAGAAATAAAAGCAAGAACAGAGTTGGTGTGAGCGTAATTTTACATTTAGATACCCTGCATTACAAAGCCGGATGAATAAACACAACCTTTTCCTTCGTGTCAGTTCATCTCCAGTTCTTGCGTTCTCTGCGGAGGGGATGGTCAGGAACAGGACAGAGTAGGCAGCAGATTGTATTTCTGGATCACTGTTTAGGTTAGAAGTTCTTGCGAGACGGCGAGAAAGCCCCGGTGACACAGCCATACATTTGGAGTATACACACAGCTGCAGCGTCAGGTTCCAGCTGAGGCACAAACCAATATAAGTTCATTTCAGATTGTTTGGAGATGTGCCCAGGGCAAAGGTTTCATAGCTCGGTGTATATTTTAGAGGGTAGGTGATTCTTCTGAGACAGACACAGTGAGCAGGAGATTGTTCAGTGAAGAATAGCCTGCAGCCTCGGGCTCAGTGTACATTTATGAGACAGTTAAGGGAGAAGGATGGGATGGAGAAAGAAGCAGCACTGAAAAGGAAAGAGAGCCAAGAAGCAGGGATGTGTGAATGTTTGCTTTCCTTCAGATGAGTGGGAGCTTGTAGGTGTGTTAGGAGTCTGTTCGCACAGCCTTTGGGGCACAACATATATAGAAGCCTATTACCTTTCACTCATCCCTGCTTACTTTTCAGGCCAGCGCAGCGTCGAGTCTTAGGGGGTCTGTAAATATACATCCACAAGACAGAGGAAGGACGGATAAACAAAGGTTTGCGGTGAAAGCTAAAACCATCACCAACCTTAAGTATTCACGTCTCTTCTCTTTTTATGGAATTTACTGCAGGCCTGAAAAATCAATGACTTAAAATCTCTTAAAATCTACTCTGTTTGAATGGACTTCTTTTTTCAGTTTAATTTAGTACAACACTGCAGAGCTAGGAAAAGAGGAGCTTCGCATGATTCTGGAGCCTGAGCTATTGAAATAAAGGCTATTTTAGCAACCATGAAAAAAAATAAATGAGCAAAGGCACTGAAAATAAAAAGGAATACAATATACAGTATCTCTGCCACGGGTATATTGATCTATATCTCTCTCTGCTAAACTGTCCATCATGAGCCCAACTGTGTATTATAGATCAATGCAGCAGCAGTGGATAAAACTTTGGGATTTTTGCTCGTTTCTAGTTTGCTCTATGTTATGCATTCATACTCCTAGAAGAAATACTCTAATACTAGGACTTGACAGTGTAGTACAGAGCAGGCAAAACAAACATTAACCAACCGTATTCCTGGCTTGATGCTCAGGAAGAGCGAGGCAGATGTCACGGTCAGACAGTGGGGAAGTAAAAGGGCTGTCCCGTCAGTTCCCAAAACCACAGGGGCAAAAAAAGAAACTCACAAAAGCGAAGGTGGGGTCAGTGTGGCCCGGCCGGGACCGCACACATGGTAAAAAGCTCAGGCAGGATCCACTCGCCCCCTCCTAAGACTATGGAGGGGTTAAGTTCTTGTCAAACTACTTGACATCCCATGTATGTTGGTGAATTGAAGATCAGCTTAACTGGAGAAAACACACCTGATTTAGCAAAATCTTCAGTCCTGTCAAGTCCTGATTTGAATAGTACATGTGAAGTAGTGTAAATGGTATGGAGTTCAAAGTTCATATGTGTCACTACTTTTACTCATGTCTGTCTTTTTGTGTTTTTTATATATATA
>NW_006800111.1:179578-218073 GCF_000485575.1 Poecilia formosa
CGTCACCTCGCCGTCCCCCTCTCCATACGTCACCTCGCCGTCCCCCTCTCCATACGTCACTGCCGCCTCTTGATTTCCAATATAAGACATAGGCCTACCCCGAAAGTAAGACATAGTGGGACTTTTGGGGATAAAAATAAAGTAAGACACTGTCTTACTTTCGGGGAAACACGGTATATATACGCTTAATGTCAACTGATCATCTCTATCTGGGAATACGTTTGCAATCCTAAGTAGGGTTCTTAAGAAGTCAATTAGCTGAACTGGGTAATGCTAAACCACCCAACAATCTGATACGAGAGAATGTCCATTAGTGCATGCAGGTTAAATTGTGTCGCTTTAGATTGATTTCTATTACTTGATTATTGTTGTAGTGTTTAAGTATTAGTTGTGTAAATGCAGTAGCGTGTATGTAAGTAGCTGTGATGATCATCTCACTCAATGCTTTTTTGGCACATCCAAAAAAAAAAAAAGAAGAAAAAAAAAAGCATCATCTTCCTACACCAACGAAATGCAAGGTATTTAAAATACAAGCCGATGGGGGCGTAGCAATGATGATCGCGCTTCTGGTGACGAGACGAAGCTGGTTAACGACTCTGTAAGTCAACCCTGTCTAATCACTGGGTTACTTTAAAAACCAGCCAGTTTAGCCAGTCATCTGACTAGGATTTACACTGGTGCTAGCATTTCCCTTCATCTTCTTGTTTATGTCTAATTTTCTTCTCTCTGGTTTTACATGCCTGTGTTCTTGTGATTGTTTTACTCTATCTTGTACAACACTTCTTGATTATGTTTGAAAAAAAAAAGATCTTTAATAAATAAATTCTTTAACCAAAAATAAATAAATATTCTAGCCGGTGGTGAAATACTGAAAATGCTTATTCATTTTCTGTCATTCAGACTCTTCATGTTTTCATAAAAACATATCCTTGTTGGTTTGTGATTAAAAAAAAAATGGCAAAGAAATGAACAAAGCCAGAGAAGAAGCAACAGTTTAGAGGGCGTGATGCACTCTGGGCTCGTATACATCTGATGAATAACATTTTCTCTCAGAGGCAAGCTTTTAAATTCTTAAACGTGATTAACAGAGTAATCTTTTAACCGGCACAAACTATGACAAGTCTTTGATTCAGGTACACAAGTATTAGTTCTGCAGAAATCTAATCACAATGACATCTTGGTGAAAGTAAGACGTAATCATCGACACAGTTAAGAAATGAAGAAGCTTCATGTTACTGAAAAAAAAAATGTAAAAGAAAAAAGGAATTTAAAAAGTAATGAGAAAAGATTTCAGACAGTGAGAATAGAGCAGTTTATTAGCCTGTGGTAAATAATCGCTGTAGAGAAAAGAACTGAATAGTAAGTGGATTGCCCAGGATAAAAGCAGAGACATTTACAAAGTTTTAAATAGAACAGTTTCTTTTTTTGTGAGGCAATCACAGTTATTTAGACAGCATTTTGTTTTGTTAAGCAACTGACAGCATGAAATATATGTCACAACAAATATACACGTATGGCATGCTGCAGAGCCCATCTTCAATGTCGGCTTAAAAAAAACCACCAAGAAGACAAAAAGGCAGGAAGTGTTTCGATTCAAAAGTTCAAGTGAGCTTTCAACAGCATAAACGGCTGGGGGGTTTATGCTGAACACCTGCTGGAAGGCCAACTCCACACATGTCAACAAACTGCTGGATATTCACATACATTCAGATTAGGTCCTTCTCGCACAGAAAATTGTGTTTAAAAATAACTACACCTGCCTGCATCCGTTCCAGCCGCGCGCGCGTGCGTGCGTGCGTGTGTGTGTGTGCGCGCGCGCGCGCTGCTTTAGCGGAACAGAGAGCAGATGAACTGTGTGTAACAGAGCAAATCCCAGCAAGAGTTTCTCATAAATGATTCCAGCTCTAAAAATCCTGAAATGTCTCATTTTCTAATTTAAACTTTTGATTATATTAAGTTCCTCTTTGAAATGGAAGCCTACCCCCAGCTCTCCACAAAACAAGTTTTAAAAGCAAAAAGATTCAAACTGGAATACAGTCACAGTGCAATGCATGTATCCAAACCGCTTTCCACGTCTACGCTTTCTTACACCGAGCTGAGATCAGCCACTCCTTTTGATTTAGTGTAACATACTTTTTCTCCAGTAGGTGGCGCCACTGTTAGCGGCAACTTCAGTTAAAAAAAAAAAAAACGACAACAAAGCAAGGAGCAGACCATGGTTTTGTGCCATAAAAATCGTATGGTTGTTAAACCAATATCAGAACCTTTAGTGCTACTTTATTCATCACTTTTACAGAAACTCGTTTTTACTGCGTTTAGAGCAGATGTTTTGAGCACAGACTTAAAAATAATGCAACACAAGTTTCCGGATAATGGAAATGGGAACATTATGAATCTAAATGGAGATGGATAATGGCGTGCCTGAATGAGTCTACGGTAACCCAGATGACCCAAAAGAAGGGAGAACAATGGCGTCATTTCTTAAAATGATCCACGTTGGTTAGATTTTTCACGCTAAGCTGAATTCTAAGCACTAAATTTTTTTTTTTTTTCCCCCTCTGGCAACTTTAAAGTTGCACATGTTTTACCTTATTACCACACTGAAGAGGAAGAATCAATTCTGACACTACAGACTTGTTCTTCAGTCCTACTGTTTTCCCCAGAACAAAACTATTCAGCGAACTATTCGCCTACTGAATCAGGCGATACAATCCTTCATTAAGTTTTCTTTCAGTCCTACGTCAAATGTAAATTATTCAACAGCGGAAATTGCTTGTTTTTATTTGCTAAAGATAATAGTTTTTTTTTTTATCTGTTTTGGGGTTTTTTTAGGTTTAAAAACAAAAACCATCAGCATTTTAAGGTAAACTCATTTCGACTTTGATGGAAAAGTGTCTGCTTACTTATGGAGGTAAATTCAAACATTTGTCATCTGGGACAGATGAGTTGTGTGGAAGGTACTTAAACTTAATGTTCATGTTAAATCACAGTTATTATGCCTTTAAGATTCAGGCCTGGTTTCTTTTCGTTCACCAACTACACCGTTTTAACTTGACTCTAAAAATGTTAACAGTTACAGTCCCATTTACATCGACTTGCCTGTTACATCCAACTGTACAGGCCTGTAACAATTTATCATATTAAGTTTCAATCCAGCAAAAACGTGGCATAAGCTGTGAAGCCACAGCTGAGATGTAAGTTTAAAAACTACAACAGACCGAGACAAAGCACAGATTCGTTCCTGACGGTCGGTGTGCACCGTTGTCTCTTGAAGACAATATTCTGGTGGCTGCCGATTTGGGGGGGGAAAAAAAAAAAAAAAAAAAGTCACTTTAGGTGGCCGAGGTTCTTACAAACTTCGTCTAGTGAACCAGTTCTTTCTGACATCCTTGCTCCTCTGAAACTGGCAGATCAGATTATGTCCCTCCGGTAGCAGTGACGTGCGTGGCGCCCTCAGTCTGCCGCACACGCCGATTCAAATCCAGGCCACGAGGCTTGGACGACGAAAACTCCTTACGCTTCCGTCCGAACTGGAAGCTTAGTGAGGTTCTGTAAACTTTGCTCCCTCTGCAGTTTTCAATGAGCATGGTTGATCAGAGGAATAATAATAAAAAAATAAAAAACAGCCAGGATGAACTTAATGACCTCTGAGTGACGCTCGGGGATGAACCGGAGCTCAAGATGCCCACTCCCACGTTTCTCTTATCCTTGTCTCTTTTAGAGGCACGAGAGCTGCTTGAAGATCCATCGAGACGTCATGAGAAGTGAAAGTATGCGAGACGAGCGACGCATGAAGGGGGTGCGGGGGGTGCCGTTACCATATGTGAGATTCACAGTGAGTCATTTTGATGACGCCCACTCCTCCACCTAGCCGGCGGTAGTTCATTCCACCGTACAACCTGGAGAAAAAGTAAGAGTGTACAAACACCAAGCTGACGGAATCAAGTCACATAAGATACGATGATGTCAGGTGAATAAAAAAATTTGATAAAATACAGTGTCTTGCAAAAGTAACCTTGATTTTCTTTTTACGTTTTAAATGCTGGAGGCTTTAATGCATTTAATTCAAGATAGTTTTACAAAGTAGCACATAGTTGAATAGATAGGCCTCATTTACTCTGGTTAACCGATAAAATTGAGATAATCAAATTTCTTCCAGAAGGCTCTTAGTTAGGAAACCAGGTTTAAAGCAGGGTTACGTTAATGAACAAAATCTCAAGCATTGAACATCTGACTGAGCATGGCCTACGACATAGCCTGGAGTTTTGCACACCAGCAGATCTACCAAACATGTATTTGCACACCTAGACTCACAGACATGGGGAAAGGGAGTGGAGAACCTGCAGCGATTTACAGCTCAGGTAGAAGAATCTGTTACTCCGACCACAATCAGTCATTGTGTGCTGTACAAATAAACTTGATTGCTTGATGGACATAACAAATATGGCAAAGTCTTGTGGCTTTACGGCACACCGGTAAAATGCATTTTGTGGAAAAGCAAAATTGCACATCACCCAAACCACATCATCCCCACAGAGTTAGAAGGTGGGGGCAGCGTCATGCTACATTAAATTCTGTTCTTCAGCAGAAATCAGGAAGTGGATCAGTTTCATAGATACCTGTAATGATGTTGCTGTATCTCCTAATCAGCCCATCAACAATCACAATAACTTTTAGCCACAACAATATATAGAGATTTTTTTTTTTGTCTACTAGGAATTATCTTTACTCAATCTGCAACTTTAGATCAGCAGGTGCTTTAGATGACGAGGCAGGAAGCTGCATTCAGATAAATCATCATAGGTGTGAGCTGCATAGAAAGTTTTATAAAACCTCCATGTCATTGTTTGATTCTCCAAACAGTCTCCTTCTGCCTACAAAGGCTTCCATGTAAACTCTAATTTAGAAAGAAACACTACTTTAGAACTCCACATCAGTCAGATGAGATTTAAATTAAAACTCAAAACAAATAAAAAGACATTTAAACAACTAATCCAATATACATTTTTGACAAACCTACTAATTGCTCCTCATTTTAAAGATGAAATCAAAAGGACTTACCTCCATGTGTTGGCGTCCGGGTCGTATACTTCTATAGTTTTTAAATATGTTGTCCCATCGAAGCCTCCTACCGCCATCAGCTGACCATTCACGACTGCCAAGCCCACCTGCAGACACACACATTTACAGCTTTGTGTCACACAACAACAACCCAAAGTCATTCAGTGTTTATTCATTTAGCGTTTTAACCTCAGATACAGACCCCGCTACGTCTGGACGTCATAGCGACAACAGGCGACCACTGGTTGGTCCTGGGGTTGTATCTCTCTGCGCTGCTCAGCTCCGTGGTGTCGTCCCTGCCCCCGACAGAGTAGATCATGTCCTGGTAGACCGCGCATCCGAGGTGCTTCCGTCTCGTTCCCATGGGAGACACCGTGTGCCAGCGGTTTTCTTGAGGGTTATAGCGCTCCACTGACGGCAGAAAAAATGGACGGAAATAAAACGGTATTGTTTCAGACGGCAGAAACAACATCATTTGGAGCTATAGGTTTTAGCAGTCTGGAAAAAGAGGTTTTTATCTAAATTTATTCCTGCTGAAGTTGTTGAAAGAGGTTTTTATTGCCCTTTTACGAGGTAAAGTACCCGTGTTTAAAGGCGATGTCCCATCAGACCCTCCGACAGCATAAAGAAATCCTCCCAGCACAGCGACAGCTACACCAAGCCGCCTGGTGCTCATTGAGGCCACACGAGTCCACTTGTTTTCCTTTGGATCATACCTAGAAGGAAGTTATGTTAAGATACAGTTAATCAACTACACAGGAACTTATTTCCGGCAAAATAAGAGATAAAGCAAAGTCAGTTTCAATTATTGCTTCCAATTCTCATTAGGAATGTCTGTTTACAGGCAGGGATTGAGAACAACTACAAAATTAAATATTTAATAAAGTGTAAAAAAAAAAGGTAGACTGAGCTCAATTTATGCACAAGGACAAACCTTTCAACAATGTTGAGACAAGACACTCCATCCTGTCCTCCGACAGCATACAGGAATCCACCCAGTACAGCAACACCCACGCTGGTTCGACAAGTGCTGGTGGGGGCGACGTCGCTGCTCCACTGGTTGGTTTTAGGATCGTATCTGCACAGGTGGAAATCAAGCGCTGCTTTAAAGAGATTTTCATTCCTTCCTTCACCAACCTAAACGGCAGTATTTTGGGTGATCGGCTTGTAAAGGGAACCTGAGCCGTTGTGGCACCAACCTCTCCACAGAGTTGAGATACGAAGAGCCGTCGTGACCGCCCACCGCGTACAACAAGTCGTCGAGGACGCTGACGCCGACTCCACATCGCCGTTTGCTCATGGAGGCCACCATGCGCCACTCGTTAGTCTGCGGGTCGTAGCGCTCCACGCTGGAAATGGCGTCTCCGCTGCACCAGCCGCCAACTGCAGAACAGAACAGCATAAAAAAATTCATTTAAATTAGGACCTAAATACTAACATTTTTTAAATTTCACACATTAACAACATATGAAATACCGTGAGAGATAAACAATTGAATTTCGGGTTGTTTCTGTTTTTCTTTGCTGTTCCTGACCTGCAAAAAGAACTTCTCCGCATCGAATGGGTTTCCGAGGGCGGGTTCTGGGGCCCTGCATCAGCGGCCGTTCTTGTGGAAGCAAAAGGTAGTTTTTGGCCTCATCAACCAGGTCTCTGAAACAGTGGAGAAATTACATCATGTCTCTGTCTGTTTTATTTTCCTATAGATCAACAGGAATGTACAGTGATGTGGAAAAATGTTTGACTGCTTCCTGATTTCCTAGTTTGTTTGTTTTTTTCACAAACAAAAAACAAACAGTCTTGTTTATGACAGCATAAACACACTTCGGTGTTTCAGACCATAAAACCAATTTAAATATGAGTCCAATATGTTCCACAAGTAAGGGGAAAATTCAGTTTTTAAAATAACGTGATTATTATTATTAAGGGAGCAACAACTGCAGTCAAACTGGGGACAGAGAGGGCGGGGGGGGGGCAACCACTTTTCCACACTGGGCTACAATAATAAACATCTTCACTTAAAAACTCAATTTTGTGTTTACTTGTGTGGCTTTGACTAATATTTAAATTGGTTTGATGTTCTGAAACACTGAAGTGTGACAAACTTGCAAAAAAATAAAAAATAGGATATCAGGATGGAGGCAAACACTTTTTCACACCATTGAATATCTATGTTACAAAAACTATAATTTGTTTCAAGAAATCTTAATAAAAATTAAAAAAAAATAAATAAAAATAAAAAACACACACACCTGCACTCTTCATCACTTTTGATCAGGGGGTCTGAACCAACGGTCCCCACCAGAAACTTGGGGCTTAATAATGGCAAACGCACATGCTGCAGAACCTGCAGAGACACATTAGGGGCATCATGTGTCTCATCTGAACACCAATAAGGAAATAACGAAGCGCATATTGAAGCCTAAACGTACCAAAATGCAGACATTGTTTTGAAGCAATAAACAAAAAGAAATGCAACGAAACTACCAGATTTATCTCAGGATAAAAACCAACAATCAGACGTTTTAAATGATCCAGAACGTCCTGAATTACCACTCGCTAACCGCACGGCTTCCTGCGGCAACAATACTCCAACAAACCTGGGGCAGCTGGGGTCTGCGTTCCTGGATGCTGTATTTCACCCATGCCATTACGGCGTTGAAAACCTGCTCCTCGCTCCGCACGTTCAGCTCATCGCTGGAGATGATGTCAATCAGCTGGTTGGCAGGAAGCAGCATGAACTCCTCACTTTCCATTACCTGCAATCACACGCAGAGGAGGACTCAGTAAATCAGCTCTGATTAGTGTGAAGTTCTGAAATAATTTCACTCTTGAATTTTCCATATTCAGTTACCATTTTAGCATATTCAGTTACCATTTTAGGATTTGACATGTCATACTTTCCAAAGTGTGTAAATCCAAACAATACAGGCAGCAGTGTCTTATAGGTCCAAGGACCTAAGAAATGAACAGCAGCACCAATCATGTATCGTTATAAAATGACCAGGAGACGTGGGAGCACCACACCAGAGGCAAACCACTATTTTCTATAAATGTTCTTTTTCTGTGGACTAACTGAAATGGAAGATGGACACCTATATACAATTAAATCACTCGTCAACAGAATTAATCTCACAACAAGCCTGTCATTGTAATAATGAGAGTAGAAAAGTCAAAATAACGGTTACTGAATTAAACGTTCCACATATTTCACCGTAGACTCTAGCAAAGTCAGAGGCATGTTCTCTTCTGCTGCTTCCCTACTGGATTATTTTTGCAAAGATTCACAATGATAATTTAAAAAATACATTAAGAAAACTGGTTGAGGATCTATTTGACCAGATATATTTTACATCTGCTTGAAACAGCAGAAATAATGACGGTATATTAAAAAAAGAAGACACTGAATGCAATTTCTGCACATTTGCATCGTGACTGTTCAGCAGATAGTAAACAAAAAAAAAAAAAAAAAAAAAAGACACTGAATGCCATTTCTGCACATTTGCATTGTGACTGTTCAGCAGATAGTAAACAAAAGCATTTCCTCCTAAGTGGAACCCAGGTCTCTCTAGCTCCCATGAGCTTGTCCTCCTCTTTAAGCAGAAGGAGTGATACCTCCGTGGAGAAGATGTGCAAATCTAAATCACTACAGTAATGCGCTGCGTCTCCATTAAAAGCAATTCCCATGGCAGAGCTTAGGACAGGATCAATACGAACAACAGAAAATGTAAAAGCGCTTCTCCTCTTCTTGCATCGATGTTTTTTACCTCCTGAAAATTATGCTGTGTGAACTTGTCTGCGATTCGCAGCAGTTCCCGACAGGAGTGGGTGTCGGCGAAGGCCCTGATGCCCAGACAGTTGGATGGATCCAGCTGTCTCTTTAGAAACTCGCAGCAGGCCTCCTGGATCTCAGCCAGCTGGAGAAGACAGGCGGCAGGAAGCAGCGTCTGGACGTTCCCCTCCTCCACTGTCACCTAAAAGGCCAAACACGAATAAGGTTTACGTATTTTTTTCCCATCAAGCCGACACAGGAGATAAATCCTCATAACTCTTTTATTTAAAACGTAATTCGAACTAGCAAGAAAAGAAGCCACTTTAAAAGCGCCAGCGGATCTAAACACAGAAGAATAAATTATAAAATCTCCAGATTTTCAGCTTCCACCAGCATGAACGCGCAAGTTTTTTTGGGGTTTTTTTGTACCGTGAACAAGCGCCGTCCTTCCTACCTGTGAGGTGTAGGCAAAGTCAATGAGCAGCTCCATGGCTCGCTCATCAATGTCACGGATAACCACTTCAGTCTGCCTGCTCTCTGCCAGCTCCCCAGTAAACATCGCCCTAAGGAGACCACCGAAACACAGATTCAATACTACTGAAGCCAATCCTCAGGACCTCCGGATTTTTGACCTTTAAATTAATGGAAAACGTGCCGGGGGCAGGGGGGGAAACCGCAGAGCGCCTTCTCATACCTAAAGTACGGGCTGCAGGCGGAGAGGATCACACGATGAGCGTAAATCTTCTTGGCGCCCACCACCAGCACCACGTCGCACAGCTCCCTGTGTTTCCTCAGCAGATTGATCACTTCCAGCGTCTGCCGTGGGTGTTTGTCCGATATGTAAGGCATGCGTGCCGGCTGGGGGACCCCTTCAGGCAGCTTGTTGGGGTCCCCCAGGGTGCAGCGGCTGGTGATGTCCATTCCAGTGGCGTCCTGACGTGCGCTGGTGGCCCTTTGATTTAAAGATTAAAGAAAAATAAAGGAACACATTTGAAAGGAGAAAGAAGAAAAGCAAAATTACAACTTGGCATCCTAATTAATTAGTTTTGTTTTGCAAAGGACTTTTTCATGTGTGTAACCTGGCAGATCAGGAATTGCACAAGCAGTCTGGCTAATTCTGTCTAACGTGGGGCAGGTTAGCAAAGAAAGATTACACATAATTATAAATGTAATGGATTTTTTTCTTCTTGGACCAATTTGAGTTTTTATTAAGATGTTTTGTCCGATTGTCTGGTTATGCATAATCTTTAATAATAATTAAAAAAAAAATCTACACCATAAATCACATAAATAACCTATTTCTGCGTAATTAAGTGACATTTTACAGCTGTTACTCAATAATGCAACATTTTGCAGCATGTATTACAGTTCTCTCAAAATTCTGAAATGGCATCATGTAAAGTCAGATGTTCTTCTGTAAACCTGAAGTAAAATTTCCACAAATTAGAAGTGACGGTTTGGGCAGATGAAAATTAAAGAGCTAAAATTAAACTGTAGCTTGGCACATTGCACTGAATATGCAAGCCATCAGGTTTGGAATGACACAACATTACCAAGCACAACTTCCATGAGCTAATAATGGAGAAAACTCTAATGGATGAAGTCCTCTAAAGCTCAGCTCACTTTGTTTTAACTGTGTATCGAATCCAATTGGATATTTTATCCTTCCCTGCTCCTAAAAGTCCCCCCGAATAGGTGTATCCGTGCTATGTTGTCTCTACTGCCGCTGCACAGACCTGGGCTAATTCTAAGTCAGCTGAACCAAATATAGTGGAGCCGCTGACCTGCACATGTAGCGGTCAGTGTAAACGTATCCACACCAGTCGGTTACCTCCGTGTGTCCCCCAGATCTTTTTAGCGCCGAGAACACACAGTCACTTTGATGCCGGGTTTCGCTTCAGATTATGTTCACAGCGCCGGTCAAAGGTCCCTGACATTTAAACACATCCATTTCAACAGATGCCGCTGCAGGCGGATCTCACTTTGCTTTACATATCTGTGCAAACCGATTCTGTTGAGCCACGGCCAGTTAAATATCGATTCAGAACGAATGTGATTAGAAAGTTTACCATGCGACGTTGGATGGGACAAATCCATTAGAGATGGGGGCAATCCTGAAACTTCAATTCAATTTGGATGCTTTCATTACGTCTTCAAAACAGAAGACACATTACAGACATAAGTTGTCGTTTACAGGCTTAGAGCACTTAGTTTTTGCTGTTAAAACAACTCACTACATTTAAAGTCTGTTGCAATAATATCTATACTCCTCGATTTGTTTTATTGAGTCACGTCATGTACCCAGAAACATCAATGTATTTTATGACAGACTGACACAAAGTAGCTGATATTTGAAAAATACAAGCAACTATCAGCTGACTAGAATAAAAATGTTAAGACAAATTTTTATTCACCACTTCATTGTTCACTTGGTTGCTTCTTTGATCAATGCTCTTTTTCTTTTTTCCTGGCTCATCAGTTTAGTTGGACAGCAAAGTTTGGACTTGTGTCTTATGACTCTTTCCAATTCCAAATGATGGACTGACCACTGCTGTCAGTCCATCATTTGGACTGACAGATGGTTAAACCTGTTTTTTGGAGCTAAATCCTGCTTTACTCTTCTTCATAAGTTTATCCCTGACCTGTCAGATGTGCCCTTTCGTCTTTACCAACATTCTCTCTCAATTTTCTGGGGCCTTCAGAGAGCAGCTGTGCTCTCTGAGTTCACCGAGTTCAAATTACACACAAGTGGATGTAATATAATATGTTAAGGTGACTGTAAATTCTTACTTTTCTATCCGAGTTTTATTTCTACTTCAATATTATGATCACCTTTACAATTCGACATTTGTGCTTTGTGTTGGTCTATCAAACAAGACTCACAGTATGTTGAAGCTAGTGAACGTAAAGTGAAGAGATGTAAAATAAATAAATAAATAAATTTTAAAAAGTTGCAGAGACGAAAGCAATTTTGCAAGGAACTGTACCTACACTCAGTCCTAATCATCCTAAATAAAACAGATCTCCAGAAATACATCTATAACTTTAAAACTATTGACATTGTGGTACTCCACCCCCTCTTGCCAATTCACGTCTGTTGCCTCTTAAACCTCATGCACACGTGGTAATCCAACAAGTTCTTTTTCCAGTCATGGTGATGGCAATAGTTTATTCATAGCATGTGGGTGTGTGTAGCCACATTCCTGTTCTAACTCAACCCTCAACCGAGTCAATAAGGCTGAACGATATTAGGAAGAAAAAAAAAAAATGAGACGTGAGATAACGTTGGTGACTGTTGGGATAGCGGCGATACGACTTGCAGTAAATAAGGAATTAAAAAGGTTTTACTGTCTTCCTGCTAGCAAACAGATCTCAATAAATGAGCCTTTCAGACAGACGAGTCGTCTAGGCTGACGTCTGCTGTTTCGCATTGAAACAACTTAGTTGTACTTTTTTAACGATGCGTATTAAACTACTTGTGTCATTGACTATATTCCAGGCATCGTTATATGTAGCAAATATTTATGGAAGTTCTTCACTGTAATGTGCACTGCATACACTGTTATCACAATAGCGCAATGTGGAGACAAAAATCTATGTTTTTTGTTTCATTCCAGAATGTAAAGCCATTAACTTTTCCCCCCATAAATCAATTATGGCTAATATGTTGATGTCTGAATCAGTACCGAGAAGCTATTTAAAACTGTCAGAACTATGTTGGAGAGAGCAACGATGATTTAAATCTTAATTATCAAACTGCATCAATACAGTCAAGTGGTCTTCAGACAACGCTCTAGAGTCCAGAGGCAACAGAAAAATAATTATGCACATTTACACCTACCTGCGCATTGGCTTTGTGTCCATGCACTGAAGAACAATATCTGATTCACGTCACCCTGTAAAGACAGCAGAGCAAATCACAATCTGTTGTTCATCAAGGCTCAACATTTTTGCTAAAACTTAAATGCAAATAGTTTCTGCATTTATATTTTTTCTTGAAAACACACGTCATCTTTTAAATTCTTTTTTCACAACCCTGAAGAGCAGGCCTTTGGAACATAACGCTATCAAACTCATCTCTGTTTGAAAGAAACCTTCCCGACTGCGCTCGCCATTCTGTTGAGCACATTTTGTCGTTATGACACGTCATGTTCAGCATCAAAATCCTCCCTTACAGTTCTGCTCTTGCATCAAAACAATACAGTTCTAGTCAACATCAGCAGCAGACACACAAAGTCCAGTCAGACATGGACTTCATTGAAATAGAAAGCCCCAAAAAACTTTACAATATTTATTAACTGCGACGTTAACCAATAACAAGGCAGTCTGAAGCGTTGATATTTAGCTACGATATAATGTTTTGTCCATAAACTACCATAACGCAGTGCAGTAACCATCTTAAAAATGGCGTGCAAATTTAAAGCTACAGCAGACTGACAAATGAAAGACCCAATTTGGATGAGTGTTTATTAAGGATGTTGTCTATAGCTGAAAGTATTTCGAAGTATGGCATCAAGAACAGCAGGAGATTTGTGAATTTCTGAATATTATAGAAAATTGTCTTTTTTCAACCACAACTAAGGTGTTGTAGCCTCATAAAAACAAAGGGGGAAGAATAAATGATTAAATTGTCAACACAGACAACAACATAGACATTAATCTTTTCATTTCACCCACCTTTGTGTTTTAAAATCACTTACAAAATGTGCCATAGTTTAAAATTCTGTTATAATGTATCAAGGTACGTTAGGGGACATTTCTAAAAAATCAATTATATCTGAATTTAAGCAATGTTTGCATTGTGTACGTTTATGAAATAACAAATGCAGTTCATAAACTCTGCATTTATGTGTAATAGTTTTGATTGTTCTCTGTTTTGTATGTTTATCTCTCCTAGGACCACAAAGGAAAACAAGTCTGTCGGATTTAGCGCATCTATTACCTCATTGTAGAAATTTTACTGAGCAAGCCCCCTTAGAAATAAGATGGGGAGAGGGATGTACATAAAAAAAACGCCCAGTAATATGAAATGTACTTTTTTTTTTTTTTTTTTTTTACCGACGTAGCTAAGCTAACACAGGTTAACTATTAGTTTATCTAAAATCCGCAAAACAGAAAGCTATTAATGAAATATCGGTCATTTTCAGACTGCACAAAATATTACTGTATAAATATGGTTTGGGTAACTATCTAAAGCCAATGTTTCTTATAGAAAACTAGAATAAACGAAGCAACACTTGCTGACTGACGTTGATTAACTCCCCCAGTATTTGGGAGAAGCAGGAGCTAGCGTTATAAAAAGCACTTCCCCGGTACATGTTGTCACTGTACAAGAGGCAACTTATTACAGCGAGATGGTTTGATTGCTATTGGAGCAGACCTTTACGGTTAGCTTACAAGTTCATACATATGTGGCCGTTCACGCCTTAGCTATAGATTAGGACAAAACCTCACTGAATAAACTGTGTGCCAAGGTTTGTATAAGCTATTTGTACACGACGTAACGAAAAAATAAAATCACAATACGCTACTGAGTATTTTAAGAGCGGACTTACCTTATATTTCCATCCCAATGACTGAGAGAGAAGTAGCTTTGGAAGCTAGTGTTTACAGTTCTCAACTGCTGATACCCACTGAAGCTTTTCCTCCTTGTGAACTGCGCATGCCAAGTGATAAAACCCCGCTTCCGGATATGTTTTCAAAATAAAACTAAGAGATTACGTAATCTTTTCCGCGCATCAGAAAACGGTATCAGCGAAAACAAAACATTCACGACGGAATATGGAGGAATGAGGTACATATATCTTACAATAAAATGTGGTCATAAAGCATTTGTTTTTATATAAAGATGTGGACATTTCCTTTAAGATAGAAACTTGAGTACTCAGATTCATTTTTTTTTACTCTCACCATCCACCAGAGGGCGCTGATTTCCGTGAAATGTCTTTACACGGAGTGTTGTAATTTTTATTTTTCTCTCAAGAACCTATGGTCTCTCCAGGTTGTTTATTTTTTTATTCAAAGAGAAAGAAGAGATGCGGAGTTACACAAATAAGTCTCACAGACGATTGAATACAGGGAAAAGAAAGGTTTGTGTTACATTAAAATAAAAAATACTTTGATTTCCCAAGCCCTTTTGTCTTCCTTATTCTTTTTTATCTACATGATTGACAGTGGGCTCCTGTTGAGTTTTCGTTATCCACATTCAGAAAGAAAACAGTGTTGCTAAAACATCGGTCAAACGTTTACTTTGTTTACTGTATATTTCGGGGAATTTTATTGACCAAAACAAAGTGATACAAAAATGTGAAGTGAGAACATATATATATGGATACAAGTTTTCAAAGTTTCAAAGGTCTGTTCATCTATGAAAAACTGCCATTAGCTTATATCAAGATTTGTCCTAAACCCCCAAGGTCTCAATTTTTTAAAAAGATTTTCTGTCTGTTTACCTGTATCTTTACCTGTTCTATAAAATATACAAATCAATTTATTACATTTTAATATTTACTAATTTATTCTGTCTTATAAAATCACATCAGTTCCATGTGTTTAATATATTGGATTTAATCAACTAAATAGGTTATAGGCACTTTTAATATACAAACATAAAAAAGTCTTTAATAAAACAGCATGAATTCTGTTTACATGAACATTTAGTGCTTCTTTTAAACATTGTAAAAATATTTTTTGTTCGTAAAATGAGATATGTAGTCAAATGGATGTTATGTCCACCCACTTATTACTATAAAGCTTTGATCATTCTATCTGCCTTGCAAGTGCAATCACAGTGAAAGATCTGATTTTACATTTTTCAGTAGATTTTCCAGTGTTAAGGTATTTATTCAAACCACAACAGTGCTTTGTTTTGGTATTACATGCATGCAAGATTTGCTGTATATTGAGTCATTTTTATCAGACCAACACTTGATATCTTAGCCACAATTTTTATCATGGGATTCAACCAAGTATAACATGTATGAATATTCAGTAAGTATTTCTGAAACAAAATTAATCTTTAATAAATTAATATTTACTTTATCATTTAGCAAGTACTCGAGTTTACAAAGTTGTTCATTGGCTGGATTGGAGCAACAGAGACAATTTGTGCCTTTTTAGTGCAAATACATTAATTTCACAGCTGCATTCTCAGGGGAATTTAATTTATAAAAACTGATTTGATTAAAAAAAAATAAAAAAATAAAAAAAAACTTAATCCCACTATCTCTGATCCAGAGTAAATGTCATTAAATTCCTGGTATGAATTGCAATGGCTTGAATACATATCACCAGCTTTAAAAAAAAAAGAGCTTTTTCACATGGGAGTTATTTTAACCATTCAGCTTTTGTTCTTCAATTTGCACACTTTAAAAGATAAGGAACTTTAAATCTGGATGCATAGACTATGAGACAGGGCTGCACAAAATTAGAAATTCAATAACAATGTTAAGTAATGTGACAACAAGAAAAGATGTTATAATTTGTTACAATTTTGTTGTTTTTTTTACCCTTTAAGCAATGTAATTTGTGTCTGCTGCAAGAATCTGCAGCCAAAGAGCCTGTTCAACTGACTGATCATTACATTAATATATACGACGCAAATATATGACACTTGGAATACATTAGCCAACCGTTATAAAACTCTAAAACAATCTTTGCCAAATAAACCGAGCCTAAATTTGTTGTTCTGTTAATTGCTCATGCATTGTACAGATCTACAGTTTTGAAAAGAAAAACAGAAATTTAATTTTCTCCTCATGAACATTCTTCAATTTGTAGTGCGACATAGTCCAGTAACTGCTGACACAGTTTCAATACGAAGAAAAATCAAACCATTTAATTTCCACATTGTAACTGCTGACATTCTCTTTACATTCTTAGCAAAAAGCAAATATATATAAAGTAATTTTATATTCAATAACAAAGTGCCAGATTTCATATATTCTGATAAATTAAAGACACAAAAATTCATAACATACATATAAACAGAAGTTTCATCTTGAAAACATTAATATTTTAACAACTTCTCATGTGACTCCATGAATAAGTTAAATTAATCCATTGACTTTACCAGTTTATTCTCCCTTTATTCTGCAGTGACCAAGTGAAATAGGCAGTTTAGTGCTCTTATTTAATACGGTAGTTACCCATTCACCCCTTACACGCCTGTAAAGACTTTTCTAGACAAAAATCTGATTTCCACTGATGCATCTCTTCAACCTCTTAGACTCATTTTCCATGTAATGGTATTCAGGAGTGGCCAATTGGGAGCTGTGTCAGTGAATTTGACATGAGTGGCTGAAGCAGAAGTTGGTCCGGAGTTTGAACTGGAAAAGTGAGGAAAAATAAAAAATAAAAAAAATAAGACAAAGAAACAAAGAAAACAGATTTAACGAGTGTCAACTTAAGAATCAGAAAGCAAAATTGTCATTTAATCGTGATTGGCTTTTAATTTGCCAGATGTGGGTGTCAAGAAACAATACTGTTTGTTTCAAATAAATAAATATTAGCCAAATCCAGTAAGAGGAAGACCGTCTCATGACATGTAGTTGAAACATATAGATCTGTTGGTTGTTTTTATCAGTAGGAGTTTAGAATAGTGCCGACAGTTTGCATATCTTCATTACCTTCCATATAAGTCAGAGTCGTGAGAAGTGGTGTGTCAGGAGAAAGATAGGATGTATATTGTAGGTCCTCCATCAAAGGTGGAGTAAGCTGACTAGGACCAAGTGATGTCATCATGGTTGAAGAAGGCTGAATTGGGCAGATGTGTTTCTTTTGACGAGCTCGGCAATTCTGAAACCAAACCTGAAGACGGGGAAATTAAGTTAAGCTAAGACATGACTGCCTTTACACAGAGACTTATTATGTGTATAAAGTCCAAAACGGTCATTTTGAATATGTGTAATAAAATTACCTGAATTACTCTGCGGCTGAGACCTGTCCTCTCTGCTAACTTCTGCAGAGTCTGGGCATCTGGGTTATTATCTTTAGCAAACTGGGTTTGCATCACCTACAAAAAGAGTGGCAGAGAAAGTTTTAGTAAACACTTATCAGATTTTATTGAACATATACGGTTAATCTGTTTTCAAAATTATCTGTAGATACACTGAAGGACAAGCTAGACACACCTCTGGATCTTGTGATTTATAATGCTAAGAGAGACTTCTGTTTACATTCATTATCACCAAGAAGGAAATGTTCTGATAAAAAAATATGATGCAATAATTCAAATCTCCACATTTTGTGTGGAATTGTTGCTGCTCCCAGTAAAACGTTTTTGGGTAATAAAAAAAAAAGAAAAAAGAAAAAAACAAAATCAGCATTTCAAAATGTCTTAATTTAAAGGACATTTTTAATGGATGCATCGCATCAATTCTTAATTTTTCTCTATTCATGAGAAAATGGTTCAGTGGACCACAACTTCCAGATAAAAGTACCTGTAACTGGTCAGCAGTGAAGCTGGTCCTGGCCCTCTTTGCTGGTCGGGGAATTGCACTCGGATCGTCTTGGTTAGCCAGGTCATCGTCCAGTTTTGGTTGCTCTTTAGAAGAAGACACGGCAAAATAGATCAATTGAAAGAAATGCAGTTACTCCCACAATCCATATTATTGCTTAGCATACTTGCAAGTTGAGGAATGTGTATTTGTAACATATATTGCACCAAATTATTTAAGAGAATCAACTATTTATCTTAACTCACTTCTCAAGCATAATTCCATTTGTATGCTCACCATTCTCTTTAGCGCGTTTGAGACTCTCCATCATTATGTCATAGTGACTTCGACAGAAGACCCTGTTCTCCACCAGTCCACATTCCTCTCCAGTCGAGAGCTGCCGCTTACAAGAGGAGCAGGAGAAACACGCCAAGTGGAAGGTGCTTCCTCTTGCACGGCGCACCCAGTCAGTAGAATGGATGTTCCGGCCACAACGCGCACAACGAGTGCCGTACCTCCTAGATGAAAGAAAATAAGAAGCGAGGGAAATGGTTGAAATATTTAGCCATGTTAAAATTCCTTTTACACATAAGATGCATTTCACTTTTAGGCTGTTAATCAAGGAAACACAGGGACTTATCCATATTTTAGCAACTTGGTTAAAAACAACAATTTCAGCACCGTTTACAGTGATTACTGTGTGCAAACATGTTTTTCATTGGACAAAAACAATAAAAATACAATTAGACCCTGACATTTTAGTCACTTTAGTTTTCAGTATGCAACATAGAATTTATAGGAGAACAATTCCTGCCTCCTGATTATTTGAATGCACCAAACACACATTTGTGGCTAGCTTAAACATCTCTTTGTTTTGCTAATCAAACAATATTGTTCAATGAAATTCTGAAAACAAAGACTGCTAGCACCAACACACCTGAAGTAGTCAAGTTTGCAGAAAACCTGTTTGTCTTTCACATAACAGCTCACGTGTCGCCCCAGTGACGTTTTACATACACTGCATACGAGACATGTCATGTGCCAGCACAAGTTGTTCACCTGAATGAGGGGAGAGGAGGGAATGGATGACATTTGAAGTCAACAGAAGCCACACACTACATCCTACAGGAAAGAAAATACATTTGGTTGGACATACGTAGGCTGGGTTTGTTTAGAGGAGAAGGGTGTTCTTTAGCAAAATAATTCACTACTGATTTTTTTCTAGGATACCAGAGATGTCAATATCAGCAATGGTGACAGTGAAGGAACGATTCGGACCTTGAGAAGGTATCTGTCCACAATTTCTTGCCCACAGGAGGCGCAAGGGATCTTCACATGGTGGGATGTAGATTGAGGGACAGATGGCAAGGAGGAAGAGGAGAGAGAGGAAGGAGAGTAGGAGTCTTCTTCAAAAATATCATCAGCCCCTGAAGAACCCTGTTGGTGACAAGTAATCACAGATTGTGAACTTTGAAAACACAACTATGATATAGAGTACTAACTTATTTATGGGTTTGTAGCCACTGAAAAAAACTGGAGAAACTAGTTTATTTTATTTGATGAGTGTTCTGATATTTTTTTTATTGTTTTTGCACTCCTGAAGAAGCATAGTTTAAGAAAAATTTATTTAATGAAATCAAGAACAATTTTATCTCCAGAATGGAAACCATAATACAGACATTAGGAGGCAGAAAGCGATCTACACAAACCCCACACTGACAAAGAAAAACACACAAAAAAAAAGGAATTGTGTGAAAATATGCATCTATCTGACTTTAAAAAATATATATTAAGACAATTCAGAATTGAGAAATTTTCAAAAATACGCCATCATCCTCTTTAGCAATGTGGGCACAAATTGTACGCTTCAATCTGAACTGAACTATTCAGTTGTTGAAGTCATCGTATAACTGAATAGTTAGAACCCAAATACATTTAATTACTGAACAAAATATTTTTTAAATGTCTATATTGAAGCAATTTTATTGAGTCAGTTCATTTCAAAAATTGGTTGGAAGCACCTTACTCCTTTAGCTGTTAGATTTTAACAGTTTCCACCCCAAAATATTTTATTTCTATCCAAATAAAATGAAAATCTTACATGATTTTCATTAGCTTAAATAAATAATTAAAGAAGGAACGTTTAAAACACAGCAATTTTTTTAATAACTTGAGACTTTTCAACAAGACATAAAAAGAAATGACGATGTCTCCACAAATGTACTCAACGTAAACGTGTGTATGGCATTTTAAACTTGTTTTCCCCCCACCAGAACTATAATTTACCTTTTTTAATTGATATATTTCCACTTATGTCGTCTTACTTTTGACTTTTTGCACAATTTTAAACACTAACCCAATATATCTACTGCAACTAAGATTTTTTTTTTTCTGAAGCATTTTAAACACCATACTCCCAAAAGCTTCCTCAAGCTTAAAAAGCTTGAGGAAGTGTATATGAGAGCGAGTAATTTCGAAATGTATATAAAATAGGCTTTATCTCTTCATTTACATCTGTTTTCATTTTTGAAACGAGTTTAAAAGTTCTATAGTACAAGTTGCTGGAGTACAATTGAATTAAAACAGAAGTCAGAAAAAGTCAAGAACAAAGTCTTTTTATCAAGCATATTGTTAGTTTTATTATCTATTAAAGTAAATAAAAAAAACTAACTTAAATATCTGTAACTTTGTATGATTTTTCCGGAGCACTGGCATGCGAGCCACACAATGCGTCTTTAATTACCACTCTCGGTCCCTCTCACCAAATATATAGGGAGAAAGGGCTGTTAATTTGATATTGAAAACACCTACTGTGTCGTAAAAGGCATTCTCCTGGTGCAGCTGAGAGAAAATTTCCTCCGCTGTGAATGTATCTTCCTCCGACATGGTTTGTGCCACAAGTCCAGAGGACGTACCACCCTAAATGAACATGTAAGCTGGCGTCCTCTTAGTATTTCCTCTGTGACCTGGTCGCTTACATTAATAACGACCCATAGTGGAAAACGAGAAAAAAAAAAAAAGAAAGTCCTTATTGCTGTCGTTTATTAACAATAAGTAAAGGCCATTGTTTTGGTTGAGACGTTGACCAGACACACAGTACTAACTTATTTCTATTGGTTGAGATATTTTTTTTATTATTATTATTTAATTTTATTTTAACCAAATCTCTCTTTAAAAATGAGAACTAGCGTTCAATGAACTGGTTCACGCGCAGCTGAGTCAGTTTATCACTGATTGTGCTCGAGCACGCACGTGCAGCCAATAGCCGGAAGATGTGTTCACCTGGTCAGATTTAATATTTATCTGTCATCTAAATGCTACCACTCTAATAGCGCACTGTTTGAGTGCGCTATTAGAGTCCAGAGATTATGTATATCCTTGTACTATATATCTTACTATATATAGCACTAGTACTATTTACTATATATCATTGTGTATCTTTGTACTTTAACTTGTATGTCCTTAATATGAACGTGAAATCACACATAAACGCCTATAACTTAAATTTGAAAACACCAACGTATTTCGACATGATATATTTTCTTTTTACTGAAAGAAAACAGTAGCAAAAACTTTAAATAAACCGTAATCTTGCCCATTAATGGTCTTAATGTAAGGTCCGACAATATCTGTTAATAAAAATATTTTATTAAATAGACGTTTAAAACGACAACGTTCTTTTTGAGAATGTTGTGTTTATGTATTGGCTTTTTTATTGGTCATTATCTTCCGCTATATGGCTGTTATTTTAGGTTATAACCGCGGAGTTTTGAACTAATCACCAAATGTCTGGACGGCACAGTCAAACTATTAATAATACGAAAACGACATTCGTAGACTATTCTCTTATAACAGCTATTACTGTAATTTAAGAAACAAAAAAATAAAAATGTATGAATTGAATATTAGTTGTGGCACAACTCGCTCTGTCATTTTCCACATACTTACCACGCTGTTGGAGTTAGACATTTTCAAGGAGCATCCCGTTCCGGCCAGATGTTAGCAGCAGACAGAGGCCGGTTTTCTCCTGCGACTTTGTACCTGACCTTGTCTGATCAATGCCTGTCCAAGGCGCTGTTTGTTGAAGCTATAGTCCGTCGGGGTCCCGCTTAGCGAAGTGACTTCCATTTACTGTTTGCTGTAAGAGCTAAGATGTGTTTTGTCTTGGGATTTAAAAAAAAAAAAAAAAAAAAAGTGCACCTCCTACTGTGGGGGCCTGAGCCCGCCTTCAGTTTTACATTTACAGTTTTCCCATCATAAGGAGGAAAATCAAGACTTTCTGTCAAGATGTTGAGACTTCTCCACCCCCATCTTTCGCTCAAATGTTACAGTACATTGTAGAGAAAACTCCAATAGAAGTAACTTTATCTCAAGATTGTATGCGGCCAAAAGCTGAATTATTTGCTTCCAATTAAAACTATGCCATCTGACTGGACAATAACACGGGCTTCACAGGGACCTTAGGTTTTGAGGGCCACAAAATTAATTAATTAATTTATTAATTTATTAATTAATTAATTTATTTATTTATTTATTTATGGACAACCTTTTTATATGTTTTCAAACAAGTGAAAGCAAATATAATTGAGGTGTTTTTAATTTGTTGGTATTTCCGTAGATAATGATAATGTCACAGCCTAACCTAGCTCTCAAGAACATAAAATGTGCCAAATATTATCTTTAATTGGTTTTTAATTGCATGTTGCTTATTTCAGTGACGTGTTAAAACTTTATATGCTTTGGTTTATTTTGGGTGTGGAGAAAGATATTCCTTGGAATTATTCTGGGTTTTCTGAGTGTTTTGCATTTACATTTATCAATATGATTTACCTATTTGATCTGATAGTCTTGTGTCGGATGCAATATTTTAATCCACACGCTGAGACTTAGAGAGTAGGGACTGCCTTTCTCTGCAAAGCATTTAAGAGCTCTGCAGTATTAGATGACAGAGGCTGGTGCAGATATTCAAAGTTAATCTTTAGATGGCTCTTTTCACAGAAAAATACTTCTCATACCCCCAAAACACACAAAAACATATAATCATCCTTTCCTGTGCGATGCATTTAACTTAATGTGCTCCGTTTGACTCTTATCAGCATGTTTCATCTTTTCCTCTGCTGCCACCAGGGACCTTGTGAAATAGCACAGGTCTCAATTTGGAGGCTCAATTCTATTTATTTAGACATCCACACCATCTGACTCTCATCAGAAAAAGACATAAACTTGGCTACATTTAATGTTGTGCTACAGAAGAGCAGTTAAACAAATCCCTAAAGCTAAAACTATTTATGGATTAATATTTATAAAGAACCTGATGAGACTAATCTTTTCCTTACTAAAATAGTTTATCTCATAAAAAAATAAAAATAAAAAAAAAACATTGATGAAACAAGAAATTAATCCAAATTAATTTCAGAGACAACCAGGGCTGTATTTTTCTCAGTTTAAGAAGTGTGGTGAATTGGATCATTTTATTGTGGAGTTGTGATGAACTCCTGTTTCAAGTACAAGGCTTGAAGTAAGTACATGACAGCATTTTTTTTCTCGTTTTTTTAGATGGTTACTTTGTAAGAATCGAAGTTTAAACTATTGCCAATTAAAGAGAGGAGTCCAAATGCATGAGTAAAACCAAAAATTTACTTTGTGAATAGAGGCAAGAAGAAAGGTTGGCAATCCCTTTGGGTCTTATCTGTGTTTTTATGACATCCGATACCTCAGGCCCCTCTAGAACTGGCCCTTTAAGATGAAATTTAGTAGCTTGGTTGAAGGGGTTTAGAGTCCCAGTTGACGGCGTTTCAACTAAAAACCTAGAGGTTGGAGTCCTTGTCAGTGTTTTTGACTAAAGTCCCAGAGGGTTTGAGTCCCAGTTAAACGACATTTAACTGAAGTCCTAAAAGAGGTGTGGGTATTAATGTTTTTATCTTTTTTAATCTTTTTCAAAATCTCTTTATCTTTCTCACTGTTTAGTCAATGTCACATGCTGTTTTTATTTTAATCATGTAAAGCACTTTGAAATGCCTTGCTGCTGAAATGTGCTATACAAATACAATTTGATTGATTGAAGGGCAGTGGGTGTGCTTGACCTCAAACAGAAGAGTGTGAAACAAGCTAATTTAAACACATTAGCACTAAAACGTGCGAGCTAAATCAAAGGCTGCAAATGGACAGCAAATTTTACATACAGTTTATAAAAATCTAATATTGTGCAATAAAATGTTTTCTAGAGCTGACACAGAGTGGAGAGGTAGCCAGGCAAGTGTAAAGTTTAAACAACAACAGAAAGATGTCTCCCTTTTCCTACATGTGATATGTAACTTTTATTTAACACCAATCATCTTCCCATCAAGTCTGACATGTCACTGTTGACACCAATTTTGCCGCCTTGTTTCACCAGGTGGTTGGTGTGTTCCAGGTTGTCTGAAGTGACAGTTTATGTAATCTATGTAACTTCAATATGACAAAATAATTAATGAGACTTAGATGGACTGTTTTGTTGTTTTTTTTGGGAGTGGGGGGGTTGTAGTTGTTTTTAGCTTGTTGTGTTCTGAAAGCAATTAGGTATCAAAGTACATGCTTAAAATTTAATTCTTCAGTAACCAAAATTAAACTTTTCTTGTCCCAGCACAATTATGGGCTACTATTATCAGTCTTTCACATAAAATCCTTTAAAAAAAAATCATTGTCATTATTGTGGTAACATGACAAAACAGAGATAACAGACTATTAAAAAGCACAAAATATATAAAAAAAACATGTCACATTAAAAACTTGAAAAAGATGTCAAAATGACAATGCCCCCAAATAGATAAGATACATGGAAATAATATAATAAAGCAGTGTTTGACCTACACTGTGTATGGCTCAGGAAAAGATAATGTTTTTAGCTCTGATTAAAGTTTCTTGACATGTCAGGTTTTCAGGTAGCTAGTATAGAAACCACATGCTAGCTATGAACCAGAAAGAAGATCTTTTTACAAACTGGAACGTAGTGAAGTGACATAACAACTGGTGTAATGTTACCTGTTTTCGTGAACTCTTGATGCAGCCTCTTGAATGAGCCGTAGTTGACTTTTACAGTCAAGACATCATTACAATAATATAACCTATTAAAACCATAGGCGTGCACCAGTTTTTTCTGTGTCCTGTGTTAATTGAGAACCTTTAATTCTGGCAATGTTTTTTATGATGGTAGTAGGCTGACTTAGCGGCAGACTTTATTTGGTTGTTAAAATTCATCCTGTGCTCATAATTATGCATAGATCTGCATATGTTCTGTGCTCTTTAGTCCCATCAAAGCTTAGTTGAAGTTTAAAAACTTATGTCTTTGTTCCATTAAGTTGGACAAAATTCTGATCCATCCATTCATGAAAATCCTGGATTTCTCCAATAGTTGGAGTCATTTCTTAGCTATCATAAATTATTACGTGTAACATCCACCTACTTTCAAGACTTGTACTTGTAATGACAGTAAAAAATGATGCCAATACCAAAAAAAAAAAAAAAAAAAAANACGGAGTGTTGTAATTTTTATTTTTCTCTCAAGAACCTATGGTCTCTCCAGGTTGTCTATTTTTTTATTCAAAGAGAAAGAAGAGATGCGGAGTTACACAAATAAGTCTCACAGACGATTGAATACAGGGAAAAGAAAGGTTTGTGTTACATTAAAATAAAAAATACTTTGTTTTCCCAAGCCTTTTTGTCTTCCTTATTCTTTTTTATCTACATGATTGACAGTGGGCTCCTGTTGAGTTTTCGTTATCCACATTCAGAAAGAAAACAGTGTTGCTAAAACATCGGTCAAACGTTTACTTTGTTTACTGTATATTTTGGGGAATTTTACTGACCAAAACAAAGTGATACAAAAATGTGAAGTGAGAACATATATATATGGATACAAGTTTTCAAAGTTTCAAAGGTCTGTTCATCTATGAAAAACTGCCATTAGCTTATATCAAGATTTGTCCTAAACCCCCAAGGTCTCAATTTTTTAAAAAGATTTTCTGTCTGTTTACCTGTATCTTTACCTGTTCTATAAAATATACAAATCAATTTATTACATTTTAATATTTACTAATTTATTCTGTCTTATAAAATCACATCAGTTCCATGTGTTTAATATATTGGATTTAATCAACTAAATAGGTTATAAGCACTTTTAATATACAAACATAAAAAAGTCTTTAATAAAACAGCATGAATTCTGTTTACATGAACATTTAGTGCTTCTTTTAAACATTGTAAAAATATTTTTTGTTCGTAAAATGAGATATGTAGTCAAATGGATGTTATGTCCACCCACTTATTACTATAAAGCTTTGATCATTCTATCTGCCTTTCAAGTTCAATCACAGTGAAAGATCTGATTTTACATTTTTCAGTAGATTTTCCAGTGTTAAGGTATTTATTCAAACCACAACAGTGCTTTGTTTTGGTATTACATGCATGCAAGATTTGCTGTATATTGAGTCATTTTTATCAGACCAACACTTGATATCTTAGCCACAATTTTTATCATGGGATTCAACCAAGTATAACATGTATGAATATTCAGTAAGTATTTCTGAAACAAAATTAATCTTTAATAAATTAATATTTACTTTATCATTTAGCAAGTACTCGAGTTTACAAAGTTGTTCATTGGCTGGATTGGAGCAACAGAGACAATTTGTGCCTTTTTAGTGCAAATACATTAATTTCACAGCTGCATTCTCAGGGGAATTTAATTTATAAAAACTGATTTGATTAAAAAAAAATAAAAAAATAAAAAAAAACTTAATCCCACTATCTCTGATCCAGAGTAAATGTCATTAAATTCCTGGTATGAATTGCAATGGCTTGAATACATATCACCAGCTTTAAAAAAAAAAGAGCTTTTTCACATGGGAGTTATTTTAACCATTCAGCTTTTGTTCTTCAATTTGCACACTTTAAAAGATAAGGAACTTTAAATCTGGATGCATAGACTATGAGACAGGGCTGCACAAAATTAGAAATTCAATAACAATGTTAAGTAATGTGACAACAAGAAAAGATGTTATAATTTGTTACAATTTTGTTGTTTTTTTTACCCTTTAAGCAATGTAATTTGTGTCTGCTGCAAGAATCTGCAGCCAAAGAGCCTGTTCAACTGACTGATCATTACATTAATATATACGACGCAAATATATGACACTTGGAATACATTAGCCAACTGTTATAAAACTCTAAAACAATCTTTGCCAAATAAACCGAGCCTAAATTTGTTGTTCTGTTAATTGCTCATGCATTGTACAGATCTACAGTTTTGAAAAGAAAAACAGAAATTTAATTTTCTCCTCATGAACATTCTTCAATTTGTAGTGCGACATAGTCCAGTAACTGCTGACACAGTTTCAATACGAAGAAAAATCAAACCATTTAATTTCCACATTGTAACTGCTGACATTCTTTTTACATTCTTAGCAAAAAGCAAATATATATAAAGTAATTTTATATTCAATAACAAAGTGCCAGATTTCATATATTCTGATAAATTAAAGACACAAAAATTCATAACATACATATAAACAGAAGTTTCATCTTGAAAACATTAATATTTTAACAACTTCTCATGTGACTCCATGAATAAGTTAAATTAATCCATTGACTTTACCAGTTTATTCTCCCTTTATTCTGCAGTGACCAAGTGAAATAGGCAGTTTAGTGCTCTTATTTAATACGGTAGTTACCCATTCACCCCTTACACGCCTGTAAAGACTTTTCTAGACAAAAATCTGATTTCCACTGATGCATCTCTTCAACCTCTTAGACTCATTTTCCATGTAATGGTATTCAGGAGTGGCCAATTGGGAGCTGTGTCAGTGAATTTGACATGAGTGGCTGAAGCAGAAGTTGGTCCGGAGTTTGAACTGGAAAAGTGAGGAAAAATAAAAAATAAAAAAAATAAGACAAAGAAACAAAGAAAACAGATTTAACGAGTGTCAACTTAAGAATCAGAAAGCAAAATTGTCATTTAATCGTGATTGGCTTTTAATTTGCCAGATGTGGGTGTCAAGAAACAATACTGTTTGTTTCAAATAAATAAATATTAGCCAAATCCAGTAAGAGGAAGACCGTCTCATGACATGTAGTTGAAACATATAGATCTGTTGGTTGTTTTTATCAGTAGGAGTTTAGAATAGTGCCGACAGTTTGCATATCTTCATTACCTTCCATATAAGTCAGAGTCGTGAGAAGTGGTGTGTCAGGAGAAAGATAGGATGTATATTGTAGGTCCTCCATCAAAGGTGGAGTAAGCTGACTAGGACCAAGTGATGTCATCATGGTTGAAGAAGGCTGAATTGGGCAGATGTGTTTCTTTTGACGAGCTCGGCAATTCTGAAACCAAACCTGAAGACGGGGAAATTAAGTTAAGCTAAGACATGACTGCCTTTACACAGAGACTTATTATGTGTATAAAGTCCAAAACGGTCATTTTGAATATGTGTAATAAAATTACCTGAATTACTCTGCGGCTGAGACCTGTCCTCTCTGCTAACTTCTGCAGAGTCTGGGCATCTGGGTTATTATCTTTAGCAAACTGGGTTTGCATCACCTACAAAAAGAGTGGCAGAGAAAGTTTTAGTAAATATTTATCAGACTTTATTGAACATATACGGTTAATCTGTTTTCAAAATTATCTGTAGATACACTGAAGGACAAGCTAGACACACCTCTGGATCTTGTGATTTATAATGCTAAGAGAGACTTCTGTTTACATTCATTATCACCAAGAAGGAAATGTTCTGATAAAAAAATATGATGCAATAATTCAAATCTCCACATTTTGTGTGGAATTGTTGCTGCTCCCAGTAAAACGTTTTTGGGTAATAAAAAAAAAAGAAAAAAGAAAAAAACAAAATCAGCATTTCAAAATGTCTTAATTTAAAGGACATTTTTAATGGATGCATCGCATCAATTCTTAATTTTTCTCTATTCATGAGAAAATGGTTCAGTGGACCACAACTTCCAGATAAAAGTACCTGTAACTGGTCAGCAGTGAAGCTGGTCCTGGCCCTCTTTGCTGGTCGGGGAATTGCACTCGGATCGTCTTGGTTAGCCAGGTCATCGTCCAGTTTTGGTTGCTCTTTAGAAGAAGACACGGCAAAATAGATCAATTGAAAGAAATGCAGTTACTCCCACAATCCATATTATTGCTTAGCATACTTGCAAGTTGAGGAATGTGTATTTGTAACATATATTGCACCAAATTATTTAAGAGAATCAACTATTTATCTTAACTCACTTCTCAAGCATAATTCCATTTGTATGCTCACCATTCTCTTTAGCGCGTTTGAGACTCTCCATCATTATGTCATAGTGACTTCGACAGAAGACCCTGTTCTCCACCAGTCCACATTCCTCTCCAGTCGAGAGCTGCCGCTTACAAGAGGAGCAGGAGAAACACGCCAAGTGGAAGGTGCTTCCTCTTGCACGGCGCACCCAGTCAGTAGAATGGATGTTCCGGCCACAACGCGCACAACGAGTGCCGTACCTCCTAGATGAAAGAAAATAAGAAGCGAGGGAAATGGTTGAAATATTTAGCCATGTTAAAATTCCTTTTACACATAAGATGCATTTCACTTTTAGGCTGTTAATCATGGAAACACAGGGATGTATCCATATTTTAGCAACTTGGTTAAAAACAACAATTTCAGCACTGTTTACAATGATTACTGTGTGCAAACATGTTTTTCATTGGACAAAAACAATAAAAATACAATTAGACCCTGACATTTTAGTCACTTTAGTTTTCAGTATGCAACATAGAATTTATAGGAGAACAATTCCTGCCTCCTGATTATTTGAATGCACCAAACACACATTTGTGGCTAGCTTAAACATCTCTTTGTTTTGCTAATCAAACAATATTGTTCAATGAAATTCTGAAAACAAAGACTGCTAGCACCAACACACCTGAAGTAGTCAAGTTTGCAGAAAACCTGTTTGTCTTTCACATAACAGCTCACGTGTCGCCCCAGTGACGTTTTACATACACTGCATACGAGACATGTCATGTGCCAGCACAAGTTGTTCACCTGAATGAGGGGAGAGGAGGGAATGGATGACATTTGAAGTCAACAGAAGCCACACACTACATCCTACAGGAAAGAAAATACATTTGGTTGGACATACGTAGGCTGGGTTTGTTTAGAGGAGAAGGGTGTTCTTTAGCAAAATAATTCACTACTGATTTTTTTCTAGGATACCAGAGATGTCAATATCAGCAATGGTGACAGTGAAGGAACGATTCGGACCTTGAGAAGGTATCTGTCCACAATTTCTTGCCCACAGGAGGCGCAAGGGATCTTCACATGGTGGGATGTAGATTGAGGGACAGATGGCAAGGAGGAAGAGGAGAGAGAGGAAGGAGAGTAGGAGTCTTCTTCAAAAATATCATCAGCCCCTGAAGAACCCTGTTGGTGACAAGTAATCACAGATTGTGAACTTTGAAAACACAACTATGATATAGAGTACTAACTTATTTATGGGTTTGTAGCCACTGAAAAAAACTGGAGAAACTAGTTTATTTTATTTGATGAGTGTTCTGATATTTTTTTTATTGTTTTTGCACTCCTGAAGAAGCATAGTTTAAGAAAAATTTATTTAATGAAATCAAGAACAATTTTATCTCCAGAATGGAAACCATAATACAGACATTAGGAGGCAGAAAGCGATCTACACAAACCCCACACTGACAAAGAAAAACACACAAAAAAAAAGGAATTGTGTGAAAATATGCATCTATCTGACTTTAAAAAATATATATTAAGACAATTCAGAATTGAGAAATTTTCAAAAATACGCCATCATCCTCTTTAGCAATGTGGGCACAAATTGTACGCTTCAATCTGAACTGAACTATTCAGTTGTTGAAGTCATCGTATAACTGAATAGTTAGAACCCAAATACATTTAATTACTGAACAAAATATTTTTTAAATGTCTATATTGAAGCAATTTTATTGAGTCAGTTCATTTCAAAAATTGGTTGGAAGCACCTTACTCCTTTAGCTGTTAGATTTTAACAGTTTCCACCCCAAAATATTTTATTTCTATCCAAATAAAATGAAAATCTTACATGATTTTCATTAGCTTAAATAAATAATTAAAGAAGGAACGTTTAAAACACAGCAATTTTTTTAATAACTTGAGACTTTTCAACAAGACATAAAAAGAAATGACGATGTCTCCACAAATGTACTCAACGTAAACGTGTGTATGGCATTTTAAACTTGTTTTCCCCCCACCAGAACTATAATTTACCTTTTTTAATTGATATATTTCCACTTATGTCGTCTTACTTTTGACTTTTTGCACAATTTTAAACACTAACCCAATATATCTACTGCAACTAAGATTTTTTTTTTTCTGAAGCATTTTAAACACCATACTCCCAAAAGCTTCCTCAAGCTTAAAAAGCTTGAGGAAGTGTATATGAGAGCGAGTAATTTCGAAATGTATATAAAATAGGCTTTATCTCTTCATTTACATCTGTTTTCATTTTTGAAACGAGTTTAAAAGTTCTATAGTACAAGTTGCTGGAGTACAATTGAATTAAAACAGAAGTCAGAAAAAGTCAAGAACAAAGTCTTTTTATCAAGCATATTGTTAGTTTTATTATCTATTAAAGTAAATAAAAAAAACTAACTTAAATATCTGTAACTTTGTATGATTTTTCCGGAGCACTGGCATGCGAGCCACACAATGCGTCTTTAATTACCACTCTCGGTCCCTCTCACCAAATATATAGGGAGAAAGGGCTGTTAATTTGATATTGAAAACACCTACTGTGTCGTAAAAGGCATTCTCCTGGTGCAGCTGAGAGAAAATTTCCTCCGCTGTGAATGTATCTTCCTCCGACATGGTTTGTGCCACAAGTCCAGAGGACGTACCACCCTAAATGAACATGTAAGCTGGCGTCCTCTTAGTATTTCCTCTGTGACCTGGTCGCTTACATTAATAACGACCCATAGTGGAAAACGAGAAAAAAAAAAAAAGAAAGTCCTTATTGCTGTCGTTTATTAACAATAAGTAAAGGCCATTGTTTTGGTTGAGACGTTGACCAGACACACAGTACTAACTTATTTCTATTGGTTGAGATATTTTTTTTATTATTATTATTTAATTTTATTTTAACCAAATCTCTCTTTAAAAATGAGAACTAGCGTTCAATGAACTGGTTCACGCGCAGCTGAGTCAGTTTATCACTGATTGTGCTCGAGCACGCACGTGCAGCCAATAGCCGGAAGATGTGTTCACCTGGTCAGATTTAATATTTATCTGTCATCTAAATGCTACCACTCTAATAGCGCACTGTTTGAGTGCGCTATTAGAGTCCAGAGATTATGTATATCCTTGTACTATATATCTTACTATATATAGCACTAGTACTATTTACTATATATCATTGTGTATCTTTGTACTTTAACTTGTATGTCCTTAATATGAACGTGAAATCACACATAAACGCCTATAACTTAAATTTGAAAACACCAACGTATTTCGACATGATATATTTTCTTTTTACTGAAAGAAAACAGTAGCAAAAACTTTAAATAAACCGTAATCTTGCCCATTAATGGTCTTAATGTAAGGTCCGACAATATCTGTTAATAAAAATATTTTATTAAATAGACGTTTAAAACGACAACGTTCTTTTTGAGAATGTTGTGTTTATGTATTGGCTTTTTTATTGGTCATTATCTTCCGCTATATGGCTGTTATTTTAGGTTATAACCGCGGAGTTTTGAACTAATCACCAAATGTCTGGACGGCACAGTCAAACTATTAATAATACGAAAACGACATTCGTAGACTATTCTCTTATAACAGCTATTACTGTAATTTAAGAAACAAAAAAATAAAAATGTATGAATTGAATATTAGTTGTGGCACAACTCGCTCTGTCATTTTCCACATACTTACCACGCTGTTGGAGTTAGACATTTTCAAGGAGCATCCCGTTCCGGCCAGATGTTAGCAGCAGACAGAGGCCGGTTTTCTCCTGCGACTTTGTACCTGACCTTGTCTGATCAATGCCTGTCCAAGGCGCTGTTTGTTGAAGCTATAGTCCGTCAGGGTCCCGCTTAGCGAAGTGACTTCCATTTACTGTTTGCTGTAAGAGCTAAGATGTGTTTTGTCTTGGGATTTAAAAAAAAAAAAAAGTGCACCTCCTACTGTGGGGGCCTGAGCCCGCCTTCAGTTTTACATTTACAGTTTTCCTATCATGAGGAGGAAAATCAAGACTTTCTGTTAAGATGTTGAGACTTCTTCCCCTCCATCTTTCGCTCAAATGTTACAGTGCATTGTAGAGAAAACTCCAATAGAAGTAACTTTATCTCAAGATTGTATGCGGCCAAAAGCTGAATTATTTGCTTCCAATTAAACCTATGCCACCTGACTGGACAATAACACGGGCTTTACAGGGACCTTAGGTTTTGTGGCCCACAAAATTAATTAATTAATTTATTTATTTATTTATGGACAACATTTTTATATGTTTTCAAACAAGTGAAAGCAAATATCATTGAGGTGTTTTTAATTTGTTGGTATTTCCATAGATAATGATAATGTCACAGCCTAACCTAGCTCTCAAGAACATAAAATGTGCCAAATATTATCTTTAATTGGTTTTTAATTGCATGTTGCTTATTTCAGTGACGTGTTAAAACTTTATATGCTTTGGTTTATTTTGGGTGTGGAGAAAGATATTCCTTGGAATTATTCTGGGTTTTCTGAGTGTTTTGCATTTACATTTATCAATATGATTTACCTATTTGATCTGATAGTCTTGTGTCGGATGCAATATTTTAATCCACACACTGAGACTTAGAGAGTAGGGACTGCCTTTCTCTGCAAAGCATTTAAGAGCTCTGCAGTATTAGATGACAGAGGCTGGTGCAGATATTCAAAGTTAATTTTTAGATGGCTCTTTTCACAGAAAAATACTTCTCATACCCCCAAAACACACAAAAACATATAATCATCCTTTCCTGTGCGATGCATTTAACTTAATGTGCTCCGTTTGACTCTTATCAGCATGTTTCATCTTTTCCTCTGCTGCCACCAGGGACCTTGTGAAATAGCACAGGTCTCAATTTGGAGGCTCAATTCTATTTATTTAGACATCCACACCATCTGACTCTCATCAGAAAAAGACATAAACTTGGCTACATTTAATGTTGTGCTACAGAAGAGCAGTTAAACAAATCCCTAAAGCTAAAACTATTTATGGATTAATATTTATAAAGAACCTGATGAGACTAATCTTTTCCTTACTAAAATAGTTTATCTCATAAAAAAATAAAAATAAAAAAAAAACATTGATGAAACAAGAAATTAATCCAAAGTAATTTCAGAGACAACCAGGGCTGTATTTTTCTCAGTTTAAGAAGTGTGGTGAATTGGATCATTTTATTGTGGAGTTGTGATGAACTCCTGTTTCAAGTACAAGGCTTGAAGTAAGTACATGACAGCATTTTTTTTCTCGTTTTTTTAGATGGTTACTTTGTAAGAATCGAAGTTTAAACTATTGCCAATTAAAGAAAGGAGTCCAAATGCATGAGTAAAACCAAAAATTTACTTTGTGAATAGAGGCAAGAAGAAAGGTTGGCAATCCCTTTGGGTCTTATCTGTGTTTTTATGACATCCGATACCTCAGGCCCCTCTAGAACTGGCCCTTTAAGATGAAATTTAGTAGCTTGGTTGAAGGGGTTTAGAGTCCCAGTTGACGGCGTTTCAACTAAAAACCTAGAGGTTGGAGTCCTTGTCAAACAGTGTTTTTGACTAAAGTCCCAGAGGGTTTGAGTCCCAGTTAAACGACATTTAACTGAAGTCCTAAAAGAGGTGCGGGTATTAATGTTTTTATCTTTTTTAATCTTTTTCAAAATCTCTTTCTCTTTTTCACTGTTTAATCAATGTCACATGCTGTTTTTATTGTAATCATGTAAAGAACTTTGAAATGCCTTGCTGCTGAAATGTGCTATACAAATAACATTTGATTGATTGAAGGGCAGTGGGTGTGCTTGACCTCAAACAGAAGAGTGTGAAACAAGCTAATTTAAACACATCCACCTACTTTCAAGACTTGTACTTGTAATGACAGTAAAAAATGATGCCAATACCAAAAAAAATAAAAATAAAAAACCTCTAGACTTTAAGCTGCTTATCGCTATGATGTCAAGGTTCGTGACCAGTGGCAGTGTTTGTTTCTGGGTTTGGTTTCCCTCCTCTTAAAAAAAAACATCCTAGCATCCTACAAACACAGTTTTGTTTGCAACAGTTGCTTTTAGTTTGGTCATGACATGCAGTGGCTTATCTCGCTCTTTGGAAGTGTGACAGTACGGGTGTGTCAGCGTCTCCCTCTGTGTGTGTGTGTGTGTTTGTATTTATGTGGAAGTGCATCTGAGATCACTGAGCTTGATGTCAGGGAGAGTCACTGGTGAAAGATTGGCTTGTGTGTGTGTGTGTGCGTGTGTGTGTGTGTGTGTGTGTGCGTGTGTGTGTGCGTGCGTGCGTGTGTGTGTGTGTGTGTGCGTGCTTTCTCCTCCATGTGTCTCTCTCCAGTGCAAAGCTTTCCCTTGATTACCCGAGCTCTGACAGAAAGTGTGTCTGGCAGCAATGGGTTTGAACGATACAACAGAGCGTGAAAATGGGGATCCTTCCACTCTTCACAAATTGACCCAATAGAAAATATTAATTATCACCAGAACTGCAGCAATATTACTGGGTTGCTTACAAAATCTAACTGCAACTCCTCTTAGAAGCTGTCTATTTTAAATGTGCAAGTCTCTTGTTTTCTTTACCCCTCACAATCTCCTTTTTCATCTCAGTTCCAGAAGCCCGTCACCATGACAACCACTGTAAACACCGAGAAGTTTTGGGTCTTGCACTGCCATAAGACGTGAAACTCCAGCGGGGCCCGTTTGGATGAGAAGCAGTACCACATCTGGACTACATAAGCTTCAGTGGCTGGTGACATTAGACTTCTACTCTACACAGTGACACAGTCAAGACTGTAAGGAGAAGATGCAAAAAAAACAAAAAAAAAAACTTCAGAAAGAATAAGTTTTGTTAAAGACTGAAGGACTTCCATTAAATTTAGAGATCATGTCCACTTCTGGGAGATTGCAGGGCAGTCCTAGATCAGAAGGACTCCATTGACCATGTTCTGTGTCTCTCCAGGGTCTCCTTCCAGTGCCATGTGTTGTAAGACCTCCAAAGAGAGCCACCAAGGATGCATTCCTATCAGGGTAATGAGTACCAACTCTGCTGTTGGAGATTATTAGACAATAATCTGATATGATCAGCTGGGTCTTTGTTTCGTTCCCCCTCAGCTCCCCTGAGCCCAAATGGAAAAAAAAAAGTTGATGTACCTTTTGCTTCTAGTCTCAATATGGTCAGTACTTTGCAATGCAATATAATTGAAAACATGTTTTTTCATTTGTCCACAGGGTTTACAAGTGTTTCAGCTGACTTGCAATTGTTTCTATAATGCTATACTTGCTTTTATATCCTTTAGTTTTTGTTTTTTTTTTTGTTTTGTTTCAATACTGACCTTCATCAAAAGGATGATGGTAAGAGTACACAAGGAAACGTGTTTTTTTTTCTTCTTTTTGTCAGTTGTTACCGTACTAGAAAAACATTCCTTTTAGTCGTAAAAATCTAAGCGCCAGTCGATTTCCCTCCTCTTTGTTTTAAGGTTTTGCTCTGATCACGAGAGCGCAACTTTATCTTCAAAGCTGGGTCTGTCAGCTGACTGACTAACACAGTTAAACAAACTCCAATCTCTTTTAAAAGCCTGCTGTTGGTGTTGACACAACACTTTCATCTCATTTTTGGATTTTCTCCTGGCAAACGCACATATGTTACAGTAAAGAGTGCGTGCTGGATTCTTTCTCGTGCTTTGCTGAAGGATCCACAGCAGACATGGACCCTTTTTCACGTAAAGGGTTTTCAGGTTTGAATTGTTCTGCAATTACTTGAACTTAAACTTGTACCAAAGAACAAATCACACATTCCCCCATTTCATTATGTTTGTTCTGAAGGTGAAGTGGAAAAGTTGCAGAACAGCCAAGTGTTCTCCCAAAGCCTTTATAGACTCTAATAACGACAAAAGTAGAATGGAACCAATGAGGATTGCTGCAGATCTTTGATAAGGATTAAAAAAAAAAAAACTGAAATGTTATATACAACGGTAGTGTGTGACACCTTTTCACTTTTGTTCTGTTTTAAGATACAGTTGCTTTTAATTTGGCCTAAGTCTAGTGAACAGTTTTTTTATTGATGTCACAATGATAAGAAATTATGAATCCAACACATATTAGACACACATTCTGTATAGACAAAATGCTCTGATGGCCAGCTTTCTTTAAAACCCAGAGTTGACATGCTATACTTCTCTGAAGAGATGAGTGTGATATTCCTCCTCACCCTCAGCTTGGGACCTTGTAAAACGTGACCCGGAGATCAAAAGCAACGTCTGTCAGCCTGCTGAGTAATGCTGCTAAAATCCAAAAGCTTTGACTCAGTTCTGTTATTAGGAAGCTTTCACCACTTCATCTGCTCGGACACTACTGTTTATCGAATCATATCATAATCACAACAAACTCCCTTGAATCTTAAAGTGGACTTCAAAGGTGTAAGAGGCATAGTTTTGCCTGATTCTCTTCTTTCTTTGTCGTCCCTTGATGTCTTTGTTTACTACAACATCTGCACTTTCTTCCGCTGTTAATATTTTCTGTGCTTCCAATTTCCTTCCTCTTTTCTCTTGCCCTCTCCCTCTTCTCTGTCTCATTCATTTTTCTTCACCTCATTCACCACTTGGCTTCGCTTGCGTCTCCCCCTCTCGGCCCTCCGCCGTCTATCTGTCCCTCCATCTCTCCCTTCGGTTCTCTCTGATATGTCTCTGGGTTTCCTGTCCTTTGTGAAACCCTCCTTTCTGTCACATCTTGTTTTCCTCATTCTGTCCTGTTTCAATCCAGTGCCCCCGCCCCTTTGTGCCGCAGAGTCACGCCATTGGAGGAAACGGGTGAACAGTGGCTGCTGAGTGACAGGCTATTCTGAGCCGACCGTGGAGGTAAACATGGGGAGGTAATGGAGGTAAACGTCCGGTTGCTTGGCTGGGCGGTGCACAAACAATAGTCCAACAGGTTCAAGCTGAACGGCGACTAAGTCACAAGAGTGTGTGGGTGTGGGTGTGTGTGTGTG
>NW_006800111.1:218118-244802 GCF_000485575.1 Poecilia formosa
GTGTGTGTGTGTGTGTGTGTGTGTGCGCGCGGTGCCTGAACATGTTAAACATAATTTTAAAAGTTGCTTCTTGGGTAGCTGCAGAGGTTTGATGAACACACTTAAGGAACTTTTTGATGGCTGACTTAGTTCCGTCTGAAAACAGGTTACTCGATCGAAATACTTAATTTGACCTTCGGTGCTCCTTAATTACAATAAACACGAGACTTTCTCAGAAAATTAAACTTGTCTACCAATACTTGCACTTAATGGTAAGTGATTTTTACACTTACCAGCAACTTTATTTAGTTACTGCTTAACACCAGTAATCACTGAGACAATCACACGACTGCAGCTCAGTGCATTTAGGTACCTAAAAGTGTTCAGGATCCACTTAGCTTCAGAAACTGCAACAAAGGGGATTTAAAAGACATGAACATAACGTTACATGTTGGTGAAACTGCATCTCCCCTGACAGTCATGTTTACAGAGACTGGTGTAAAAAGAAATAATTTCCAGTGGCTGCAGTTGTTTGGATAAAAAAGGTACCTGGCTGATTGTTTTTTGCACTGCTTGTTGCATTTTGAACATATGGTTCTTTCAAGTGTTTGCTTATAATTTCTTTTTACTCTATTTTTAAAAATATTGTTATTATTTTGTGTAAATTGGACAATACAATGTTCCTGTGGGAAATCAATAAAGTAATCTAGAATCTTATTTTTCTCATGGTGCTTCAGCATCCTCTCCAAACAAGCTGGAGCAACCAGGGTTTTCAAGCTGGGTCTGCATGTATGGTTGGTATGGGATTCATTTTATACTTATCGGGGTGTTTATGTCATGAACAAGTTCCAGATGACAAAACCTGCAACCAAAGATAATAAATGCAGCCTTAAGAACTTCCTTCAGTACCCACTTTAATCAAAGACAAATAAAAAGATGGCACTGAACAAAATAGAAAGAAAAATGTCTTCAGATGTTTCTGTCAGCCAAAACAATTCTGTCAGTCTGTAGGGAATTCAGGTAATAAATGTATATCTCTGTTGTGTTTTCCTCTGTAGGACTTTAAGGATTTTTTAAAGACCTCTGAATTTTCCGGTTGGTTTGATGGATTCTCCTAGATAAGACCATCCACTTATCTTTGTCCTGTTTTGTTTCCAGCCCTTCATTCCATCGTGGTATGATAATTTTTATCTATGCGTGCAAAACAGGCAGCAGACTGCTACTTTTAAAATGTAAATATGGGTCCTGCTAGCATGTGTGTGGTTCTGCAGTTGTGGTGTATCTTTAAAGTGGGCATTTTACACAAACACAAACACACACACACACACCTACACACACACACACACACACACACACACACGCATGCACTCGGTGCTCAGTGGGATGCTTTGCCTTTTGTATGGGGTACCGTGATGTTATGGCTCGTTACACTTTAGGAGATGCATGTGAGATCAAAATGAAATGCATGTTTACACCAGAGCCATAGCAATATTTCCAATCATTTCACGTAAATCAAAGACATTTCTGGGTGCTTAAATTAAATTGTCTGACTGGTGTAGCGATGGTGGAGCAGAAGTTGTTTTTTGTTGTTGTTTTTTTTATCTTTTGGGCGAATGTGTGCGTTGGTCAAGGACAGGGGTGTCCGATTCTGTTCCTTGAGAGCTACTAATCTTCAACTTTTAGATGAATCACTTTTCCAACACACCTGAAACAAATAGATGGCCCAAAAATGGGCATTTATATCAGTCAGGTGGTTTGAGCAGGGATGAATTTAAAAGTTGGAGGACACTGAGGACTGATTTAGGGGAAATTCTTCATGTCTCTGTGTGTGTTTTGCAACAATTTATGGGAGAGATTTTCAAAAATAATAGGTGTAGTAGTTGTAGTAGCACCTTCACAAAAGGCTGAGGTGTCAGTTTAAAGTTCATCAGTCAAAACCCCTTAAAATGAATCAGACATACGTCCTTTTCTGTGTCTGGGGGTGTAAAGCCACGTGGGGCACACACATACACACACACGCACACACACAGGAAGTGTGTGAGGCCCTGTCTGTCTGGCAGGCTGCAAGATGATTCTCTGCTATTGGACCTCTCGTTAATTTATTCACATTTCTGGCCAACGTAAACCAACATCTAGAATTACACAGAGATTCAGACGTGCAACAAGTTATGCTCACTCACATTCATATCTGTGGTTCATTTATGACCTGTAACTAAGATCAACCAGGGATCCTCGTAGGACGATTACCATAATGACGATTGTGTGACATATGATGGACTTAATGCTTTCGGTTGTGTGGCTGGAATGCATCAAATCCACACAAGATCATGGTATTCATGAAAACGGTGAAACGGGTACCGCATTTACATTTATGTCTGTGTGTGAGCGGGGGGAGGGAATGGACAGACTATATTTGCCTTAATAGATTTACAGTTCACACTGCTGCAGGCAAATTCTATGCAAATGTTTGCATTTATGTAGCATAGTTAGATCCTGACTGGATTTTCTTTTTCTTTTTTTGTAGATATGGAAAAAAAAAAGAAGTCTGACTTCAGGCCAAAAACTTCTGGCACTCCACAAAGGAATACAATCCCTTATTTAGCTTCAGCAGTAAGATGGTAGAGAGGGAGAAAAATAAAATAAAAAACTCTGTGGGCAAGAAGAAGGGGCTGAATGTGCAGTACAGCGTTGTTGACTGTTATTCTCCGTTGTTGGCTGGGAAAAGTGGTGGAGTGTTGTGAAAATCATGTCATGCTTCGTACCTAAATCTACTTCTTCAGCCTCATTCTCTCTTACAAATCCTTTCACGTCAAAGCTGATATCTTTCATCTGGACACTTTCTTCTGTCGTTTAAAGCAAAGTTTGAACCTTTTCTCATTAGCAAAGAATGAATAAAAATGGTGAATGCCAGTATTTGGTTTGGTTCAAGGTAACCCCATCCCTGAAAAATTCAATTATATCATTAATATAAAAAAATAAAAAAAATAAATAAAAAAGTACTCGGTACCTTTTCTATATAACTCCAAGTATATTTGTTTAACAAGGAGCAAAAGTGTCAGATTGTGGCGATAGCTGCTGCTGCTGTTGATGCCGGTGTCACTTCTGAAATTCAAACCACACATCAGGGCCCGTGTTTAAGACTGAGTGGAAGGGAAGGGGATGCGAAGGGAGAAAAGAGTAGACTAGGGGTTAAAAGCAGACCTCTGAACCTCCTTGAAGTGTTTACATAGTGGTGGTAGGATATCCTGCTACATGATGAAATCGTTACTAAACTGCCCGTGTGTGTGTGTGGCTGTTGAGTGACCATGCCAAAGGTTAAGACTCTTTGCAGAATCAAACCGATACTGGGGAGCAGCTCTGGACCCAGCTGGTGCCATGATCTGTGAAAAGGTGAACAGACTGAAGGCATTTCTCATAGTTTTGATTTTTGTTGTTTTATAACTACGAATAGTTACAGTCACTGTAAGTCCATGGGTTCGTTTCTAACCGGATCACCAGCTTTACTTTGCGAATTACGCAGGTTTTATGTAAATTTCACAATATTGCTTTAAGTCTTCACGCGTTCACTGGGAATGCGTGAAAGGAAAGGCAAGTTTATTTACATAACGCCGTCATCACAAAAATAAATTCAGTGCCATGCATCAAAGAAAAGAGGAAAAAATGTTAATGATCTCAAACACTTAGAAATATTGCACAAAGAAGCACAAGATGCAAACGGCTTGAGAAGGAAAATTCAAATCCAAGTTTTAAAGTTCATTTCTGAACTTATCTTCAATTTCACAGTTCAGAAACAGGCTCTTCATTAGACATATTATTTGAATTAAAAGTTCATTATATGTATTTGAAAAATGAATGAAAACAGTGATTTAACAGAACCAGCAGCAGAGTTCTTCATGGTCCATTCTTGAAAAGCAACTCAGAAATGTATTTCAGCCTGAGACCATAGAGTGCCTTATAGTATTAAGACTTTTATCCTTTTTATATACAAAAAGGCAGTGCAGTAATCAAAGAGCTGGTGTGATTATGACTGTCTAACCTACTGAAAATAAACTAGTTTTTCCATCCATAGGTAATCCTTTTATTCTGGTTAGGATTTTAAGATGATGGTTAGAGTTGTTATAGACCAAAATAGCAAGGTTTCTATTATGATCTGTTAAAAAATGGCATTAAGTTGGAGGGAATTAATTTACATTTTACACCAACACCTCTTCCCTGAGGAAGTATTCTGTTAAAAACTATATTTTGTAACTAACATGACCTTGCCTTTCCACGTCAGGAAAGGCATTTGTGTTGATTTTTTTTTTTCAGCAAAAAAAAATACAATTCATTTTATTTGCTAACCAATTGTTAGTCATATAGTGATTTATATTTAAGATTTTAAAGACTTTATCAGCTTCTTTAGCTCTGAAATACGATGCGATTTCCCCCGTCGGCCACAAACATTTTGACGTCAACAGTGCAGCTCCATCTTAGCGCCTTACTTTGAAAGCCTCGTGTTGAACTGATCAAAGAAATCCTGTCGAGCTTTAATCTAAAACAATGTAAGCAAAGGCCTCAAATCCTGTGTGCAACGTGTGTCTGGCTCTGTGACAACATTAAATTTAGTAACCATCAACTAATGCTGACGGATGGAGGATGTTGGTATTCCTTGGCTCTTTCTGCAACACTATAGCCAACAGGAAAACCTCCAAAGTATCCATGTGCTCCTTTAATCTTCACCGTTAAACCATTTCTATTGTAGTATTTTCATATCCAATCAGAAGCACAACACGGGAAACGGCATTGGTTCCTGCAGCTGCTCTCACATCTTGCGCAAACCGTTGTCTATACAATGAAATGTATAACCTTCTGCGCGCATTAGCGCTAATTAAGTGCATGCATTTGTGTTTATCTCTGTGCATTGCACAAGTCTTCAACTACACCAGCTTAAATTGATGTGACCAGCGGGATGTCGAGGAGCAGTTTTGAGCAGCCACATCCTAACTAAGTTGACGTTAATATCCACTTAAAGCACATTTGCACTAGCAGTGGACGCCCATGTGAATTTTAATCTTCATTTTGTGTTTCTAGTTGAAAGGAATGAAACTCAGAGAGGCGTCTTCTGCTGCCGTAACCCATCAGGTCTTAAGAATCGATGCGTTGTGGCTGCAGGTTTTATTTGACTCGATGTTGCTTTTCTATTGTCTCAAACTTGTCTCCCTATTCTCTTCTGACCTTTGACACCAACAATGCATTCTGTCCATGCAACTGCCACTCACTGGATGTTTTATTTTTTATTTTTTTTCTTCTCTATGTTTATTCTCTACCCCGCCTCTCGCCCGGAACGTTAGCTGGAGATAGGCACCAGCACCCCTCCCGACCCCACTGAGGGACAAGGGTGTTCAGAAAATGGATGGATGGATGGATGTTTATTCTCCATATACTTGATAAAGCTCCTTGATCAGGACCTCCACCATTACTTCAACCACCCTGTTTGGCACCAACAAATAAAGCACCTCTTTTTCTCTCTTTTCTTCCTCAATCTGATGCTATTTTAACCTTGAGTAAGAGGCCAAAGTAAACATAGTTGTAGCCATGTGAAAAGCTGTGTTATTTGTGTTAACAAGCATTTTAACAGGTGGACAGGGACGACTTTTTTTTTTCTCTGTACTGTGCTGTGAACTTCCACAAAGCTATGGTTTTATTTTTAAAAATAGTGCAACGGATATTTCGTCTATTTTCTACTATTTATTTAATGTGCTGTACAGCGTAAATACAGCATGTAAATTCTGTTAAATTACATTTTAGCTACAGTCACTTGTAATACAACATTTTTAAGAGGGTTGTGAATTGCTGCACAGTACAGGTCGTTTCCAGTCATGTTTTATCGGCCATCAGAATACATTTCCGGCGCTTGTGTTTCGCTTGCACAAAAAGTCGGCATTACTGTTTGAAGGCAATACTGTACTAATGTTCTCCTTCTGTTTCTCTCCAAAGTAAATATGGACAACTTCGAGTTTCAAAGATAATAGTAGGCAAGCGTATGCACATTTCCTTCTCCCATCGAGGAGGAAATTTTATATTGTCACCCTCTGTCTCTCTTCTCTGTGTGTGTGTGTGTGAGTGTGTGTTCATTAAAAACACACACACATACACGTAAAAGTGGAGAGGTGCTGAAAGCCACAGACGTGAAACATATTCAACAATGTGGTAGAGGCTCACTCTCACAGACACGGAGCAAAAGAGGAAACCAGAGTGAATGAGCCGACGAAAGAGAGGGAGTAAAAACCCGTCTTGTAAGAGGTCCGTCTGACACACATCACCTGCGGGCACAGCTTTCTTTCTTCCATTTGTTCATTTAATAGCTGTTTTTTTTCTTTTCTTCAGCTGGAGAGTAAGCTAAGAAATGTAGGCAAGGCCTATAGTGAATATATTGTGAATGTAACAAACATAAATTTTTAAACAAATATGGTTGATGGATGATATGTTTTAACTCCTATCAATACCTAATCTCATTGGGGGTTTTTTGGGGGGGAGGGTGCCTTTTTTTTCTTTTTTTTTTTTTTTTTTTTTTTTTTTTTTTTTTGGAGACCATGTTGTGATAGCTATCACAGCTGTAGATTTGTATTAGATTGCTAATCCCTGTTGAGTCCACAGTGGTATATGCACATTTGGGATGCTACAGTAAATGGACAACACGCTAATGTGCCCCAAATTGTTTTAGCTTCCTCTAACTGCAAGGGAGGAAAATATCATTTCACTTCTCCCTTGTTAACAGTTCAATTTATTTAGATTCTGATCCTAAATTTAGAAAAAGACGTGAAATGTCTGTAATCTGTTATTCCATCATGTTTAAAGGCAAATCCTTCTCATCCATCAGATCACTTGTGACGCTTTCAGTACCGGGCCCAAAGAAGTGCAATAAACCTTTGCTCCAAGACGTTTACACGCGCTACAAAGAGGCTTTGCCTAATATTTTACACAATATCCATACAATATTCTACCACAAAGTGTTCGCAGCAAGAAATCGCATCAAACCAACATTTGGTTTGATGTGTTCCCAGAAAGAACCAATTATGATCCGTTTTCAGCTCAATTTTATTTACAATCTTTGGTATTTCTAATATCTTATGAGCTAATAGCTTAATTAGGTTTCCAAGGCTGTTGGAAGAGAAACAGGCCCACAGAATCACAGATCCTCCACCATACTTCAGCATGGCGCTAAAAGAAATGAGCTTCTACTTCTACATCAATGCATATTTATACCCCAGAGAAACAGAAAATCATGGGTTACTTAAGAAGATAATGAAAACGCAGATTAATTAAAAATAAAAAGCATAAATTAGTAAAATAAACAGTGCTTCAGTTGAATTTATTTTTGAACGAATTGTTAGAAATGCTGATATTTGCACCAGAACAGATTTGGATAAGAACTTTTATTTCTTTCGATTAGATTTTTCTCCCATTTAATAAATATAGTCAAATTAAAAACTTTTTTATATATATACTTCTAACAAGAGATTGGGCTATTGCAGTATAAGCTTGCAAAGTTTCACATATTAAACAGTATACAATACCTTTCCCTGAAATCTAAAGCAAGAGATTAAGAGAGTTTCATGATGTCTCTGAAAAGCTGTAGGCAAAAGTAGGGAGAATTGTTCTTCTCTGGATTGCATAGATCCATACTTTAACCAATTTTTGACCAGGAACTTGTTTGCAAGTTCACCATAGCAACTAACTATAAAGCAGACTCCTACTAGAGCTGTCACACACGAGAGGTTGAAACTGGACAGTGATTTTATAGTCCAAGACAATTCAGTTTTTTTGTTGTCTTAGAAAGCACACTCTTACTTTGATTCTGCTGTATGCAAATAAACCCTCTTGGAAAAATAAAAATAGGACGATTATAAAGAAACAACCTGCTTCCTTGAGCAGGCTCCACTAGGGGTCAGTCTAATGTAGAGAGTGAAACAGACGTGGGCTGGGAAGGTTTCGCTGTTCATTGCAAGCAGTGGAGACTTGGATTAGTATTCACAATCAGTTCACAACTCTCAAATCATATGATATTGTATCATATTAATTATGTAATATTGCTGGTTTGCCTTGGGTTGCTGGTTTTGTCCTGTAACCCAAAAATAAGCTGTCAAAACATTTTCCATATGCGTGTCTTGAACTGCTACAGTTCAAGAATCGGTTCAAGTAGACAGATTTCTAATTTGTCTTGTTTTTTCTCAGTTGAAAACACTCACTAGAAAACATTTGCAGTTATTTTTGTTTGTTTGTTTGTTTGTTTTGTCAGTTATGAGAAAACAAGCAGGATTATATGTTTGATATGGCATTTACTACAATTAAAACTTCCACGCAACTAAGCAAGGTCAGTTACTGCGGACAGAATGAGAAAGTCCAAAACTGAAGCCTTTTTAAGTCTCGCCTAACATTTGTTTAAGTATTTTACTGTCACATCCTTTTTATATTCCCCATTGATCTCTTTTTTAGTCTCCGTGTTATTTTGATTCTCATTTTTTACTCTGCTTGTATGGATCTTTCAATTCTCTCTTATATATATTTCAAAACACAATTAAGCTGCTTGAAAGCTGCAGTAAAATCCCTGTAATGCCCTTTTATATAGTTACGTAACATGTCATGCTCACAAACAGAAAAACAACAACAAAAAAGTAAGGAATTTAGAAAATAATGCTTTTATCTTGTCTCATGTCTTTTTTAAAAAATAAAATAAAATAAAAGCTTTAATTTATTGCCTCAATAAATTAAACGTCAGATAAGCATAAAATTGTGTGTGTTTTGTCGCACATTTGAGGCAGCAATAAACAATCAGCAAGAGCAGAGGCGTTCATTCAGTTAAGGGTCAAATAAGGTCCAAATATGGTTCTTAGCGCTTCAACTGTCCCTAAGCCACACCCATTGTCAACATGGCATCCTTCCTGCTGCGTGTCTCACCCTTCCTCACCCGCTCATTTCAATCTTACCCCCTCGGAACCCAGACACCCCCCATGTAGCCTCTGCCTTTAATCTTCTGACCATCTTTGAACTATTCTCCCCCAATCTTCTTCCAAATGGCTGTAAATGACAAGCTCTACTAAACACACGTTTGAGGTAACTAACGCTTAAGCTCAGAAAAATAAACCAAAAACTTAGCCACCATTTATTTGATTTTATAAGTAATCATTGGAAACACCGGATGCTCCCATGCGTCAACCGTGAAACGCACGCAAAAGTATTTTTATTTTTTTTTTTATAGAATATGGCGTTGAGGTCCTATGCCTTATTTGTGTCAATCCGTAAGTTAAAGGGCTCAACACAGCAGGGGATGATTCCTTATTTGGGTCACAGGAGTGTTAAAGAGTTAAACTGGAGTGAAATGGTGCAGAGTGAAGAGGAGAGTGATATCAGCTCCAATAACTGGTCTGTCACCCTCGATTCTGCCTGCACCCACATCTAACGGAGGGTATTTGGAGATGTTGTCATTTAGCAAAGATGAGACTTTAATGATTCACGTTCAAGGAGAGCGAGTTTTCATGCAAACTTTCCATCCAATCTGACTGAGCCTGAGTTCTTGTTAACAGTTTCAGTGGCCATTTACAGGCACAATTTCTGACATACCCTGAAAGACTTCCAACCTTAATTGCAATGAAGAATTTTGAGGAGTAAAAAAAAAAAAAAAAATATCCAGAGAGAGAGGATTGGCGCAGCAAAAAGCAGAGCGACGTGGAGAAAAGACGGATTGTGAAACAGAGTTTTAGCTGGACAGAAACAGACATGCTGATGGGGAAAGACAGAGAGACAACCATGCTGCCAGGAACATTACATAACCCTCTATCAGGCTAGGAGTGAAGGAGGGAAGGAGGGAAGGAGAGAAAAGAGGACAGGAGGATGAGTAGAGGAGAGAACGGGCAGAGAGAGGAGGGCTATGAATAAACAGAAGCCAGTTTTAAGAGGGGATTCAGCCACACCCGTCTGCTTGGGTCAAAAAGAGATGCTGTTCAGTTTGAGCGTGGGAGTTTTCATCATAAAACTGAGCTTTCTTTAAATATTTTACAACCTACGTGAAGATCACAGCTTAAATGCACTCGAGAGCCCTCACTCACTTCACAAATAAACTGGACAAAGTCATGGAGGCAGCCATGAGTTTTAGTACATGTTTACAGTACACACAATATGTCAATTTTGCAGAGACTATAAACAAGGCCAAATCAAATTGAAGCCATAATCCACGATAATCCTATAGAAACCCCAACAGCCAGCAGGTCATCCAGCTAGCTAGCAGCTCAACAGGGATCCAGTCAGTCACCTGTCCAGAATGGGTTTCATCCATTTCACTGCCTCCCAGGAAGAGTTTTAACATCCTACATTCGTAAATTCCTCAACACAATGTATTTTATTTGCTGCATGTTGAGACCAATTGCTGTGAAGAGATATCCTCTAGAAAGCACAGTTTGTCACACTCAATTGGAAGATTTTAAAGGGTTGCCAAATTCTCAGTAGTGCTTGGAGTGAGATAAGATGAGGGTCTGTATTAAAAAGAAGAAGAAGAAGAAAAAAAAAGGTCAGTGGAAAATATTTAAGCTGGTATAGCACTTTTGATCACACATAAGAAAAAATAAAATATGGCCTCCTGACTGGTCACATTAATATTTAATCTGGCTAACCAGTTCACAGGATCAACATAAGGACAGGTTAAGGAGATGATGATAAAATGACAACATGTTAAGTAGAATCTCAGGATCTTCATTTTTTTTCCTATAAAAAAAAAAAAATTTTGATTTTTTTGTGATTCAGATAATGAATTACGTTATTATTTGAATGCTGTATACTTATCGCTGTCTCAGAGAAAAAATACTAAAACACCAACAATAGGCAATATGTGTATAAAATTGTGTACAGTAGATTTAAAAAGGTGCATACTTAAACAAGGAAGTGCTCTATGCTTGTACTTCTAACACTACATTATGAGGGACACAGACAGGAAAGGATGGCTCCAACTGCTCACAACTATATAAATAAACCAATCAGGTTTGATTATCTTAATGTGCAAAAGTTAATTAAAACTGAAACCTTTTAGGGCCGTTGATCATCAGTATATCTGGAAAAGAAGGACTAAAGCATGACAGTGGCTCAGTGATGCTCTGGGTTGCTTTGCTTCCTCTGGAATTTGACACTGGCAGTGCAGAGTTAAAGGCGGATTTAAATTTCAGGAAATCCTGGGAGAAAACATGATGTTGTCTGTGAGGAGGCTGAACCGTGGACCTTGTTGAACTTTTGCACAAGCACACTTGTGCTTGCATCTACACAACTGAAAGATCAATTTCAGAAGTCTTGGAACATACTAGAATAGCCATCATATCTTCCCAAATTAAAGCAGTGGGATTTGAAACCAGTAATTTCAACACTCAGGCCAAAGATTGTGAATTAACTGGATTGTTAATGAGGAGTGGGATGGAGGAGTAGTGTAGAGGTAGAATAATTTTGAAACTCCAACAGTTTTTGAAAGTGGTGTTTTGTGTTGAACTTGGAGAAACAATATGCAATATTATTTGTGTTGTGCTATTTATTTATTTATTTTGTTTCTTTGTTTAGTTTATTTAGATCACCCAGATTCTATGTTCTACCAACACACCTATTTTCCGTGGAGGTTAAATCATTTTTAACTCTAAATGATGTCGAACACAGCCTCACATTGGTCAGTGAACAGTCGCACGTGGTTCAGGAGGTGTTGATCAGCATGTGTAGATGCAAATCACCGGTAGAATGGACTTCAGCTCAATTATTGGTCCTTGTACAAATACATATCCTTGTACATAGTTTTCACACTGGTGATTTTCTATGTATTATTAATCATGTCAGGTCTGCAAATATGTATCTTCATGCTGGATACATTCTATAACTTTATCCGATAACGTCGGCTAGTCATGAGTCGTTTCCTCGGAGGTACGTGAACGCATCAGCAGTGTCCGCTGTTTGCAGATTCTAAGCACTCCATTCTTATTGCTCCCGGCTCCTGATTGGCTGAGCCATTCAGAAAGGGGGCGTGTTTGTGTCCTGGTACCAGACTGCTCTGCAAGCAGCTGAAAGGAAGAGAGATTTCCCATCACACACACACACTTGTCTCTACAACGTAAACACACTGCGAGGGACGAATTCACACGGTGAGTGGCTCATTTTCGCCTGTAACTGAGATTCGAGGTGTGTCATCGCGTGGTTCGCGATGGTTGCGTGTATTCTCGCTCTGCGCCATTATAAATGAGTGATGCCACTCGAGCCACGGTTAAAGCGTGATTTAGGTCTCGCGATGCAGGGACGTTAATGTGGGCCTCGTATTTCTCTGATTAGGATGCGTGTCGCCTTCTTAGACGTTTGCTGTTGTTGCTGTTTCTCATCCTAATGTAAGGAGATAGTGGGCGTGTGAGGAGGAGAGGGATAGGGGGTGGGGGTGGAGGGCTGTCTCATGCAGAGGTCCGTGGATTCGTGCCTCTTTGTTATGGTGGTGATGCCGCAGTCGGGATGGTACAAGACTGCCCCTGAAAAAAAAATCCCGACGCTGTAGGAATAATGATGAATCCCCTTTATATCCATTCTGTGGTTCCTAGGAAGCTATTCATGAGTGTAGAAAGTGTTGTGACTTTGCTGCTTTTTTTTCTCCTCCCACATTTGCCTCTGCTACTGTAATATTCTTATATGGGACTACAGTAAGAGGCAGATTATAAACTACGGTGATTTGTTTACTGCTGCACACACACCAAAGTCAAAGGCCTGTTACATAAAGGATTTTTTTCTGATGTTACAGCAGTCATAAGAACAGCCTGGTTTTCTATAGAGAGTAAGCCGGCCATTATACAGTAATACCCCCATCACCACTCTCTACAAACACACATATAGGCTACAGACAGCTGCATGCACGCACACACTGCGTTTTCTGTGTTAATACTGCTCTATCATTGCTCATATGATTTTCCTTTCTGACTGTTTTTGTGCTCTGTTCGCTCTGTGGTTGACATATAGTTAATGGCAATGTAAACTGAATAAATAAATAGCTCGGTTTGGTTCTTTGTCAAATCTGTGACCCAGTTTGTATCTATGCATTGCCATTTCTCCCCCTTGTACTTCCATTTTGTACCTATGCACTCTAAGCACGCCGACTCATTTTATTTTTCATCATAGTTAAGTATTTTTTAACACTTATGGAGTTCCACATTCATAAAACCATCCAATCTAATGTCATTTAAACTACTGTATATCATAATTGCTATAATTATGAATTATGATAATTGCTATAATTATGATATTAATCGTAGCCCATTCATTTTGGCTACGATCTCTTTTAAAATGTCTCAGATTATGAGCTCAGATCAAAGTTATTTTACATTTTTGGCATGAATGACTAAAACTACAAAAGGCGCAAAATAGGTTAGATTGTAAAAACGTCCACCTACTGCATCATCGACATTCTGCGTGGTTACTATCAGGGCCAGCCGAAGGCCAAAGAAAACCAACTACAGGTCACAAAGGGAAAACCTGAATTTCTATGCAACTAGGGTAGGCAAATGTAACTTTGATTTACTGCACTATGGATTAATCAGTGGAAGGTATGGGTAAAAGAGTAAAAAAAAAAAATCCTTCATACTATCTACATATTGTCTTCTGCTTATTAAAGATTGGACGGCAGATCCAGGAAGGGAAACTCATCCCTTTACGCAGCAACACTCTACTACTCTCCAGCTCATTCTTAGAGATGCAGGGGCATTCCCAGGCCAGAAGGAATATATAGTCCGCTGGAGGAGCTGCTCTACTTACAGCCCTCCCCAGATGATGGAGGTTCCCACCTTTATCTCTGAGGTTGAGGCTGGCCACCCTTAAGATTTCAGCTGTGACCAGGATCTCCTTCATTCAGTCTCACCCTCACCACATTAGACACTGTCCCAGTCTGTTTATCTACCTCCCCTCCATTTAGCCATCACTGCTTGAAGTGGAAACTTACCACCTTTACATCGTTCCTATGACTGATGCCAACAAAACTGGGTGACCAGAGTTTTCATCGACTGTGTGGAACATAGAGTAGTAGAGGATGCCCCCTCCCCCACATGTTGCTGTGTGCTGCCGATTAGCAGAAAGACTGTTTGGATATATTTCCAGTTGCAAAACATGGTAGCAGCCATGGTATGAAAACTGTCGTTCATCACTCCAACTAAGGGAAATGTGTTTTCAAATATGGCAGATAATCCAGCTAAATAAGCTGCTCAAATTGTTAGATTTGCTTTACTCTTTTAAGAAATGTCTGAAGAGACATTTGCTAAGGTTGAGGCTGGCCACCCTCAATATTTCTTACTGCTTCAGTCAGAAATCAAAATGACCTTATGCAAATGTTATAGATGACATTATTATAAATGTAGTAATGAATATTCAATGTACTTTTAACTATAGTAGGAGTAATTTTTGCTTTCTCTTTTAAATATGAGCAATAACGGCATGTAATATACATTTTGGTTTTAAATTAATGTTGATACATTGGGTATGTGAAACTGGTATTTTTGGCTCAGGTTTATAATACTATAAGGATCTTATAAAGGACTCTTGGCTCATCACAAGTAATCTAGTCAGACAAAACTTATGATGCACAAAACTGAAAACATTTTATATTCATCAGTGTAAAGACTTTTTCTCTAGGTTTCAGAAGCAATAGTTCATCTTTCTACATGGTGCAATTACCCATACTGTTAAAGTAATGAGAAACTGCTTAAAATTATGCCAACATAATGACATATATCAGACTTATATTTGACAATAGCAATGCTAAGAACTAAAAAAGAACAAAAACATTTATTATTTTCAACTTCCATACTTTAAAATCATTTAAATTAACAACCAGTTTGTTGTGTCACAGGCATTACAATTGAGTAAAGACTGCATTGGATGTATCATGCAAGAACATTGATAAACAATTCTGATATAAATGACGTATTATGAGTTGATATACTTGGAAGGCCAGCTAAATCAAATATGTTTTTGGTATCTACACAGCTTTGAGCTGGCACTGGATACTAAAAAAAATATGTTAAAGAAGAAATGTTTGTCTGTTTCATGAGAACAACCTTCCGTGTGGTGTGTTCAGAAGCACTTTGCTGAAAATAGGTGATATAAATCTGGGTGAAAAGCTGGAAGCGCACTTACATGGCTACACTATTATATAAAAAGGGGTCTAATCTGGAGTTTGGTTTATCTTCTATTGTCTTCTGAAAGCCTGACATAAGTAATATCTTCAGGAAAGTCTGCGGTCTGGGCAAGGATTTCCAGTCGGGTGTTTATTCGTGGTTTTTCTTGTTATCTGACAAGCATACCATTTGTCATCCTGTGTTATTCATTCTAGGTCTTCCAGTTAGTTTTCTGAATTGATTTGAGTATGTGGCACTTTCTGTACTAGGCGGTTCTTCAATTTCTTACAATTATGTTCTTTGAATGTTGATTTGGATCACTGCCTTCTCCTTTTCACACCAGTGACCCCAGTGAAAAACTGAGAGTGAATTTAAACAGCATAGCTAACTCAACATTCAGCAGATTAAGTGTATTTGTTTCAAGGGCTGTTGCCCTTCAGCTGCCTTTACAAGGAATCACAACTGATCTTCCGGGTTCTTCCTGGTGATAATAGTAGAACGGTACCAATTGATCCATTACCAGTAATTGCATCATCAAAGTAGGCAATCATTTAGGCTAGGATAAGAAGTAAATCAGAGGGTCAGTTCAAAGGAGCTTTATGGATGTGGTGGAAGAAGACATGTTAGTTGGTGTGAGGGTGGAGGATGCAGAGGATGTTGCTAAATGGAGACAGGTGATTCGCTGTGGTAACCCCTGAAGGGAAAAGCTGAAAGAGAAGAAGAGGAGGAGGAGGAGGAGGAGGAAGTGAAGGTGAACCAAAACTATCTATTACACTTGTACTCTGTTACTAATTGAGCTCTTCTTTTGTTGGGTGATAGAATTTTAGGATTTCAGCTTCACCTGTCTTCATCGTGTCTTTTAGAGTTGCTAATGTATTTTAGATTTCAGATTAACAATGATGCATGTGCTGCAGTTGCTCAGAAATCTATAGCTAACAAATTATTTACACCTTAATTACTCGCTTTAGACAAGCTTTAGATTTTACTCCGACATCTGTTTCTTATGTCCCTATGGGGCCCACCTAGTTCTAGTTACTGCTACGACCACTGAGGGGGAATTTTCAGATTTGTGTCGTCACCCATACAGGATCCTCATTCAGATGTTTTTATGATCTTTGCGTCTTAATGCTTTGATTGACCCTTTGGTTTTGTATTTGGTTCTTTTTGGGGTTTTGTTGTGTTTTGGTGTCTGTCATTCCCAGCTTTCCATGTTCACTCTTCTGTGCTGACATTCTAATTAATTTTTTGTGGTATGTTTTTTAGCTTAAATTCTTCCTACCACTCGCTTCCAGCAGTTGGAAGCAGGTCAGTTTCATTACATCCTTGTGAGCTATCCGTATGCTACCTACCCTAACTGTTTTTATCTCCTCTGTTGTGCTGTCTGCTGTAATCTGTTATCTTTGGTTCTCAGTTTTGTAACAGTAACTTTTTTTTGTGCCAGTTAATTTTTTATTTTTTTTATTTACTCCAGCATGAGACTGTTTTTCTTTTTGGTCCTATTCCGTCACATTCCTTGACAGGTTTTTCTTCTCAAATATAAATTTTAAAATTGCTACCGATATTGCTTAAATTCTTTCCTCTGATAATAGCAATAATAAATTTGGAATCAATATGTTTGATAAAATTAAATTTCAGATAAATAGGCTTGACCTCAGGAAAAACTACAACTCTTTTTTTAGTACTTTTATGCTCTGTGCATGAAAGTAACTATTTAATTCTGTTATTTCTATGTTGTTTCTATAGCTGATATATGGTACATTGCTTTGTGTGTTTGTGTTTATGTCAATATTCATATTCATATTTGACAGTTCAAGTAATTACACAATTTCATACAGATCCATTTGTGGTATTTCATACTTGAATAGGTAACTGGTTGTGACTCAGCCATTTTTTTATTTATTTTTATTTTTGTTTTTTTGACCATCAAATGCACAGCAGTAACAATGCAAGTCTAAGAGTAAATGTGACCTTGCTGTAAATTAGAAGTTGACTAAATTGACCAAACAGAAACTTTGGTGGAAACATCAAAGGTCATGCTCTCCTGCTGACTGCAAGGCTGAGATTGCTATTAGAGCTGACATCAGACAGCGCAGCAGAATGAAGGATGGGTCAGCACAAAATGTCCCTCCATCAAATCCACTAATGCATTAAAACACGTTCCCTCTGTGCAGGACACAAGCAGGAGGTCTTCATTCTGAGTTGAAACCTTTTCTGTTATCAGAAGGAAACTTTAGGGTTATTCTAAAGCAAAGCGATTTCACCGTGTTTGACTATTAGGAATATGCCATTTTAATTGTTATAGATTAGCTCTAGTTAAATACAAATTTGATTATGTTGTTTCTACAGTTACTGCACTTATAATGAGTTTAGTTTCTTTTGAGAGAACTCCCATCTAACATATTTACCAGTTTTTGTGTATATTCTCTCTAAGGGGGTCTGCTTTTGAATAGTTAGATATGATTTGGAGAACATCCAACATTACAAACGGTTCTCTGCCGCCTCCTCGTGAATTTTCTCCTCACTGGGAATCTGGATCGCTTTGATGCCAACTTCACCGTCAACAGCAACACATCAGACCCAGAATCTCACACAGTACGGATAGGTTAGGCTAAAATAATCTATTATGCAGACGTTTCTTTTAATTTCAGGTTTTTGTCTCCATGTGATTTTGTTTTATCTTAATGTGCAGTTTTAACTCTTTGGATCACTTTGCAAACACGCACACACAGAAAACAGCCTCATTCGACAGATTTGTGGCGTTAGTAATTGGGTTGGTTGATGTGCTGACTGTCTGCACCTTTCTTTTCAATACCGATGTCCTAGATGTGCATTTATATGTGTGTGTGATTGGTGTGTTGACACACTGTGTTGTCAGCAGTAATCTAAACTGCTGCTAATCAGACACTGTGCATGGATGTGTGTGTGTGTGGGTGTGTGGGTGTGTCGGAGCCTGTGCCCATCAAGAGGGGAAGCACACAGGAGCTGCTGAGTCACCATAGGGACTGGATGGGCAGTCATCGCAGAATTTTAACTGGTTACACTCTGAACTCACTCACTCATTTATAAATGAAGTGGTTTGTTTTAATATTTTCCTTCCTTTGCTTATTTTAGACTGTTTTACTATTATGCTACTTTTATCAAACAGCCTTTCTGCCTTGAAGAAGATATTAACAACAAACGGCTGTAGATTTCAGTAACAAGAGCATTACATCAGAAATAAAGGCTGAATTAGAAATATAAATATTAGCAATTCAACTCCACAACCAGTTTGACTTATTGAAAGTTAATGATAGTTATTTGTCTGATAGATTTACTGGATGCCAACCAACGTGTCGAAAGGTTGAATTTTGAAAAAAATAATTCTTAAGTGTATCTCAATAACTTGGAGCATTTATACATTTGCAGTTTCAGTATCTTATTACACATTTTATTCATTTGTCATACTAAAAAGTACTACTCCGATATGTTTCTCTATACATTCAATCACCTTTACTTTTTGTCCAGTTTTTCTGTTTCTGTTTCTGTTCAAGTTGGACTTCAGGAGACAGAAAAGCAAATGGAGGGGAAAACCCACATCGTGCTGCAGCAAAAATAGGTTCTGCTTGTCGAGACAGAAAATGAGATCCTCTCTGTCGAGACATTTTTATAACAAATAGAGAAAATCTCACAATTGGTTCACAGGAAATGGTGCTCACACAACCTAAGAAGCCTCTTTCAGCACATGTTGCAATATTGAAACAGAAATCACAAATACAAAGTAGGATACAGAATCTCGCTAGACAGAAGTTGTCAAAATAGTTGTGCTCACTGCTTGGTGGCAGAAACATGTAATCTAAACCCTTTTGTGCTCTATGAATGGAGATGATGCTCAGCTGCAATTTTAGCCATCAACAAGCATCCTGATTTTAGGAACAGTTAGTTCCCCAGGGCCATTGACCTCTCTCTCCATTCATTGCTGTTACATCATTAATGCAGCTTTTGGTATTGTAGGCCTGCCCCGTAACTCCGCTGGAGAGCTATGCTGTTTCTCACTGAGTGAGGAGCTGAAATTGTTGGTTTTGTTTGTTTGGCTAGACAATCATTTCTTAAACTTAATAAATGTAACAGATGACCTTGTTGAAAGTTACATTTTCAATAATAAAGTGTGGCGAGCGTCCTCTTATTTTTCCATCTCTTTATGTGCATAGATAGAGTTAGGGAAAATTGTATGCCCTGGATTCCTACGCTGTCTGGAAAAGTATGAGGAAAGCAAATGTACTGAATGTAGCATCAAGCATCTGTTTAAATCAAGAGTAGTCAATAAGATTATACAAGTTACGAAATGTTGTGAATGGGGGGCCTTCTAAGACAACTTTGTCCTGGACCCAGGCCTGCTTGTAGTGACGGTTCGCATTAAACAATATTTTACTCATGGTTCACAGTAAAAATGAAATGTGAAATCTTGTTTGATTTATAAGCTGGATTTTGTTGAAATTGAAGAGGCAAAGTATGTGCTGAATTAACTCATTCCACTTGTTTAAGCTTTGTTTGTGCTTTGACAAGAAATTTCTCCGGAGGATAAAATGACTATGATCAAGACGGGTTTTGTTTGCAACTTTACAATATTTCTTGCACAATCCGGCTCTATTATAATCTTGCTGCACAGCACAGTTTGGGGCTTTCTCCCAATTACTTGGATTCCTCCAGTAGAATTTCTACCAGGCAAATCATTGAAGAGAAGGATGCGTTGTGATTGCAGGCAATTTTTTTGGTAAGCTTCATAGCGTCAAACTGCTGCATTACATTTGTCATTTGCTTTGTACATCAGATCCGATGCACAAAGCAAATAGCGTAGAACAAGGGGCTTGTTTTTACCAGGCCGCTCAATATGTGCTATGCCTGAGTAAGCTTCAAACTTGGCTTCTCATCAAGTGTAGTGACTATTTGCTAAAATAAAAGGGGTGACCTTTGGCAGACCTAGCCAGATCACTCTGGAAGGACTAAATGTAAATCCCTCTGGAATCCTTTGGGATCCCCCAGAATGAGTTTGTGGGTGTCAATGATGACCTGATCTCAGAAGTTGACAAAAAAACAAAAATCATGAGAATTGACTTTAAAAACCTGCCCTGCGATGGCCTGGCGACTTGTCCAGGCTGTACCCCACGCCTCACTGGTGCCAGAGATAGTCACCAGCCCCCAGCAAGGCAGCATGAGGATAAGCATGAATAGACGATGAAATTATATAATATCATCTTACAATATCACTAGACTGTGAAAGCCAGACATTGATTCATTATTTCACCAGTGATATCTGATCTAAATCAACTTGGGTTCTGAGTGGTCCGAAGTGATAAAAAGCCGAACTATGTTTGAGGAAAAGATAAAATCCAACTCTCAGGCCACTGAATATGCTGTCTTATGAAACCCCTGCACTGAAGCGATAAATAATGCAGCAACGAGAGCAACAGAGGTCAGGAGGCACCACTTAGGATTGGCTCATTTTTATATTGGAACAGCACTGAGTAAATCCTGTCTGTGTGATGAATGCATGGGAAGCAGGGGACTATAAAACTGTGAAGGATTAGGGGATAGATTATATGGGAGCTAAGCATCGATGAGAATTATCGTGGAAAAACGTCTTTGTGTTTGAGACCCAGTGAACGACACAGGGACAACACTGGCGTAGACAAAACTGAAGGAAGACAGCGGGATTAAAGAGGCTCAAATTGAAAGTGAGAGCAGAAGTTGTGTGAGGTGTCCACTGTGCATACCCCTATCTGTGAAACAATGGCCCACAGTCCTTCCTGAGGCCTGCTAACAGTCTACTGTATGTCTTCATGCTGGCTGCTTTCCATGTGGTGTGTGTGTGTGTTACATTTGCAAGACAATGACAGCTTGTTTGCCTGCAGTGCAGATGGAGGGGTAAACAGAAGCAGAGAACAGAACGAATCGGGGTTCATGCAGATAAGGTGTCAGGATGCAGGCTGATTAAAGGTACATTGAACTGTCCATTAGAGTTTTCTTGATTGCCTTCATGCAGCTGTCAACTCAAAGTCAACACAGAGTTGACACACAGGAATAAACAGTGGCATGTATAGCTCAAAGTTGTGCATTTTGTTTGCCAAAACTTTAAAAAATACAAAACAAAAGCAAATATTGCCTTCAAACAACACAACATGCACCAACGTGCACAAACTCTTCCAATCAATCGGACAGCAAAACACTGCATTTGCTTGTCATTGTATTATTACTTTCATGCCTATGCCATTTATCTAGGCTGCATCAAATTTTCCTTCTTGCAAAAAATTGGATCCACAATCAGAATGCTTTGATGCAACTCTTACTGATTCCACAACTGATTCCCTGGTGATTTCTGTTTTGGTTACCATGGTTAAAACAATGGCTCTTGGACTGGTTGAAGGACATCTGTGTTCACTGTTTTGGCAAAAAGGTGCGGAAAATGTGTCAATCCAATGAGAAAGAGTTAACATGTTTGCAAGAGGTTTCTTCTGCTCTCCTGTGATAGTGATGATGAAAACTGAACAGATCCCCGTTTCTTTAAGCGGGTCAAAGCAATCAAAAATAAAACCTTTATCATGCAAGTGGTGCAAGCTTTAGCCTAGTCATTGCTGCTAAACCCTAGTTTTACTTTCCCAGACCTGTGTGTCATGCTAAACATGGATTATGTACATGCATAAAGCCTCCACATGAGGTTAGCGATAAACACGAGAATAAAACACAAACAGTGAACATCAAAGCTTATCAGCCTTCTCTTTTCAGGCAAATAGTACAACTTACAGAGAATTTCTTGACACTGATTAATGAGGTTCTGTAGCTCAAACCTGTAATATGCCATTGTTTTTGTATGATGCATGATGCGAGTGACTCATTCGGGGTCAAAGGTCAAGTTAGAGATTGGTAGCAACATCTCAAGACATCAGACAGGGAGTTTGTTTTTTGTCCTTACACGAGTCAAATTAGGTTTTATGAAGAAAAACTAAACGTGCGAGTTGCCTGAACGCTGTGTGTGAACTGTGCTCACTTGAATTAAGGGGAAAATCATTGGAACGAAGGAGTCACACGTAAACAGTGGCAGAAAGGAGACATGGAAGTAGCACAGCACAAAGATGAATGAAGGTGACCACTTTCAAGCGTCTGTTTTCTCCCCCTCCTTCAGGAGTATGGACCTGAGTCTGCGAGATGCTCTGGGTGGAGGTGGAGGCGGGGCTCCAGCTGAGCCCCTGCTCAAGAGAGACTTTGTGGCTTCGCTGGAGAAGGAGAGCTACGACGACAAGGTGGGAGAGACGGTTTCCAAGACCGACTACAGACCCTTGGTGGATGGAAAGGACACCAAGAGTGGTAAGTTGCCTTTAGTGTGCATGAAGAGCTGTGAGAATGAGCTGTGATCCCATGCCCTCTGTGAAGCTTCACTTTGAATGAACGAACTGAGAATGAGGTGGCTCGTAGGCTTTTAGGAAAGTCAGCTGTCCAGTTAGTTTTGCATCACTCTTTGTTTTCCTTTTTTTTCCCCAAACGCTGCCTTCAGGCTTGACTGTGATTTCCTGCAAACAAGATTCAACACTGGTTTTGTACCATGTAATTGAAATAATTTTTTTAAAAGACACAATTGAATAGATGTTAAGGCTCGTAGAAATATCTTTTTTTTTTTTACATTTTTTCCTTGTTTTTAGTGGGATTAAATATAAAACGCATACATAAAGTGATACACAATCCACAAGTGATGCATAGTTTTCAGTAGAAAATATAAATAGTATACATACCCCTTTGCTGTGAGGCCCCTAAATAAAATGAAGTGCAATCAATTGACCTAAGAAGTGACCATATGCTAAATATTGCCTACTTGTGAGTAATTTAATCTAATTTAAACTCAGATTGAGTTCAGTTGTTCTGTCAAAACCTCAATAAACAACATCATGAAAACCAAGTAACTTGACCGAACCTGGCGCTAAAAAGCTGTGGCGAGGATTAAAGCAGAGGCAGTTCAAGGTCAATGTTTTAAATCACAACTAATAAGTAATTTTAAAATGTTTCCTTTATCATGATGGGTGACACAAAGCTCCTGCTCTGTCTGAAACTAGACAGATTTAGCGAAAGGAAAGTTGAGTGCAAAAAGTGGCGTGACCGTTGTAGAGATATTTGTTGACACAGTGGAGACTCTCTGTGTCGGCGTGAATGACGAAAAAGGTCCAACGCAATAAGAGAGAACTGAGATTGGATGCTAAGACTGAAGTGATATTGGAGTAAAGTGCAGGGTGGAGAGAAGGAAAGCAGGTAAATAGCGCGAACTGTAAAGCCGTGTTGCGACAGATGAGGATTATCGCAGCTCTTACCAGGGGAGTTGTTCAAACATCAACAGGAAGAGGGTCCTAATAGAGCATCGCTGTTTGTATTCTAATGATTTCACATGGAGGGATTACCCATCTATGGTGGTTTCCACCTGTCATATGTTGGGCAATTCCTGCCTTTCATTCATTGGGGCATGTAGCTCTCAGCGGTATGCTCTATTTATCAAACTGCAAGGTATTATAGTTGAGCCTTTTCTTGTTTTGCTGAGAAATATTTAGTCCTTTTTTTCATTACAAAATAACAAAATTATCTTGGTTTCTTGGTTGTATTGGTAAACGACAGTTAGGCAGTAACAGAAATCTAAACTTACACTTTTTCCTAACATTAGCATCTGTATCAAGCCAATTTAAAAAAATTTAAACTACATAAAAAAGTCATTAAACATTCTCAGAAAATGTGTGTTGTCTGAAATGTTTTGGAAAATTGAATGCGACACTCTGCTGTTATTTTTGTTATCACACTATGAATCCAGCTATTGATTTGACCGATTTGTAGCAACATGTTGCCTAAATCTCTATTTCAGTATAGATAAAGCCTTCTTTTGAAATATTTTTTTAATGTGATTGTGAGTATGTCATAATCTTATTTTATTAAAAATGATCAGATTACATGGATGGACTTTACTTGACCTCTGCTTATCATTCATGTTGTCTAACTATATATAGTGAGAGGATCACATGAAGAAAACAAACAGAGATAGATGATTGGTAAAAGGAGGAACATCCCCTGACATACCAAGGCACAGCTGGCATGACAATGACCCACACACATCGTCAGCCCCAGGAGCTGGTTTTTGGAAAGCAGGGTGTTTTCGTTATGTTGTGAGGACGTGAATATGCTTATTCAGTGACATTGCAGGAACTTGACTCAGTCAAGGGAACACAAAAAGAAAATATTCTGAACTGAGACTACTGATGAAGATTTATAGTTTTATTTGAAGTCCCTATTGCATAAAATGCACTTACCTTCATCAAGTGCATTATCTTTGAATCTTAAAATAAATCCGGGGCAGTCCAATACACACCTGATGTGTCATGTAGGCTTCAGTACAATAGATTCTTGAAATAATTAGATACTGAAGTGTTTACCTTTAGCTGGACAATATGTCTATAGTGGCATATTTTATGCATAAAGGTTACAAATAAAATAAAATAATTTGTTACATTAAAATAAATTGGGAGGCGCATCCAAAAGAACCCTTTTTGTCTGAACATCACAAATTTCAAGCTGGAGTTAGCTAAACTCTGGAGGTACTTTAACTTTATATGTGAGTTTTGATCAGATGAGATTTAGTGATCATTTCAGCCAGACTCCAGGTGGGTGGGTTCTAGATGGGGGCCAACGGAGTACCTAAGAAATTATACTAAATAAATGTCTTATGTTAATACTCAGTGATGGATTTTTTTTTAACCTTCACAATTTTACTTTAACAATGAATTAAATATTCTAGTGCTGCACTTTTAGCTGCTGTATAGAGATAGGATCACATTTCCATCTGCCAGGGATCTTCAACCTGGATCTCTGGAGACAGATGTGGCTGTTTCACTCATTTAATATATCAAATGATGAAATATTGCCATGTTTTTTTTTATTTATTTATTTTTTTTTATTGTTTGTTTGTTTCAAAAACCACTCACTAAAATACCAGAGTGTTCACATACCTTTTATACTTTTGGCTGTCTGAGGACACATTTTGAATATTAAATCAGGTGTTATGAGTTTACCAAATACTTTTTACACTTGCTACGTGTTTAAGGTGTGCTACTCTGATTGGAGTACACTTTTGGGGTACTCTAACCGACCTCTACGCATGAACGATTGCTCTATGGATAAGTTTTTAAAAACAAAAATAATGTCTATCACTGCAGCGAACATCCCACCCCATGAGAGCAGGACGACGCGCGGTGGGGAGCGTCCCTTATTTTTATTTCTGAAAGGTGGCAACCCTAGCTGCAGCCTGAAGTTCTGGTTCTGGGTGGATTATTGTAATGTTCAATATAATGAGTGAGACATCAGTGGAGCCATGCAGACAGAAGGGCAGCATCGCCGGTTCAACAAGTCTGATGATGAAATGTTTAACTTCATCTGTGTGTTTTAATGAAAACTCCTAATTTCTTTGAGGACTCCGGTGCCACTAACCTAATTTGTTAACATTTATACGAGACTTGATCCTGATTAATGTGTTTCTACATTCGACACACCTGTTCAGAGTTGCTTTTGAACCTTAATAAAAGGAATATTGACCAACATATTCAACGTCTATTGATCATCTTGATCAATACAAGATGATCAATGTTTGTCACTGGCTTCGCAGTTGTCTAGTGTAGGTTGTTTTTATGACTTTATTTTTGTGTTTTTTATGATGTAAAGCTCTTTGAATTACTGCAATGTGCTATACAAATAAACTTGACTAATTGATTTATTCAGTTTTATCCCATTCTTAAGTAGTTTTAACTGAAATTAAAATCATATTTTTTTTATATTAAAATAAGATGAAGCGAAAACCAAGCCTTTTTTGGGGGCAAAATGAATGTACGTAGCTGAAAATAGACACCAACATCGGTAGCCTACAAGGTACTTGTTAAGCTTAAGGCTCTGTATTGATGTTAGCTAGTCATCTTTTAGCTAACATTACCTGCATCCAACAGCTTTACTCAACTCAGTCGGTTAGTTTGGAGGGAAAAACTGTGAAAAGTTCTTTACGTTTTGCTGGTTTGCTGCCATGATTCTAACACAAACCTAGCTCCGCACAGCAGCAGCAGGTCTCCTTCACAGGTGTAAACCCAGCGCGAGCAGCGTAGAGCTCATGTTGCGTTTAAAGGCGGCTCGGAAAAACAGGTTAAAACATGTTAACAACGGATGAAACAGTTTAACTGTTGATAAAAGTGACAGAGGACACAAATATGGGAAGTGTGGAAGCCTCTACTGTATCAAATTGGCATGGGAATAACAGAGAGTTGGCCATTCTAAGGTAAAAACCCAGAGCATACAGCGTTCATGTTTTGTTTTTTTGTTTTTTTCATCCAGACGGCTTGAACACTGCAGGTAATGTTAGCTAAAAGATGACTAGCTAATATCAAAACAGAACCTTAAACTTAACAAGTACCTTGTAGGCTACTGATGTTGGTGTCTATTTTCAGCTTCATTTTGCCCCCAAAGAAGTCAATGAGACTTCTTTGGGGGCAAGAAGTCTCCCCCAACGCGTGTGACGAGTTG
>NW_006800111.1:247693-248672 GCF_000485575.1 Poecilia formosa
TGCAACATGTAAAACATCAGGACTCCTGGCTTGTCCTGATGTTTTACATCCCTGATCTGAAGAGTGTCTAGGAGTTCATTCTGAACTGCAAACACTTCATGTGGGGGAAAGACTCTGCCTGGATGGTGGATTGCTTCAGAGAAAAAGTTTGCAAACAATGGTGTCTCTGCAAACAGATCTGCAATCTCCTTGGGAAACTGAGCCACAAACCTTCTCAGAATGGTCAAATTCATGACGCTTTGCGTGGTGGCATTCATCCAGCAATTGAAAAATGAGTTGGAAAATTTACAGAAGTACATAGCTGGATCAAGATTTACATCCATCTGGATGAAATCATCTGTGTCACTTTGATTTCCATCTTCAGAGTTTTCTTCTGAAGAAGAAGATTCCTCTGACGACGAAAACTCATACACGTCTCCAAAATGTTCAGACACATTTACAGCATTTGAGCTTCCCAAACGACCGTCCTCATCCTTAGAGGACGCATCAAGTTCTTCAGCATCCATGCTGTAAATATGGTCAGAATCATATTGAGAGTCAATGTCTGAGCTTTCTTGATCAGAAAAGCATTCTTCTGATGAGGAATACTCTGAGATTTCATCAAAATGTGACTCAGGAGTCCCAGCATCTTGTTTGTTAAAGGAAACATCACCGTTTGTAGCGTCCATGATCTCAGAAGGGTCTGTGGAATTTTGATTTCCATCTTCAGAGTTTTCTTCTGAAGAAGAAGATTCCTCTGCCGACGAAAAGTCATACACTTCTTCAAAATGTTCAGACACATTTCCAGCATTTGAGCTTCCCGAACGACCGTCCTCATCCTTAGAGGACGCATCAAGTTTTTCAGCATCCATGCTGCAAATATGGTCAGGATCATTTTGAGTATCATTGTGTGAGCTTTCGTCATCAGAAAATCGTTCTTCTGCTGAAGAAAACTCTGAGCTTTCATCAAAATGTGACTCATCAGTCTCAGCATCTCCCA
>NW_006800111.1:249646-273331 GCF_000485575.1 Poecilia formosa
AAAAAAACAACAACATAATAAAAGTAGTATAGCAGCAACTGTTCAGACTGGTTATGCTTCTGCAATAAAAGATGGGTGATTAATTTATTTTACACATCTTTACCAGAAGGAGCCAACCGATATGTCTCCATTTGTGAGTGTTGTTGCAAGAAATAAAGAGAAAATGTTTAAAACCATTTCCCTGCATAAAAACTATTGAAGCCTACTTTAGCCGTATCGTTATTTAAATGTTAAATTAGATTTGTTTTCTTATGTTGGATGCTGTGTTCATTTTAGTCCTTTTTTTCTGCTCGAATATCTTTAAAAGTTAAATTTTTGACCTTGACATTAGAATCAGATGTCTGAGCTAGAAGAAAATTCAGATGCAGCGATCCTGTTTTTTTTGTTGTTGTTTTTTTTGCAGTAGCATCCTGCTGGTAAAGTTTCAGCTGTCTGAGTTTGTTTCTGTCATGCTGGGACAGACTCGCTTTCACTGAGGGATGATGACACACTGCTGCTGTATATGCATGTGTGTCCGTGTTGCTTTTACAGTACATACGTGTAGCACAGGTACGGGAGGACCTCACCGTGTTGACAGGTCGAGCTCTGGTGTGCATGTTTTATGACACACTGCAGCAGCAGCATGTGACTGCAGCACCGTGTGCAGCATCAGTACCAGCAGCAGTTCGGGTGAGGTCACGCACATAAACACACACCTCGGCTGTCGCTGTAATTAGAGTGTGCGTTTGCTGAGTTCAGCAGATATAGAGAAGTAAAGATGATGTAAGTGAAGTTTTTTTTTTTTTTAGCACCTCTGTAGCAGACAGGATTGCTGACAGACGTGACATTTAAACCAGTGGGACAAGAAGTGACTTTTTGTCAGTTAGCCCAAATGGCTTTTGGTCTCTGCATTGTGTCTCGGGGTATGACCTACATTATCTGTGATTGAGAGAACCATATATATGATAGGAAACAGGCACAAGTTTTGATTTTCTAATTTAAATACGATTTAAATATTCAGATATGGACTGTATAAAAAGACAATAGTGCCAGAAACATCTGGACATGTCTAGATATGTTGCCGCTCTGAATCTTAAACCACAAAAAGTAAAAAGAAAAACAAAAACAGCTAAACTAAAAATAATGGCGGGGGAAGCCGTGTATTACTGCAAGCTTTATCAATCTCGGTCGACTGTATTTTACTTGGCCCTGTCTCGAAGTTAACTACTTAGTCCCTGCTACACTCTGCAGCTGTTACTGTGTTAAGTTGAAAATTGTAGTGCCATGCAATCACAAAGACGTCTGTGCTTGATAGCTCAGAGGGGAAGCGGTGCTCTCTGAGGTCTTAGTATTTCCTCAGTCTGGCAGTCACAGTAACTGGATTGGCTTCATTAATTCAAAGGCCATGGGACTCCACAGCGATTACAGAGCATCTGGAATGGGCTGTTATAGAGTTAGTGGCTGTCAAGAAACTGTCTACACCCAGACAAGCAATAATTCATCTCAAGATCCACTTGTCTTCAGATCTAGCTCCCTGTTTCTACTGTGATGTCCTCCCATTTCTCTTCATGTTGAAGATGATCTCCCTCCATGTGTCCCATCAAACATTAGCAACCTAACATTTAGCTTACAACCCATTTAGGCCCATATAAATGAAGAGTCTCAGACTTACTGTCTGGAGCAGAACGGAGGGACTGAGCACATTTTTTTATTACTGGTCTTGACTCTGAACTCATCTGTATTAATAGCTGAGCATCGAATAATGAAAACCTTCAAGGTTTTTCCTTTGGATTATTACATTATTATTTCCTTTACTCTCAGAAACAAGGTCATTCCACAAAAACTGTCTGAGTGAAAGTTACTAGCCTTTCTGATCCTGTTAGTCATTTTTATATCCTTTCACCCTGCAGGTATTTGCTGTAGCTTTTAACGAGCTTCTGACACCTCAGTCTCCTTTAACAAATAGTTCAGCAATTTTAGATTTGGTGGCCTTCTGGCTCAGAGCTTTGTCTTCAGTTCAGGCCCCAGATTTTCAGTGGAGTTGAAGTCAGGACTTTGTGCAGGTTAGTCAGTAGCTTTCACTTTGGTCTTCTGAGGGAAAGTCGTCATCAATGTCCTTTGGATTGTTATGATACTGGGAGGAAAAAGCTACAACTCAGACCCAGTTCTGCTGCTGACTGCTTCAGGTTTTCTTTCAAAATCTTCAGTCTGTCTTGAAGGGGTCTTTTCTTCAGAAGAGCGTTTTGTTTTTGTCTGAAGCTTTGCAGTCCAGTCCAGTGGATTTACCCATGTTTCTCTCTCGCTACATTTCCTACTGATACTTCTGACTTCAGTTTGTGGGACAAGAAACGGCGTGACAACTTTGTTTGTCCTTCTCCCACTTTGTGACAATCAAATTATTTCCCCAAGTGATATATTTTCTCTCAAGCTAAACACAGCTTTGCAAAACCAGAGATAGGACATCAGCTACTTTGAGTTTTTACAGTGTACGTCATGCTAACTTTGCATCTTTGTTGTTCTCCCTCAATTAATAAAAATCATCAATTTGTAATGGCATGAATTCAAGTAGCTGATTCTTCAAGGCACAGAAGCTTTCATATCTCAACCTTCAATCAGTTTAATAGCATGTAATTTCTGCAGCTCTTCACAACATCCTGCTGCTGCAAAGACACAATGATTTTCAGATATACAGTATTGCTAACCGGGTCCCAGACTAAAAGGTCCCAAAAAATTCAAAACCAGATGTTTTTGTTTGTTTGTTTGTTTGCAGGCTGTTGCTTGCGTAGTACAGTCTTAGGCCGAGTCTGTTTCCTCACAGCAAACAACTCCTTTAATAAGTTGTTTGCTGTTTATATGTCTGCCCGCAGTGTCCAGACGTATAAAACTGAACCCAGTTTTAGATTTACAGTTGAAGATTTCCCTGCTCCTCCTCTTTAACCCCAGTCCTTCTCATTACTGTCTGCTTCCTACCAGCCTGGCTGCTGTCTGTATCCTTGCACTCCGACCCCACAGAGATGGATCTCGCAGACGATGTGTGTGTTTGTGATCTGCAATAAACTGGGGGCAGAGACAGTGTGATGGCACAAGAGCAATTTAATAGGTTCTACTCTAGATTTTCAAGCTGAAATGTCAACATTTCCAAACTTATTTTGTATTAGGACCAGTCCAACCATCATAATGGTTTCATGGTATGTTATATTGCTAGCATACATGCACAGCTCTCCTTTCTGCTGTACAATATGTTAAACTAAACACAAAAGCAAATATGAGGATAATCTCTGTTGCAAACATATTGGTATAAAATTGGACTAAACCTTAATCTGTTTATTATATTTACAGTTATTGTTTCCTAGTTAAAAAGCAAACAGGAAATGTAATAATAGCCAAAATATCACCATGACCTTGTTGGAGAATCATGACTTGTATATGAATGCAGTGTCAGCCGTTCTCTTGGTTCATATCCCTCGCAAAATACAATTCATCGATTCAAAGGGAGCAACTTGAACAACATTTGAATACTGTGCTCTGAAGTCTTGAAAAAAATGTTATTTTACCAAATAACATTTTTACCAAATCGGTGCTATGTAAAAACGATGAAGGTGGAGCCTGAGATTAAATCTCTATTAATCGACTCTTGTCAACGAATTAGTGAAGCTCAATCACTAATTCAAAAGCAGCTCAACTACAAAGTAGTAATTGGGTTAATTCAAGAACTCCTGAGTAATATAATAATGGCTTGTACCTGCATAGCAGCAAACGACTACAGTTAGTCATTCACACAGTCTTATGCTAATGCTACATTATAGCATGTAGCAAACGACAGACTTTGGTCAACTTCTCATTGTAGAATTTTGTAACAAGACCTGCAAGAAGTATGTAGTAATTATTATTACCAAAATGTAGAAACTTAAGGATTCTAAATGACCTTCTGTCCTTGAGGCTTCTAGCTTGCAGTTTTTTGTTTCACTCAACTCACGTGCAACTTATCAGGCAGAGCTTAATTTATGCAAGCGGAAGAGTTAATGGTACAACACGTAGTGCTGAACTTCGCTGATTCATTTCCCTCTGAGCACCGTGGGAAGCCCAGCAAGTTATTTTATTTTAAACCGGACACAGATGTTTGTGTTTCTGTTTATTTTCTTTCTGCTTGAAGAAGATTTGAAAGAGTCTCCTGATAAGTCGTGTGGAAAGAACATAAAATCCATTCATCCACCTGTTTTCTCTACCTTAATCCCTGCAGGGTTGTGGGGTGCTAGTGCCTACCCAGTCAGATGTACTTTTTTTTTTTTTTTTAAACAAGAAGGTGTTTGACTAAAATCTGCAGCTGGCTGGTGTCCTTGGATGACTGTCTGGGTTGAGACGGTGTCTGCACTCGAACACTGTGTCTAAATATCCGACATGGAGGGAGAGAGGACAGAAGAATCCTTCTGGCAGATTTCCAAAAATAAACTCCTCAGACACAAAGTCGTAGAAATAAGCATCCAATTTGTTTTTGTTTTTTCTAATTGTGGTATCATCCTTTTTTTCCTAAATGTAATTGTTCCTTATTTGGTAGCATGTAGCATCATTTAAAAATGTTACAGCTTCATAAAAAGAAACATAAGATTTGGTCATGTTTTGTTATAATCGTGTTTCCATAAGATTACACAAAGTGTTTTATACTTCTCTGTAATCCTATGTTTTTTCTTTCTTTTTTACTTAAGGTTGTCGTAGCACGGCAATCTCATACCTGCAGATTCATATCTAAGCTCAACCAAAGTGTTTTGGAACTGAAGGTTATCATGATAACAGTATATCAATAAATGGAGCAACACATTTCATGGATGAATGTGTAAATACCTTGATTTAATTTCTCCTAATTTTTTTATATAAAGAAAACTGAGATTATTATTGTTATTACTGCTCAGTGTTGCTCTCCTGGCACTGCTAAGACTGAAAAGAAATAGAAACATTTGTAAAAAATAAAAAAAAAAGTTTAATGCTAATTTAATGGTTTTAAAATGCAATGCAAATAATTATAACCCAAGGACTCCAATTTCAAGTTATCTTACATCACATATAAGAAGAAAAACAGCAGGAAATTGCTTTAGTCTTGATCATTTCCAGAGAAAATGGACATAAAACGGAGAAAAAGAATGTTGCTTTCAAATAGTAATGGAAGGAAACGATTGTGTTGTTTTCTGTCTACAGTGACTTTGCAGTTTTGATGTTCCCTGTGTGCGTGCGTGCGCGAGTGTGCGTGCGTGCATGCGTGCGTGTGTGTGTGTGCGTGCGCGCGTGTGTGTGCGTGTGTGTTTTGATCCTTTGCACCTTCACTGGTGCCTGCTTCATGCTGAATTATTCAGGATGTATTTACAATTACACTGATGTGGTGCCCGGTTCTAAAAATATGTGTCCTTGTTTCTAATGATAGAAAACAGCTTTACAGCCTTATGGTACACAAAACCAGTCATGCTGTATGTGCCTCTGAAGAAATGCTGTAATGTTCACTTACCTTAAATTACATTTCAGCACCATGGACAAATACATATGTCTCAGTTTACTTGGAAAAATCCTCTACTGTCCATAAGAAATCTATATTTTTCAACTTACGACACAACTGTGCTTCATCAAACCTATCCTTATACAAATATAATGGCAGTTTGCCCTGCGCTGTTTATATTACACATAAAGAAACCTAGTGAAAGTGTTTGCATGTCCTTTTAGTTCTGAAACACTTTCTTAAATATCTTAATTGAGCAGCTTTTGTGCAAGCATTTAATATTTATGGGAATCGTAGACAAATCATACAGTTTCACATTCTCAGAGGCCTGAGATGTTTGAGTTATGCAGATTTCACACAGCCAGCACTCTACATTTGACATCAAATATTCATGTCGTGAAATTAACAGAACGTACTTCTGCAAATGTTTCCTTTTTTATTTTGATATGATGAAAATTTAGGTGTGTAGACGACGTATCTGTTGTCTCTGGATGGATGTAAAGGAATGCTTAATTCCAGTGTCTTTTACTTATTTATTTCACTTTTTCCATGTGATTCCTCCAGTCTAATACCTTTAAAACCTTAAAAGGATTTTCTTTGATTTATGAAACAAGGGCAGCATTAAAGCAACTTGGAGAAAATGAAGAATATTGCACTGGCTCCTTAATTTACCTCTGGAAATGAGCTCCGTTAGACTTCCAAGCTCATCTACTTTGTCAGATCTGTTATCAATCATAATGTGTGTGAATATTAAAAAAAAGCATGAAAAGTAGTTATTTCTATGCATTTTAGGCTTAGTTTGATGATCATAGAATTCTAGTTTTGTGTATTGACAACTTTATGTGTACTGATATTTTAAATCTGATTATTTATTTATGTTGGCGTTCTCTGTATTTTTTTAGTGGCAGTGGTCGACCAGAACCTTTCGTTTTTGGGATTTGTACTAATAAATGTCAGTTGTACACATGGCAGTATCTGGTAATTAATATTATTCTTCCTGGCTTTTAGATTTTAATCAAATTAATTTTGAAAGTGCTTAATGCGAAGTTCATTGTTCTCTATATAATGGACCCGGGTGAGTTTCAACTCGCGTTGTTTAGTTAACAGCGTTTTTATCGAGCTGCTCTATACGAGCTAATGGAGTCGGTGCAGCAAATTCTCCCCTTGCTATTAAATCATATCATCCACAGCAGAGTTTAAAATGTGTGTATTTTTGGTCTGTGCCTCTGCGTGTGTGTGTGTGTGTGTGTGCGTGTGTGTGCGTGTGTGTGTGTGTGTGTGTGTGTGTGTGTGTATCAATTCTCTAAGTCACATCAGCTGACGGCACGTGTTACCAAGGGAACCGATGATGCTGTTTTCCTCTTGTGCGTAACCATGGCGATGTCCCCTTCAGCAACGTGTTGTGTCTGCTCACCTCAATGTCAAGCGACGTACCATGCGCACGCGCTTGGTGTGGAGAAGGTGGTTTTAGTGAAGCAGCAAACAGCTGACAGGGCGGCGCATAAATATCTACCTGCAGCGTTCAGGCCACCTCACTGTGAATAAATATGAGATCTTGGTGAAGGATAAGTAACTCCAAACTAATCAGTTCATTTCTTAGAAGTGCTCTTGTATCTTATGTGTGTTAAATGATCCCGTAAAATATCCACTGTTCATTTATTCCACGTTAGGCAGTGCTTGTAGAAAAACGTCAGGTTCGAAAAACTGAAATAATGTTTGTTGTTGCTGCATGCAAGTCTGCAAAGTCAAAAGTTTGGCATTCATCTTTAATTGATTTTCTTCAGGTTCTGGATTGATGTCTTCTATGATGTCCTCCGTTGGACGCCAGGACCCCCCAGGACAACCCGCCTTCGGCTCTGACTACCTGTCCGGTGAGGGTTTAGAAAGTTGACGCTCTCTGTGCTGACCATTCACCGAAACACAGCTGAGGAGATTAATATTAATGACGAAATATAATTAACCTGTTTTACACTTTTGACTGCAGCTTTGTGTTTGAGGAATATTCATCAACAGTTTGCTTTTCTTTTTTCTTTTTTTTTTTTTTTTTAGCAGAAATTAAGTCTTGAAAAGTCTGAATCCTCTCCTACCACAAAGATGTGGAGTTAGAGATGCACAACATATTGGCACTAACATCTGCATTAGCCGATATTAGTCACGATAAATAAAACCGATATTACCAATAGGTATTTATTTCCATCTTGTGGCCGTTTGTTTCTGGAGGTGGAGGGGAATCGATTGGTCATGTGGTATTTGTTGGTCATGTGACACCGATAGTGATGCAGCGCAAGATTGTGGGAAGTTTAGCAGAAGCAGAGGAGCAGTGGTGAAGGCAGAGGTGTGGACATTTCCTTTAAGGTGTTGAAATGGTAGTAAAAATTATACGAGAATGGTCAATATTAGTTATTAGTTAGACATCTCACATAGTACCATCATCCAAAAACATAAGGTAGCTGCAAATCTAAAAGACTTGAACGTTCAAACAGCTGCGGAGCTGCAGAGACCCATTCAGGAAAATATTGTACTGAGACATTATTACTGAAAATTATACTTACAATACTTGCAAATAAGAAGTATTTCAAGTACTTCTTATTTGCAGCTGTAACTGAAGTGAAAGACTGTACAACAAAAGAGCATCTCACGAGTAAATCAGTTTCTTTTGCACTTTATAATAATGTGCCACTTTGTTATTGTATAACACTTCACATTCAAATAAGCTGTATCGAAGTTTGTGTTTGTTAAATGAGAAAATATGAAGCGGTCCAACAGGAATCCTTTTGCAGGGCACAACTTTGTATTCCCATACAGTTACTCTTCATGAAAATTATTACCCATACCTGCATAATCCCATTTGTCACGTTGAAACTTCCAACAGGCTGAGCGTAGCTTTTTAAAAGCACGGCTAACAACACTTCAAGTGCAGTTCAACAAGAACGTATTGCCTGCTGAAATAGTTTCGCTGTAAATATAAATCCATTTCCAGGCTGGTCCAAATATTTCCCAGGTGGATTCTTCCAGGACTGAGGATTGTAAATGCAAAGCAGAGCACAGTGTTGTTTCTATTTTCTTTATATATATACTGGAAGGGTGAGGGAGAAGAAGGTTGGAAACTGGAAAGAATGAAGCATGTGTAGTGCTCATGTATAGGAATACAACCATGTCTTCATTTGAAGTGACATTCGCTCTGTCCATTTCTTGGTATGTGCCATCATGTGCCGTTAATCTGTTTCACTTCAAACTGTTGGTGATGATTCTGTCTTTCTGTTGCTTTTCTCTGTGGCTCTCTGTCCCTATTGTTCTTTTTCCCATTTTGCTCGTCTCTGTCTCCCTCAGGTCCAGTGATGGGTGGGATGACAGGGCAATGGAGCCTGAACAAGACAAAGGACAGCAGCGTGCCTGATTCATTTCTAGGTCCACTTCACTTTTTTAACTCCTGCTTAAAACAACGGCTCCACCTCCGCTCTAATTTTACATTTCCTTGCAAAAGTATTCGGACCCCTTGAACTGTTGGACGTTTTGTCATGTTAGAAACGCAAACCTCACTTTGTGCCCAGATCAACAGAGTTGTTCTTTTTCTTTTTTTTCCCCAAGTAAAAGTCAGGAAACTGTGGGAAACCATTTGCATTCAGCTTTCCAGAGACAATACAATGTAGAATCTAATTTTGCAGTAATTACAGTTGCGTGTTTTTTGAAGGTATGCAAGATCAGTCTGACATAAATATTTTACTCTGTTAGATTGAATGGAAAGCATCTCGCATAGATTTTTTTGCATTAAAGTCAAGACATGCTAATTTTGCATTTCTATATCACTTTAAAACACAGATTTTGTGTTTGTAACATTCCAATATGTGGAAAGGTTTAAGGAATATGAATGCCTTTGCTACGCGCTGCGTGTGATAATTTTTTTGCACACGTTGCGAACCGATTTCATTCGAGGTTTTAGGGTTTGAACTTATCTAGACAATAATTTTAGAGGTTTTTTAAGGTTTGAAAGATATTTTGCCACAGGAACAACATAGAGGGTAAAGGGCACAAGTTGCAAGCCGCTGCTTTGCAATTGTTCATCACTGTTTACACTTCACATCTGTGTGTTGCTTCAGTCTCTGACCTGCCCATATGTATGTGGGTCACTGCATTACAGGCTTTATCTTTGTCCTAGAAAGCTGCTGCTCCACACACATTCGTCCTTACCTTCTCTTTTCTTTCTGCTTTCATAGCTTTCGTTTTCCCTCATGAAGCCTCAAACGGATGCTTAAACAAAATCAGTCATCCCCTTTTGACATCTATCTTCATTGTAGTTTTAAAATAGATGTCCACTTTAACAAACATTGTGACTACAATGTCAAACATCTGCAGTTGAGGCTACTTCACATTTTCATTGCAGGAAATGTACGGTATCCCTAGCAGAGCTGGTCTAATGTAAATACAAAGATTTACAATTTTTCTTTTTCAAAAAAAATTGTGACAATGAAAATGGCACCATATTACATTCACACAGTGTTTCTATAAACGAGACAAAGTACAGAATTTGATATAATTCAGCAGTTTGTTGAGCTGATTCCCTTCAGCACCCACTTATTTTTGTCTTCTGTAAGAGTTTCACAGCCTGTCATTTTGTTTTAAATGGGTTCTGCAGCAATTTGTCACTACTGAGGCTGGTTCTACAAGCTACTGAATCGTGGACTGTATTTGCTTCTTTTTGTCTTCATACTTCATACTTTTGTCTTCAAAATTGTTTGGACTGAAAGTGTGTATGCGTTCACCAAGACTGTCTTTGTTTGCTTGCTGACTGATGGTCTATTTCTGTTTCCTCCATCAGGATTCTCTCAGTCTGGGATGGGTGGGACCATGGGGTCCGGCCTGCCACCATTCCAGACCACTATGACCTCCAGTCTGGGCCACACTGGGATTAGTCCGGCTATGGACACCCAGAAGAGCTCCGGCCTGTTTGGGGTGGAGAACAAAACTGCCACTAACATCAGCGGCAGCAACGCTTTCAAAACCAGCGACCCGTTTTCGTCCGGTGGCCCAGGGATCCACTCAAAGGATCCGTATGCAGGTATCAGAATGCTGCATGCGCGACTGAATGGGGAATAAGGAATTGGAGGCATTTAGAAAGAGGATGGAGGCATGAAATGCAGGGCCTTACAAACATATTCACACCACTTTACTATTTAGTCATTTTACAACCACAAACCTGAATGTTTTTATTTTGAGTTTGTGTGATTCTTTTGTCTCAACAAGCTTGGTCCATTCGTTTTTTTTAATTTTATTTAACATAAGGTCTGTTGGCTTTTTCGGTTCGGGTTTGCGGCCAAGTCTTGTTAGGCTTGTTTTTGTTCCATGCACTTTCCATTTTGAAGTGATGGATTAAAGAGAAAAGCCCAAACATTGGGAGATTATTTTTTTATTCTAACTCTGCTTTAAACGTCTTCACAACTCTAACCCTATTTTTTTTAATATATTTTTGCTTTCTTATATTTTCTAACAAACCTCTATCACCTCCACAGAACAGCTGGTCTTATTCTGAGACCAAATTACACTCAAGTGATCTCTGTTTAAAGGTGACCTTTAAAATTTGCTGACGCATGCCACATTTTGCAGATTCTTTTTCGTAAAAACCTTTAAACCATAATTTTTCAGTCCGCCTTACAACTCTGCTCTACTTTGTGCTGGTCTGTCACATAGAATCCCAAATAAATACATTGAAGTTTGTGGTTGTGTCGACATGAGAAGAAGTTCAGAAGGTATGAACACTTTGGCAGGGCATTATGTGTTAATTTGTTTTACCTTTTTACAGGCTGGAAAATGACTCACACATAGGTTGTTAAAGAACTTAAGATCAACGCTCATTTCTCACGCTCTGTAAATTTAAACGTGGAGCGGCCTGGGTCTGCGTTGCAGGGAAGGGACAGAAAAGTATCGGCTTGATGACACTGGGCAGGCTTTCAGCAGCAGAGGGCAGCCTTTTCTTCTTGTTTTTGTCGTCACCGGAGCTCCCTCTGCTCTGTTTCTCTAATCTCTGTCTGGCTCACGGCTTTACATCCTGTCTACTTGTCCAGTGACAGTAAGCAAGTTTTTTACGTCTTTTTTTTTTTTAATTTGCTGCACAGCGAAGAGAAAGCAAATCTTCCTAATAGGGCTGGAAGGGGCCTTTAATAATAAATTTTTAATGTGTAACATAATTAGTTGCTTGTTGATGGAACTAGCAGCGGCGCGTCCGCTAATTTTGTTGTTGCCAAGCAACAAAAACATATACCCAGGGGAGCGTACATCATGAAAGCTGCAATTTTTAGAACGGGGGAGGAGAGAGACAGCCTTGCAATGCCGCCAATACTGATTTCGTCATCTAGGCCTGATTTTGAATTCCAGTCAGACTCGCCTGAATGCGCGTTTCACATTCAAATGAGCAGCTTTTTTTTTTGTAGCTTAGCATCCATGATTTTTGGATCCCTTATAGTCGATGGATTAGTGAGACTCATAGATGCATAAAAGAAATGTTAAAATGTTTCTCCCAAAAAACCAAAAGGGAACCAGCAGGTGTTTGCCCAGCGGTTTTGTCACTGCAGCGGCATTGCTGGAGGTGGCTGCTTTAATGATCTTTTAATAAATGAGACGGGCAGCTCTGTTTGTTTGAGTCTAAAAATACCTTCCTATCCCCCATTAATTTTTCAGGGAGAGATTGAAGTGATATAACAACATGCTGCTATTTTAAAACTCTGAGCTGGGCTGACTCTGCCCTCATGCAGAATACCTGCAGTCATTCTGTGGAGTCAAATCTGTCGACGCTCCTAGCAAAGACATGAAAAGCGTTAAAATAAAGTTTTGTTTTGTCGATGTACTGTTATATTACTGAAAAAAAAAAAACTCAGCCTTTAATTTAAGACTTCCCTCACATGTACAGAATAAATAAATAAATAAATAAATAAATAAATAGTGTGTTTTTATTTATTTATTTATTTTTTTTAATCAAAATTACTTGTAGCACAATTGTTGGTACCGCCCTATTCGACTGTTGCTGAAAAGTTTTTGTCTGGTCAAAGCAAATGGTTCCAGTTAAAGATTTTTAATTGTGTGTGGGGGGGAAAAGTAAAAATAAGGGCATAGAGGGACCCCAATAATTGTGCTGTTTTCTGTTTTTTTCATCATTAATAAAGATGCAAATAAATTTGTCAAATTCTGTCAAAGACAGTACATCTTGAAATTAGGAATACTAAATAAAAAATTTTTTTACCTGAAAATTTAATGTAGGTTATTACATTGTAGATCTTTTTGGAAGTTATGATCGTATTCTGTTAAAAACAAGGTGAGGATGAGGCTTTTTTTTTCTTTGCAGCTCTGGAAATACTATAAGAGAACTTCATCATAAATCTTTTTGCTTGTAATTAATAACTGATAAGCTATCCATCTCATACTGCAGACTTTTGCCTTTTAATCTAATATGGCTGTTTTTGAGTAAAAATTGAATGTGAGGGTCTTAACTTTTGCAGGACTCTGAAAATAAACGTACCCAACATGCAGCTGGTCGTCTCATCATGCTCTGCTCTTTGTGGTATTTCAGCTACTGGCAGATTTTCCTACTGTGTTCCTGCGGCGCTGCTCTGCATTCACCCTCTTTTGCACAAATTTTGAGCTTATCTTTTGTTTTTCTGAAGCAATAAGTGCTCAAACAGTAATGTAATTTCTGGCAATTCGCCAGAGTTCAAACTAGGAGGAGCACCCATTAAAAACTACATCACATTAACTATAGATGACGATATCCCAGCTGTCTGTTTATAGCAGATTGGAGCTTCACGTCACAGGGAGAAAATAGCAACTTCATTTAATTTGCAATGTAGGAAAGGGAGGCAGATCTAAGAGGCTTATTGGATAACATTCATGAGTAAACAGCATCATGAAGTCCAAAAAACACAACAGACACTTCAATCATAGAGATGTAGAGAAATTTAGAAAAAGGATTTGATTACAAAACAATAATCTTATTAATAAAAAAAACTATTTAATCCATCATCCAAAAATGTAGCTTTACACCTGCCAAAACATGGCTGTCCACCTAAGCTGACCAATGAGAGAGGAGTAATCAGAGAAGCAGCCAAGAGGTCCATGCTAACACTTCACAGTAATGAGAAGTTATATGCAAGGAGCAAATATTTCTAAAAAGATGTTCTGATGTCAGATGGGACTAAAAATGTAACTTTGTGGCTTACATACAAAAGACTACTTCCTAGAGGCTGACCTTTCATCAGGACAATGACCCTATGCAGACAGCCAGAGCTATCTCTTCTGTCTCTTAATCCATGTTTCCTTTTCTGTTTCCTTCACAATTAGTTTATGTTGGACTGTCGAATGAAATCCCAGTAAAACACATTGAAGTTTCCGGCTGTATCGTGAAGAAACGCGCACACAGAAAAAAAGCTAATATGAATATTTTTGCAAGGCACTGATTCAAAAGATAAAACAGACAAATAGTTACGTATACTTTTCTTTGTCAAAGCCTGTACATGTCCTCATTTTGTGGTTCTTTCTACCCTTCCTTTTGTTTGAGACGTTATTTCAGTGTGTCCGTGTGTACATTGGCTGTTGTTATTCTTCAGACATGCATGCATTTGATTTGATCATGCATGCTGCATCCTGTTTGCTATGAGCTTGATTTATTTGTCTTGTTTTGCTCGTTCACGGTCCCGTTGCTCCCAGTGTGCCTGCTTTGTTCCGTTATCTGTGCCTGCTTGATTCACAGGAGCCGCTCGGTCCCTCGGATTGCAACAATGTTGTCTGAAAGAAAAGGATGAGTCACATCCAGAGTTTAGCCAAATTTCATTATTCAGATGTGAAAGGTCACTCGATACAACACGATTTCTTTATTACGTGTTTATTATGTTTAATTATTATTAAACATCTCAAAGTTATGGTTTAAAAGAAAATTGATTGCTGCCCTGTACAGGTATTTGAGCTTGTGTTGGTCTAATATTCACAGAGGAAAACGAGGAACAACATCAACAGTGATTTTAGACAGGAAGTTGTTGCTGCCTGTCAGTCTGTGAAAAATGATTAGGCCATTTCTAAGTGATTTTAAGTCCTTTGAGAAAGATTATTTACAAGCTAAAGACATTTAAGAAGGTATTTAAGTTTCCCATGTATTGATGATGATCAACAAATTCACACCTAGGCTTCTACAAAAGTAGAGATGCTTGGTTATGATGCACAGTCCCATAATCAGAAAAAAAACAACAACCAGAGAAGTCATAGCAACTGTCCAGCCAGGTGGTGAAGGGTTAATGATATGGGCCAGTTACAGAGAAACAGGACCAGAAAATGTTTCTGGTTAACCACAAGTTGTGGTTAACCAGAAACAGCAAGTCTAGCAGAAAGGTCTGCTAGACTTGCTCTGTAATGACTTGAGAGACTGTACAGGTCATGTAGAAAACAACTACTGCTGTTAAAAGTGGCTTTACAAGCTGTTGATTCAGGAGCTACTGAGTTCCCTTTTAACTGCATACTGATCACCTATGCATTTAATAAATATTTCCTAGGAGGAAAGAAAAAATAGCTGTTGAAATCAAAAGTAAATTGGATGTGTTTAAATGAGACAACATCACCTACAACATCACCTACAACATCATCATAAATCATTTTTCCAAAAAGCAGTCAGACTATAGAGAGCATCATTTACTTAGAGCTTTGTAGATGGATTTCGATTTCGTTAGTTAGTGAAAGCACTGATGATTTGTTAAAAAAAAAATTACAGAAATTAGTTTCATATATAACATCTACAACTACAACATTCTCAGACACAGATAGAGGCAGTTTGTCGGAGTTTGCAAAACTTTTTTTTTTTTAGATTGTAGGCTGCTGGTTGGTCTTATCCAGGCACTTTAATTGTAGATATAAGTACCCTGAGCGGAGTCACATTGATTAGTTTTCCTAAAACTTGTTAAAGTGAGCTTCACTCACTTCACTTTTGTTTAGCTTTAGATCCAAACCTCACAGGAAATAAACACGTCTTTCGTATAAATGCCCACTTAACTACATCCATGCACAAAAAGTAGAGCCATAAAGCCAATCTTATTTTAACATTAATGCAGCATTAACCCCGTTTGTCTTAGCATGCATCTGTGGTGAATTGATCTCAAGTGGACAGCTCTAATTGTGTTTGACGGTGATCTTGGCCACAGACTTTTGTAGAGTAAACGTATCCTGGACTAGGCTAATCTTTACTTATTGCCTATGCTGTTCACATTCTTACCTTGTTTGATTCTTTTTTGCTGGAAGAAAGAAGCAGTACAGCTAAGACTGATCATAATCTAACATTTAGAATATTGATAACATAATTCAATACCTTTGGAAGTTAGGTGGGAAACGTTGGTTTTGCGTTGGTGCAAGATGTGGATGTCCACTGCATCAAATTCGAAGTACTAAAGTTATGCTCTCAGTAGGTTGTACTTAGTGCTATGGGTGTTTTAGGTATCTGCTCAAAGATGAAAAATGAAATGAAATTTACTATAAATTTGCATTTCACTGACAGATGTGATTCATGTCAATATCCAAGCAGCTTCCAGATTTGTAGCATAAAAGTTTGGGAAAATATGTGTATTTCCAGATTTCATTCCTCATCTATTTATGTAAAAGGTATTTCCATCCATCCATCCATCCATCCATCCATCCATCCATCCATCTATCATCCATCCATCCATCCATCCGTCTGTCATCCATCCATCCATCCATCCATCCATCCGTCTATCATCCATCCATCCATCCATCCGTCTATCATCCATCCATCCATCCATCCATCCATCCATCCATCCATCCATCCATCCATCCATCCATCCATCTCTTCAACATTTTTTGTTTGTCCCACATTTAAAGCCTGACCACTGTAGAAATTTTTGACATGTCATAGTAAAAAATTAAATAAAAAAATTTATCAAAATATTAGAAACTGGAAATGAGTGTTTGGAAAAGTGGGATTTTGTCATAAAAAATCTCTGGCAACTTTGTAACGTGGGACTTTTTGCTACCCGTTGCCTGTGTGGGATCTAGTATTCGTAGGTATTACATTGGTTCTCAAACTAATGTTCAAGTTCTGTAAGAAAACAAATTGACAAATACAAACTGATGTGTTTGAAGCTGTCTGCTTGCAGTCAAATCACCCAGGATACTTTAACTTGAACAGTTAAGTGAGTTAACATATTAGCCTTAGGGTAATTAAAAATCAGTTCATTTAAGGTAGCCACAATCTGATGGCTGTTTAGCCTATATTTCTCTGACACAGTATATGATTGGTTCCTCCTCTTATAAAACCCTCCCCCCTCGGCAGCTCCCGTCCTCTCTCCCAGTGGCTCAATGGACGACAGCAGTCCCACATCCTCCAACTCTGAGCCCCCCAGCCCAGAGAGAGTTGGGCCAGGGGGAGAGACTGGCAAGCAGCGGCGGCGGAAGAAGAAGAGGAAGGGCAGCGACGAGGTCTACGACTTCTTGGATGAGCGGGAGAATAACGCTGGCCGATCAGACAAGCACAAGATGCAGGAAGAAGAGGACGACAGAGATGAGGAGGAGAACTGGGAGCGGGAAATCAGAGAGAGTGGAGGAGGGGGTAGGGTAAAAGGCAGGAAGACCAAGAGTCGGGCAAGACTTCCGGAGGAGTGGGGTGCACCCCACCAACCGGTCTCCCCAACACCGGCCACCGTTGCCCCGAGGTTTCCCCTTGACACAGCCCCTGAACAAATACCTACAAGTTTCACTAACTGCTCCCATGTTAGCCTTGTGAAAGATGCATCTTCACGTGCCTATGAACCCATGTGTGTAGTAGATTACCCTCTGTCTAATAAAGATGGGCCAAAGCCAAACGAAGACAAAGTTTCAACCAGTAAACCTGAGGCTAACAGTAGTTTTACCACTAATACTGCCACTAAAAGTGGGGATGTTAGTGAAAGTTTAGCTCTACTGACAGGGGACAATCTGAGCCCAGTCTCCCAGACCTTCTCTTTCCTCGATTCAGTCCTCCAGACTCCTCCAGGCTCTGCCCCTGACTCTCAGACCACTACCCCCATCACCAACACCCCCTCCGTTGCCACTGTGTCTCTAACTAGGTCCATTCCTATGGAAACCACCATGCCTGCTTCACAATCTCCCTCTGCTTTTAACCCTTCAAAAAGTACTGCAGACCCTGCTTTGACTCCTTCCACCAACCTACCACCCCCAGCTCCCGCAACGGTTGCATCAACCCTCAATGTCAATGCTGAGCCTTTTATCCCCTCAGGCACACTCCTGTCCTCCACTGCTGCTTCTGCTGTTAGCACAGCGACAGCGGCGCTACCGGGTACTCCTTCCATGACCACCACCACCACCTCTGCCAGCCCGCTTTGTTCCTCCTCCGCTCCCTTTAAAAACGAAGCCTCTCTCTCCTCATCATCAGACACTCCCCAAAAAGGTGTAGGCATGCCACTTAGTTCACCCAATCTTTCTTCCTCCATCACCCAAGCAGCCCCTCCCTCCTTCCTTGCACACTCAGAGCACCAGGAGTCCTCGTCGACACAGCTCCCCCTTCTGGAAGGTTGGTGAACTACAGGAAAGATAAGAATGACCTTTGGGACTGATTTTAACAGAAGTGTTTATGATTATGCTAGGATAGTCGAAAGCAGTACTGTTTGTCTTTTCGTATGCATGGCTCTGTTTGTGGATTGAGCACCAGGCCTGTTTGGTGGTTGATCCTTTCCTCTTTGGATGTGTAATAGCCAGGGCCCGACAAATTGTATTAGTTTTCAATATATTCTTATTATTTAGAAAGTAAAAATCGGACAGATATTGGAGTCCTGACACGACTTCTCCATACTGCTGGCATGCGTATGGGACAAATGTGTATGTAACGATACTTTTAGTAGTCGGGCCCTCAATAACCAACCCATAAGGGCGCAAACTGTCTTATTTGATGTTCCTCAGCCTGCTTCTGTGTATAAGTTAACATGATCATAACAAGTGTATAACCTGACCTGCTGCTTCAGATAGCTGCTCTGCTTGTTCATGTGTCCACTGTTTCATCTGAATATCATCTGCCTGTCTAACCCCTCTGCCATTTTCCTTTTTGTCCGTAGACGCAAATACCTAACCTAAGTTCATGCATGGCAAAGTCAATTTGCTGTTGCCGTTTTTTTTAGTGTTCTGAACACTTAGATCTTAACTTACTGCTTAGTGACAAATTGGTGCTGTGATAGAGCATTAATATGCATTTATTGCCTTGCAAAAGTATTCATACTCCATGAACCTTTCCACATGGTTCTCAACATTTTTTTCTAAAGAAAGAATTAAATGCACGCATTTTTCTCTCTCATCCAAGCTGCGTGGTGCTTTTTAATGGTCTGTCAAATCCCAATAAAATGGGTATGAATAACTTTGCATAGCTCCATATAACTTTACTTATTAACATAAACATAGTATAATTTGGGAAAGTACAACTTGCACAGTGTTTTACTCGTTTTTAGACAGTTTTACTACAGACATCTCTCTTTTTTATGTTATTTTACAACTGATGATGAAGAAAGAGGGGCACAGTAATATTCAGCTGTATGTAGAAGACTAGTACGTTGTGTTTTTTTTTGTTTTTTTTACCAGCTCAGCTTTTATGTTAAAGTGTTAAACATTTTCTTTATTTGTATTCAGTTTATATATTACAAAATGTTAATCATCAAACAATTTCACTCAAGGTTTTCTGCTCTCGTTGCTGCGATAGAATGGTGCAGCTCTCACAAATCTGCCATCCACAAGCAAAAGAACAACCCTAAGATGATTATATTCTTGTGCTTCCGTTGTGTAGTTATGTAGTTTGCACCTGAGCATTCAAACTGAAACCTAGTATTGCACAGCAAAAAATGATTACTGATTGCAGTTTTCTTACTTTTGTAAAAAAGTCAAACCTAACCACAGTTCATCTAGTTAAATGCACATTTAATCTTGATTCTCATCTTCTTCACTGGCATGTTATCGGGCGTATTTAAGGTTAAATAATTACAAGTCTCTTAAAGCTGCAGTATGTCATTTTTATTAAAAAAAAAAGTTTATACTGTGTTTTGTGTGGTAGAATATGAGGTTAATAATCTGAGGGGGAAAAAAACAGCTCCTCTGCCTCCTCCTACTATCTTCTGCAGAAATACACCGATCGGTCAGAAACAAGCAATCAGAGTCAGGAGAGGGGTCAATCACCCTCGTTTATGCGCTGCTCACACCCTCCCCCTTGCTCTCTAGCTTCACTACATCTCTATCCCCTTAACAGAGCCAGCCATGAAAGCTCAGGCTAGTTAGCATGCCCATTGATGATGGTGGACAGGCAGTTTTCCTGTAATGGCAAGTTGTTTCTCTGCCATTAGCACATAGAGCATCATGTACACCAGCTTGTTTGACAGCATTAAGACCATCCTCTTGGCTCAGATTGGTTGTTTTTCACCAGGAGGGTTGTATTTCTGCAGATGGCAATAGGAGCACCGGGAAAAGGTGGAGGAGCTTGATTTATTTCATGCTATACTGAAAGCAGTTTAACAGTTAACAAATATGTTAAAAACATTTTGTTTTATTAAAATTACATACTGTGGCTTTAACTTATAGTAAAACTTCAACTTCAAGACTTTATTACGTATTCCTACAGCTGACATATGTTGTGGTAGAAGCCTAACACCAGTTTATTCTTAAACATGTCAGTGTTTTGTTTGATACAGTCAGGTTCATTCTGGGAGGACTAAAAATTTTTATTTTTCCTTTCTGTCTGCCCTCCCCACTCCCTTCTGTTTTTTTTTTTGTTTTTGTTTTTTCTTTGTGACGCCGCCAACTGCTTGCTTTCCATCTACAGGTAAGACGAGACTTTGTCTGCAAATTTGAGTATGGAAATATATTGAAAGCATTTGAACAACATGATATGACTACTTTCTCATGCATGATTAGTTTTACGTTGCTGAATATTTCAAACACAGAACTCCTTGTAATGGATGTGATTCCACTGTTTATTATACTCATTGACATTAATATTAATTACACAGATAATGATTTAGTGTGTGTAATGTCATGTGTGGTGAAGTTAGATTCCCTTTTTAAAACAATATGAGACATCATCTGGTGTTATTGTTGGAGGACTGAAATGCTGTTTATCTGGAAAATGGAGGAGGATATCAGTTCAGTTTTAACAGTTGAGGTTTGCAGTCTTGCATGTGATTTAAATGTGTTTTAACTGAAGACATCAACTTTTCTTTCTCACCCAAAAGTTTTGAGGCACAATCCTACCTAAACATCGGCTGAAATGGCTAAAAACAATCAAACTAGGAATCAAGATGTAACTAGGGTGATCTGTGTTTTACTTACTGACCATCTCATCTGAAAATCAGTGAAAAAATTTGTTTGAATATTCTATTTTTATGCTCCCTCTCCATCAGTTGACTCTATTTATACACCTTTATCCCTTCCTTTTCTCTCAACTACATAATTGATGAGTACAAGCGTTTTACTCCTGAGATGAAAAAGGGACTCCCAAGTATTTTTCTCATGCAAAAGAGTGCGTGCTGCTTTGCAGGAGAAGACACAATGGTCCTCTCTGCTGAGTAGTCTCTATTCGGCTGTATGTTGTCCTTGCGTGTGTGTGAGGAAGGGCAACATTGTTTTGTCCTTTCAAGCCAGTCAGAGAGATTGAGATTAAGTGAAATCCATAAGATGGAACTCCACAGGGGACCAATGTGCGTTGTGGTTGGCTTTGTAAAGTTGCAAACATATCCTTATGGTGCGGTGAGTGTAAGCTGTAAAGCACAGAGGGAGGTTGTTGTTGTTAGCGCTGAGTCCTGCTCGTTGGCTCCATCTGGTGTTGGCCAGTGGAACTGCATCTGTGGCTGTTCGCTGATGAAGATAAATGGCTTGAGATTCTCAACAAATTGACCCACAAGAAATATTCCAGATGTTTTGCTCTTGAATAGCTGACAGATACAAATGCTACATCAGAAAACTGAGGTTTTTGTTCAGAAAAACAACTTTGGGACTTTGGTTTCACTCCAGATTGTGCTTGTGATTTCAAAGGTTACAGTGAATTAAAAAAGAAAAAAAAAAAGAAATCCCTTTCTAATGTGTGATGAGGTGCTGATTTTCTAAAGTCATTGTGTTAGATTTAATAAACAATTTTGTATTGATTGTCTGGGAAAATGTCAAGAACGGTACTTCAGCAGAAATGCCATCATCAGAAAAGTATTCTCTCAGCAGAATGTCCTAAATAATGTGGAAAAAATTGGACTCAGGCAATTTCTAATTAAGACCATATTTTAATCAACTATAATATTTTTTGCTGAACTGAGCACCTTCCATGACAGACTGCTGCATCCTAGGTGTCCTTCCTCCCAGCAGCTGCTAGTTTTATATCTTTTACTTTCATTTATACAGGATAGATCTCTAGAAAATAAACTTGCATTTTCAAGAAAGACCTGTTACAACATTCTTCATAACCATCATTGCTCCCAACAAAATCATTAAAGTCTGCATACCTGCTGTTATTAGCAGTTTTTCTTATTTCTAATAACATTCCTGCTGCTACTTGCACATACTTGTTTGCAGTTTTTTTCACCTATAAATAGTCCGTTGGGTTTTACACAAAAACACATTTGTACACTTCTTGCTTTAAATTACTCTACTCACTTGCACTTTTCTATTCAGCCGAGTATACTATGGTGTTTTTCTTATTTTTTGAATTTCTTTGTATTTTTATATATTTTGTCTTTGTGTGAATATGCATGATTTCTCCTTGTCTTTAACTTGCTACTGGTACACTTGAATTTCCAGAGTGGGACAATGAAGGATATGTCTGCTTCTTCTATTTCTATTCATATTCTCATGTCTTGCTTACAGTACTGATATTTTAGGCAGGCAAATTATTCAAGGTGCTAAGCTAATGCTAGCCTGTTTACTGGGTTTTTATATGACTTGTTGATAGCTCCAATTAGCCATATGATGACAGAATTTACAGAAAACAAATTCTATCTTGTATTATAAAACTGTAAAATTAGAGACAGGACACCAACAGCAGTTACTAGGAGAAGAGTTTAGACAGGTACTCTGATATCAAGCATCAGTCGGGATACAGATCAGTTACTTTGAGTTTGACCATTATTTGAATAACATATATTCCTGTAACAGAACCAGTTTGTATGTCACTCCATATTTTAGTGTTAGAGACTGAATTGCAAATAGTTCATCATTGCATCCATCACGGCTTTTTATAGATGTAGAAGAAGTATCTAGATATCTTTAGGTCTTCTGATTCCAGGGGTTGCTGCAGAAGAGCAACTATTTGGGGAATTGCTTTCACTTACTATAATAAAACAAAATCTAAGCAGGTTATTTAAAGTAAAATGATATATCCAGTCAAGTAACCGATGAGTTGTTGGGTGTTTTAGTCATATTCCTGCACGTAATGAATTTTAAAAATACCATAATGTATTATGAAAAAGATTTGTCGTTGCTCTTTATGCACAGCAGAAATCAGTCAACATTCAAGTTGGGTTTTATCACTTTGACATTGTAAATTTTGCTACAAGCGATCAGTCTTTGTTATTTTGAACTGTGTTTTCTGTATCAAATTGTTGCATGTGGGGTGCCGTATAGAGACCAGATTAATTCCTCTACAGCTGGAACTGTGCCGCAGTGAGATTTTAGGGGTGGATTATTTTTTGCTTCCTGTCCTCCTTTTCTCCCTCTATCTTGTTGCCTCCCTTTTTTCCACCTGTTTCTTTTTCCGTCTGCACCTCCAACCTTCCCCCCAAATGCTGACGCAATTACGATTTTCCAACTAAGTTTAATCTGCTGTTTCTTTCATGTCAGGCTTCTGTTCCTTGATTCCCGTCCTGTCTTCCTTATCTCCTGTGTGGACCAAGCCGTCTTTTCTTGCTCTTCCTTTTTCGCCCGCAGTATCGTCTCCTTCCCATCTCTCCATCCCCCTCCCGCGTCTTTGCCCTTTATGTCTCCTCCATCCACCTCACGTCTTCCCCTCTCCTGCTCAGACTCCCTGTGTCGCTGCAGTACTGTAATAATCACTGCATCGACGAATTGGGTTTTGATGTCGGGTGGGGGAGGGGAGGGGGTAGTTTGTTGGGTTGTTGGTGGACTAGGAGGGCGTTGTCAGGGAGACGTGGGAGGCGGTTGCCGTGGAAACAACGAGACTCTGCAAGTGAGGGTTGGAGAGGAGAGGAGAGGAGAGGAGAGGAGAGGAGAGGAGA
>NW_006800111.1:273449-285752 GCF_000485575.1 Poecilia formosa
CTTGCTCACTCCTTCGCTCTGCCCAGCACCATGGGCAACCAGCTGTAGTGTCTCCTTTCTCTGTTTTCGTCCTTAGTCAGTCGACGCAATGCAATCCGTGACCTTCAAAGACGGGACTTTTTCTGTTTTGTTTTTCTTTGTTGTTGTTGTTTTTTTTCCGCAATTACACAACACCTGAAGAGTAATTATTTGTGTGTGATGCATTTATTAGCTCTCTTTTTCTCTTAGTGTTTCTGGTATGTAATTTGTTGCTCAAAGTTTAAGCAGAAGAAATCGGCATCGCTCGAGTTGTCAGAGATATTTTGTATTGCTCTGTTGGTCAGATGTCGCAGTAAATAAATAATTTCCCAAAATAATCTATGCTGAAAGCACACAAATGAATTTAATAGTAACATCAGCTATTTCTCCTAATGTGACTCTAACACATCATCCTGTAAGATGAACTCCTGTTATTCACAACAAGAGCAAATCTAACAAGTGAAGGAGGCACAGTCAGTGTGGTTGTGTTGGTGCATGAATGGACTAATTAACGTAAGCAGAGGGGTCCTAGCACACATGGCTAACATGCATGACTAGCACAGCGCTGCAGAGCGGCTGTGTGTGTGTGTGTGTGTGTGTGTGTGTGTTAATAACAGAACTAATCTTATCTGTCAGCTGTGCTCCCAGCTCTGTGATGTTCTGCTTATTGGGGCCACAGTGTTGATTTGAGCCACAGTGTTTAACATTACTGTTGCTTTTATAATCTCGATGGCAATGTTACCTTTTAGATATAGCTAGCATAGCATCTCCGGGATGTAGCATGCTAACACATGCTTTAAGACAGTGACATTTGATATTTAAGGTCATTTCAAGGTTGAGTCTTTTTTTTTTTTTTTTGTCGTGATTTATTCAGCTCCTGTTGGGATGTTATGTAATGGAATGGAAAACACATTTGACCTTGACTGGTAGGAAAGACAAAAGATTTGAAAAAACAGGCCTTAAATGTCAACTTTGTAGTCTTGGGATTTATCAAAGGCAACATTTTCAATCCTTTGACCACGGTTCATGCAGCATAAATTTAAAATGTAAGTACTTTTGTTTCTCTTTGTGGACATCTCCACAAGACATGCACATATTCTTCTTTTGAAAGAATTTGCTTGACTTTCAGCACTGAGGTCGATTAATAGTATAACGATCTGTTCATATTAGCTGTAGCCTCATATTATTGAACTACTTAAAGTCTCTCCAACTGAACGTTTGGCTGAATGACTTTCAAATGTTTCAAAAAAAAATAAACCCACATTGAACATATTACCCTCTTGTCTTAACCTACAGCGGGGCAGTCACAAAGTCAGGCTATGTATTGTATAGATTTGAGAATTGAATTTGACTTTCCTCTTAAAAGAGTGCTTGTGAACATTTCTGGAGTCAACTAGCCCAAATGAGGTTGATGGAAATAGGGTGTAATTTAAAACCTTCTGAACATAAAGTTAAAGCATACATGACATTTGAATTTGTTTCCACAGTAAGAGAAGAGGAATAAATTGAAAGCTATGGTTCAGTACTTTTGTTTCAACTGTTTACAGGTACAAAATAAACTAATATGACTCTTGCTTAGATATAACGCTGGCATAATTTGTTGGCTGAAAAGCAGGCAAACAGACAACTTTACATTATGCCACTATTACTTTTAACAATAAAGCTCAATGCTTTGAAGCAAGAATACTTTTGGTACGAAGGTGTTACACCCTTTCTCTGTATGCAGCTGCAGTGAAACATGGAGCCATTTTTACATGCACAGCTCTCCGGTAATGTGGCGGCACCTAAGTGTGTCAGTATCATGTCCTAATTAGCCCCCAGTTCCCCACCCTGGATCCTTTCTGACCCAGTCAGATCCATCCTCGTTCAAACACACATCCCTTCTAATTCCTCATAAAGCTGGACTTCTTAAAATTTTATCAGACGCTCTTAGGAAATGTTCTATTATTGTTGTTTGTTAGTGTTTTTTCTAAATTGTTGCCCAGTGTTTCCAGTTTTAGAGGCGTGTCCATATGAAGCATTTGGAAAATCAGCGAAAAAGCAACTGCAGTCTTAATGATTGGACGTAATGGTTTCAACAGATAGAAGAAACCACTGCTGTGTTAATCATGTCAGGAAAGGGCTCGAAATCAGCAGGAGTACATTAAAGGTCACTGTCAGGGCTTGTCAGTTCTACGTTTACCTACTGGTTTACATTTTGGCACAAATCCAGTTTGATCTGTGATTACTTCAAAAGTTTTACAGTATTTTACACGTGACATGATAAAATGGTAACCAGTTCTTTGTGCCTTTTAAATATTATACTAGATTGCCTCGGCTCTAAGATTTAGGGCTTTTTGCTTCTTAACCACCTAATCCCTTTGAATGTTCACACCAGCAGCCTGTGAGCCGGACCCGGCGGTTTTAACCTGCTAAATGTCCATCCTGTCCCGTATTATGAAACTAAGCAGCCCTCTAATGTCTTCCTCTTCCTGACCGTGGCTCACTGTCTCTCTGTGATTACAGTGGGCAAATTGTTTATGGATGATTATGTAATGAGATTCATTCATTGTCAGTCATGCTTGACGAGCTGCTGCTCCTGGTGTTTCTGCTCAGTCCCGGGCGATTCGAGGGGAAAAAGTGGGAATGCTGCGAGGCGCAGGAGAGAGATGATAGTGGAGTTTAGAAAGTCTTTTCTTTCACTGGGAAAAAAACCCCAACTTTTCAAGAGTTTGATTATATCTGACTACTTCTCAACTTACTCTTGGTCTTTTAACTTTAGCTTACATGTTCATATCTGAGTCCCCTTGCAAAAGCATACATCCCGCCTAACTGTTTTTTTTTATGCTATTAATAGAAACTTCAATGTATATTATTAGACTTTATGGAATAGACCAACACAAGGTTGCGCACATACGTCGAGTGAGAAGAAAACGATGCAGGGTTTTCAAAATCTGTTTTGCACATAAATGGCTGAAGAGTGTTTCATGCATTTGTTTTTAAGAAACAAGTGTGGAACTACAGCTACAGGTTTTAGGAATTGCGTCTAAATCAGCCTTGCATGAAGTCTAAGTGTTTTGTACATTTTTCTTTGTGAGAAAACTATCTATGAACAGCAATTGCAGAACATTAATTTAGATTTTGACTGGGCAAAGATAATGAAGAAGGTGGTGGTTCAACTTGAAGAAGTTGTGTAATTGTCAGCTAAAAAAAAAGTAAAACAGAAGTCACTCAACTTCATTTTCAGATGCAGAAAAAAAATATTTCTAGCCATCGTTGGGCATCTGTTTGATAAAAATGTGTTGTGAACAATGGTGTCATAATGTATTCTCTGATAAATACTCACTGATGGGTTTTCACTGTGAAAACATTAAAATATCAACACAAAGCTTAGCATTTTTGTTTTTTTTTCCCTGTGAAGTTCACATCTCTGTTTCAAACTATTGGTGGTAATACCTTTGATGCCAACGATTTTAAATAGTAATTTATCTTTTCCTCCTGCCCCCCCCCCCCTTTTTTTTTCCACCATACTATTGTGTTTCAGGTGGATGGTGAGCATTTTTTTTTTATTATTTTATTTTTACTCTTAAACTGGCATTAAATCTTGGCAACAGTATTACAGCAAAGGGCAGGACTAACACAGGACCAGCTGTTTCTGGAACAATATGAGACATTACTCTTCATTAATTATCTTATAAATCTACAGTAAGATCTTGATATTAAGTGTAAATTTAGGACATTTTGGGACTTTACAATCCTCTAACAAGTTCAGTTCGTTTTAAAACAGCTGAGATTCCCTGGTGGTACTTTTGGGAGCAACCAAAAAAAAACGGTTTATTTTGTGAAAGAAAATGTTAACTTCCATGTGGTTGTACAGCTCTAAGCCTCTTAATCTGCGCTGACCGCAGGCTCTTCGTGATGCGTGTGCTGCGCGGCTTTGAAACCTCAGTAAAATTTCTTGACTGTACCTGGATTTTTCAATTTGCACTTCCTCTGTGTATATTAATAGCTAAATCCAAAACCTCATGTCAGCCCCACTCACAAACACACACACACACACACACACACACACACACACACATGATCCATGTGTGCTAGGAACTACAAGTGTGTGCGATATGGAAAGAAAACGGTGGAAGAGGAGACGGTTTGCTACCAGAGGCTCGTTAATCCTGCTTGAAAAGTTGGATTATGAATCCTGAGCAGAGTTTGTGAGATTATTGAACATAATTTAAAAACATCTGAGACGCATTTAAACATGGAGGCTTGTTAGCAGGAATCTGTCTAACTTAAAAAGGTGGAAATTGTGAGATTTTTTTATGTGCATAGTTGTAACGTGGAGTTGCATATCTACATATGGCCTTAAGTTTTTACTTTTGCACGACCAAATTCATAAACAGTAAAATTGCTGAAATGTGAAAGTTTCTTAAATCAGTTGAACTTACTCTCAGTGTCCCACTGCAGATGTTGACCCAAATCTGTGTTCAAAAAAGCTACAAAGTTTCCTTTTTGCTAATTTGGTGTGAGAGGATAAACGGTAGTTTGTCGCATTTCTAAAACCTGTCATTTATAAACCACCAGGACGATTGAAAATATCATTTTTCATCCTATTAATGAAGAAACATGATGACACATTTTGTAGGCCACCACTTTGTAGTTTGTTACTTTGCTACATAAACCTTTGTTGAAGATCCTGTTTTTAGTTTCTGCAGTTTATTAATTTAGATTAAGACTGTTTGATGGCTGGGTCATTAAGTGCATGTATTTAAACACTTTGCTCTAAAAAAAGAGACTTATTTCAAAGTTGAGAGTTTTTAAAACTTCATAATTTCATAAAAACAAAAAACAAAAAGAGTCTGATGCAAATGTCTAACCAGTTACGTCTAAATTGTGAAACCAACCAGAATAATGTAGACTTTTTAATAGCAGCTGAAATGGTTTCTATTATTATCTTTTGCTTGACCACGGTCTGGCGTGTCTATTAAGCATGCTAGAGGCAAGAGGTAGCCGATGAATTATTAATCCTATGGATAAGTCTTGATGCATCTTGTGTCCAAAATTTTGACTTGGCTCACTCCAGTCTATAAAAGTCAATCTAAGACACTTACTCTCTTTTTTTAAATCCACTTTTTCCTTTCCTCGCTTCCAGCAATAATTTTGTCTTGGATATTCCTTTCGCATCTGCCCATGTTGGATGTTCACTTCTAATAGTTTTTTGTCTGACTTTTTTTTGTTGTTGTTGCATTAATACGTGGCGTTTCTTTGTAGCAAAACCAAATTGCCATTTTAACCAGCCTATACAGGACTGGAACCCAATATTCTGATTGCTTTTTCCAGCTCTCAGGAGCTGTGCTTTATGAATGTCGGTGTGCATCAACAAAATGAGTCAAAAGAACGTCATTTTAAAATTCAGACACTTCTCTAGTGCCTCTCTAATTGCACTGCCTCTGAGGAGTTTTTGAATCCTTTATTATTGTTATAAGGCTCTGTTACAAAGTTGTATGTTCGATTCCAGCTTTTGTCCAGCCGCAATGTGCCCCTGTATGAAGGCACTTAACCTCAAATTCCCACTCACTCTGAGAGGTCAGTATGACTGGAAAAGCTCAATGTAAGTTCAGTCCATTTACTAAGTCAGAACACTGTTTACAAGTTTTTAATCAACAGTTGAATATCTAAACTAGTCCAGGTTTTCCAGTTGTCCTCGTTAGTCCATTTATCAAAGGATATCTAACAAAATTCTTGCATTTAATCAGTATCCATAAGTGACATTTGACTTGATTTTTTTTTTCTTTCAGCACATGAAACTTTCACTGTTGGTAGAAGGAAAAAAAGCAACGATTTGAGTGACTTTATCGAGGGACAGTTTGCCGAGGTTAGATGAGTGACTGACTCCTCCAAAACAGAAGCTTGTGGGCCTTACCTGATCTGTAGCTGTCATTATTGATCACGATCCGAAGCGAGAACAGTGGTAAGCCTATTACAGAGCAATTGATCTTTGCCCAAACCCAAATATTTTCTATACTTCTTTAGGTCATTTTGCAAAGAAGGCCCCAGTATGCCTCTTACTGCTCCAAGACATGATGTCTCACTCCATCACATCTTGAAGCGAGATGCCACAGCACATTTCCAGGCATCTGGTGGAGTCCATCCCTCAGTGGGTCAAAGTGGTTGTGGCTAATAAAAACAACAACAACAAAAAAAGCAATCTATGCTGTTGTTCATAGATTAATGCCTAATCTGTGAGTATTTTACATTTTTATCCAAATGGAAATGACTAATAAACTTCTTTAGGAGTCAACAAAATGAGTCGCAAGAATTTATTTATTTTTTATTCTTGCCAGAGTCAGTCAGTCAGTCAGGATGATAACAGTCTTCAGTTATGTCTTGCTAATCTCTCCTTGTGTCTCTCACTATGAATCAACATGTGAACAGTGGCTGTCACAAAGCAGCTGAGCAGCTGTGACAACCACGGATCAGTTGGTGTGTGTGCATGTGCAAATGTGCTTCTGTTTTTGCCAATAGCATTGTGCGTGCATTTGTGTGTGTGACTGTGTTCACGCTTGTGTCTTAGTTTGTGCCCGCCTGAGCACGTTTGTCACCAGGGGCTGGATGCTGAAATTTAGCTCCAGCGAATGAGGGAATATTCGGGGTGGTCATGTGACTTTGTGATGTCAAAAAGAGAGAGAGAGAGAAAGGGAAAGAGAGAGTAAGGTGCAATTTAGCCCCACAGCTGATCTGTGCAGTGCTCAGAGAGAAGCTGAGACAACCAGACACAAACACACACGCGTGCGCGCGCACTTTTGCTTTTTCACTGCCATGCACTTTTTTCTTTCGCCCGTAAGCGCACATGCACTTTACATGCCTAACATCCATGCAGTTGCATATACAAACAACTGCAAGGAATCACTCTAAAATAAACAGGGGATCATTTCTTTCCTCTACTTCTCAAGATCACAACTGTTTGGTAAGTGAAGACTCCTCTGCCTCCTGGACAGCAGCAACAGGACACTTGAAGCAGAAGAAAGCAACTAAGGACACAGAAAGAGGAATCAAAAAGGACAACCACAACTAAGGGAGCGGAAAAAGGCTGACAAGCAAACAGGTTGGAGAGAAGATCAACAGAGGAAAGACCCACTGCAGTGCATGAGAATGTCTTTCCTTTCTGGCTCACCCTGGCAGCAGCCTGGCATCATTAATGGAAACAGTGGGTATGGACAACCTTCCAGCGGGTATCAGCAGCACAAACCTCCCAGTACTCTCTCCGGTGCCAGCATCCCTGCCGTGGTGGCCTCTTCTCCACTGTCTCCCTCCAGTCCAGCTGCTCCCCACCACGGCGACCTGCATTGCCAAGGCCAGATGGCACCAGGAGGAGCCACTGCCATGGCACAGACGGGATCCAGAATAACTCTGATGGAAGATGAAGGGAAATTAGGCCGAGGCAGCACCGAGGGGAATTCATCGGGGATGTTGGCATCAGGAACCCCGAGCTTCACCACACCGTTGTTGAACATAGAGGATGACTGGTCTAGACCAGAAAGGCCAAAGGAAGATGGACTTAAGGTGGGAGTGGTTGGGGGTGTATTAGGGAGCGCAGGACAGAGCCCCAGCAGCCCCCTGTCGTCACACTCCTCCCCAACTTCAACATCACCCTCCCCTTCTCTCTCACCAGGGAGAGTCTTTTCGAATTCTGTCATTGATCCTAAGCCATTTGGACAGAGCAATCTCCAGCGAAATATGGAGGGATTTTACCTTCAGGGATCACAAACAGCTGTCCAAGGACACATCTTCTCACCGGTCTCAGAACGTCAGAAAAAAATACCACTAAGTCCATCCATCGCCAGAGATACAGTTTCACGTGAAGTAAAAAAAGAGGATGAGAGGATAACAACTGGAAGCCTGTTGAAAACTCTGAAGGAAGATTCTAATGCAAGTAAGCCTGGAAATCAAATACTCAAGCCATACTTAGGAGAGTCAGGTACAGATGTACCTGCTCCTTCTGTGTCTGACCTAACAGGTAGCAAAGCTAGCACCGCATTGTCCACAGGACATGCACCTGCATCTCTGTCTCCACCCAACAGAGCTGCCGGTAATGCAGGACTGAGTGTTGTTGGAGGGTACAGGTCAGACAGAGAAAACTTAAGCCATACTGAAACGGGAGCAGCAACACGTGTTCCACCAAAAAGCAGTGTAACCGAGAAAAGAGTTGCAAGTCCTGGCCCGGAACAGGCTTTCAATCACCACGAGGACACAACAAACAGAGAAGCCAAAACAACGAGAGGTAATGACATCCCTCAGCGAACTGCAGTGAGACGTGCAATGTCTGACTGTTCACATCTGTCTGTTCCCATGGTAATGGCCGGGGCATACCCTACGGGTTTGACCGTCACACAAGTGATGGCACCCAGCACGCCAGATTTCATCCCAATGGGAACACCCAGGCCCTCTTACCCTCATGTAGCTGTCCGTCGATCACTCACGGTTACAGACGGTTCTGAAGGCTCCGCTTCCATGGCAACGATGATCTCAACTCCTTTAATGATGTCACCTGTGGTGCCGTCTTCTCCTCCCCCTAAGAGGCATCATGGGAGCTGTGAAACCAATGTTCTACTTCCTGTTCCAGCTCCTGTAGGAACGCTGGCTAAAGGCGCCCAGGACACTATGACAGTAACCACCGGTAAGACGTCTCTCCTGTTTGGTATGTGTCTGGGGTCAAATGAGAGACTAAAACATGAGAATATCCTCATGTTCACAAGTAACTCATTTCTTTAAATGTCTGTTGCTGGTCCCAAACCAATTACAACTAGAACTATCATGATATTAATTTTCAAAGTTCAACTCTCAGACACTGGTTAACCTTTTTCAGTGTAGATGTCTACTGAGGACACAACTGTCCTCCTAATGTTTATCATAAAAACTTATTGTAATGTGAGTAACTAGTAGACAATTCAACTGCGATTCAGAAAGTCTTCCATTTCTGCGTTTCTAGTGATTTTGCTTCATGTTTTCTTTGATCAGCTACAATCAGCAGGGTGCATTGCCACTGATTCCGACTTGTTTCTGCTTTTATTGTCAGCTTCAGTCTGGGTCCGCTGTTTGTTCACATTGAAATGTGTGTTATTTAATTTTTAGCTTTATTGGCTGCTAATTTTGACTGAACAGATAAGTTACAGCATGACTTTGACTCTTCTTGTTTATCGCTTTTATATCAAGTACCTCCATGCAACGCCTTTGCTGTTTTGAGGACAAAGATAACTTTTTTGGATGTACTTGCCACGTCTCCAGAGTTGAAAACTTCCAACAGAAGTTCATTGTTTCGATTCTCAGCCATGATTGTCTAGTTAGCCTCTAAAACGGAGGAGAGGAGCAAAGTGTCGGTGTTTCTGTAGCTCTGCTGTCCGAAGTTGAAATTGAAGTTAATCTTCTACAATTATCCTGTAAAATGGCATGTACCTCACACACAGGTGGGGATTTGTTTGCACTGCATTCGTTTGTTTGGCATCTCCATTGAACCTAAACTCATCAAAACTAAAATAAAAAAAAATGAAAACCAAGAAGATGAAGATTTGTTTCTGTTGTTTCACTAAAACAAAAGTACAGACTGTTCTATGAACCTTAAGAGTCCCTTTTATGTAAGGCCATTACACTGAATGTAAAACAGCAAATGGAGTTTTTTTTTGTTGTTGTATGAATGGAATCTGAATTCAAACAAGTAATCTGACTTTCACAACAAGACATAAGTAGTTTTAATTTGTGATGTTTTTTTGTGGATTGGTGTAGCCTTTTTAACAATCCTGAAAAAAAAAAGGAATCAGAGAAGCAAAACGGGTAATTAGAAGCAAATGATTATATTAGTGGATGTAATGTCTCAAAGCTTATCTACCTCAAAGATGGTTTCCTCCTTTGACGCAAAAGTGCATAGTTTAAATCAAGTTAATCTACCCCTAACATTTTACCAGACAGGTTTAAGTAAACAAGATTTTCCATAAAGACGTAGAAAATTAAAACCCCACTATAAATATTTTCTTTCCTGACAGAATTTGAACAAATTAAATCAGTAAGAGTGCTGGTTTTCCTTAGGGCTCGTTTGGTTGCTGTATTTCATCTAATTTGAGAATTGTCAAACAATAAGTTAATTATGTTTTAATGTTCTCTGGTGATGGCTGGGAAATGTTGTTAAAGCTAATGTTGAAATTAAAAGACTGAGATTTGCATCTTAAATGTTATAAAACCAGTAACACGCATCAGTTTTCTTCATTTAAAACTGAAATGTGTTATTTCCATAGTTTGTTTTTGTATCTTTGGTCTTATCAAATCATCCAGAGCATGGTGTTCTGCTTTTCAGGCTACAGACACCAGGAAAGCGGAGACATTGATTAGACATTGACTCTGACTGTACTCATTCAAATATAGAACAGCTATTTCTAGCTTTGTGTCTGTCTGCGTTTGTGTAGGCACTCTTTTGCGTGTGTGTGTGTGTGTGTGTGCGTGTGTGTGTTTCCGCGTGCATCTGTGCGTAGGTGAGCAGCGTTCACTGACGTGAATCTTACAGATTTTTAAAGGCAAACGCCTACATAGACACACAGAGTAAACATCATGTCTGCACTCTCAGATCATTCATCACCAAAAGAAAGCAACAAATTAATATACACATACAAATGGTGCGTGTACAAAAAAGAAATAAAAAAGAGTGGCAGACAGAGGTAATACCTTCCTAGCGTAGGATTAGACCCCACCTCGCCACCGAGACGTTTTCTCGGACTTTGATTGGTTTTCAGGATGCGTTGCTTATTGGTATCAATCAGAGCAGCAGGGTGTCATTCAGACAGTCATTTTTCATATTCATTTCTTATTACATAGCCATATGTAATAGATTAGAATATATCTTATATATGTATACACACACACACAGACTGAAGTTTTCAAGCATTTATTTCTGTTACTTGTGATGATTTTATTCTTCCGGCTAGTTCATGGAATAATTTATTGAATATGACCATACATCAAACACATTGTTTATGATTGTTTTTTGTTTGTTTGTTTTTTTTTGGTGCTGGGTGCGGTGCGACACGGTGGCTACCGAACAGGAGTCTGGGGTGTTATTGAGGTTCTACGTTTTTCAAAATTTGCTTCCCACATTTGACACAATCTGACTCCTGTGCTGAAGGGTCAAGACTTTGTGACGCACAAACCTGAAGCTGTTGTAGAATTGTGCTTTCCGTCTTCTGATTGGTTTTGATTCACATTAACTTCTGCAAAAGGAGGAGCTTTCCCTGAGCAGCCTTCATGCTAGAAACACCTCTGACGCAGTCGTTCATATCCTCATTTTTTTCAACTACGCTGTGCGATTGATAAACCGTGTATCTATCTTTGGTCTTGTGTTGCTTATAAAATGAGGGCAGATGGCAAATGCAGACAAAAACAATCTGAGAGCACAAAGTTATAGCTCATTGCCTCTGCAGCTTGTTGTTGTGCAGTTGGAGGAGAGTGAAGGTGAACTGCTCCAGGTGAAGCGTCGGATCCAAAAACAGGCGCAGGAGGGGTGTACGGCATAAACCCAAATCATTTTATTTATTTTAAAAGGACACATTTAACGCTCTGATCATTAGCTTAAATGCAAAGCGAAACACTTTTCGGAGTGAAGTCTTGTCTGGGATTCTCTCAATTTTCTCTGCAGTTAACAAACCAGCAGATGCACCATGCACCTGTTGTACAGAATCTGTCCTTGCTTTTCGGCATGCCACCTCTTTCTTCCTTTCTTTCTTTCTTTCTTTCTTTTTGTTTTGAAGATAAGACCTCAATTTCTGAAGCTGTCGTTGCATTTTGTGAGCAAAACTGCAGGCGTAGTTCGTCCCACATGCAACAAAAGAGCAATCGATGAATCGAGTTACGGTCGACTTGTTTTAACACATTGCCATTGATTTTATGTGCCACAACACAGATCGTTTCCTGCAAAAGTTTCAAAAGCTTTTCAGCTTTTGTGTTTGTTGAGATATTTATACGTTTTACAAGTAAAAAGCAACATTTTTACAAATTCAGCATAATTTTTTTTTTTTTTAGAACAACCGAAATTATCTTACAGCCCAACGCCTAAGTCAGCCAGACTGCGAGTTAATTTGAAGTCCTCTCTAAATCTTTTGCTCTCTCCACCACAAACAGTTATTCCATCAGCAGCTGCAGCTGATTGCCAGCAGCTGTATGTTTTAGTCTGCAGTTTTTCAGTCTGCAGTTTAATGCCGGATGAGTCACTAGGCTGATGTTGTTGGGTGCAGTGACACGGCACTGAAAATGACCATTTTACAAGCAACA
>NW_006800111.1:286178-301974 GCF_000485575.1 Poecilia formosa
TTAAGGTTTTAATTGGTCCAAGTTAGAGTTAGTTTTTTTTTATTTATTTTTTTTATCGCATATCACAACAATGCTCTGCACATTACTGGTTAAGACCAGACCGTGATTTATGACACATTTATAAACACAGTGTCAAGGAGGAAGCATAGCCAATGAGCTCAGGAAAGACGGTGGTTGCTACAGATCTATTTGGCGGGTGGTAATTTGCTGGAATTTGTTTGTGTTGCCTGACAACGTCATTGTCTTCCTGGTTTCACAGATCTGGATACAATGCGCTTGGATCACAAGAAGGAGCTCTAGAAATGAAAGAGGGCCGTGGGGGTCGGAGAGCTCTGGCTGTTTCATTACGTCTTTGAAATCTCTTCTTATTTTTCTTTGCTGTTCTCTAAAGAAAATGGATTCTAATCATGCACATTTCCTTTGTTAGACACCAAAACACTGCAGGGAGTCCTGAACATTAAAATTCATGAGACTACGCCGCAGAGAGGGTTCAGGGAAGAGTTGGAGCAAGTTATGAGTTTTCATCGCACTAAGCTTAACGTTGCCACGTTGGAATTGACTTCATTACTGCTACAGGGGAAGATGAAGAGGCGGATCGCTTATGCAGATTTTAAATGGCTTTAACTGAACGCCGAACATGTGTGGCGTTTGCTTTTCCGTCGCCAGACAACGGCCGCACGGTTTGTTTTCTTTGCTCAGGTTGAACACGGCCATGTTCGCTCGCAGACTGAGCAAGCACGAAGGCACGGGTCAGAATAACACAATAACTGTATGTCAAGTAATGACAACAAGCAACAGGCTGCGTGTGCCATCAGGCAGTCGTGAGGAAGCCTGAGCAGCAAATTAAGACGAATCAAAGAAAGGAGAGAAAAAAAAAAAGCACGGATGATGCAGACGGTTTAGTTCAGAGGGAGATGAAGGGACGCCGCATGCCGCGGCTTGGCCTGTCCGCTCTCGGTTATGTAACAGACATGTTGGCGGCCTCAGAGAGCGCTGGTGTTTTTCTAACCCTTACTCTCCCAGCTGTCTGTCTTTAACCGTCAGACTTATGTAAACGTTGTGACTGAGTCTTTCTCCTTTTGATTATCACTTTTCTCCTTCCTTTTTTTTTTGTTTCTTCTCATCTCTCTAACCAGATAGTTTTAAACTCTGCTCCTGCACCACTATGTATGACTGGAGTTTATTGGAAAATGACAAGGACCAACTTTTCTATCCGCATACTTTCTACAGTGCTCCGAAAAAAAAAAAAAAAAAAAAAATATGATTAGTCCCGTTTCAGGTTTCTCCTGTTTCTTTATGTCGCACTTTGATGATATTTCAGGTCATCAAATTTGGAAAAATCAAAAGAGTTCCCAAATGAAGACTCTTTTTAGTTATTCAAACTGAACTGATGTTTTTAAGAAAAGCAATATTTTTTGCAACTCATCCCGACAACGATCGAATCTTTTACATTGCTTTGGAGGATTTTTTTTCCCCATTATTCTTTGCAGATTATTTTAACTCAGGCACAGCTGTTCAAGTTTACCGTTTTTGCATCTTATGAAACTTTTATATCTTTCTGGAAAGTTACTCGTAATTATGTTTAGTCTTATCTATTTCCCTTGTTTTGTCTTATTTAATCGTGTACGAATTAAAAAAAAAGTAAAGTAATTATGTCTGTATGTAAATTAATGTACACATTTGTGCTTGAAACAAATCAAAAATACTTGGTAAGATTTTGTGTTTCTGGAGTGAGGCTCACTCCAGAAATGTAATTTTAATTTGTTAAGGCCGTCAGAGGTGCATCGTCGGCATTGTTCGGATAAATATCCTGCTGTTCAGCCCAGGTGCACTTGAGCTTAATTATTACTGGACACTAATTTTAAGTTCTTGTTAACGGAGAGGAGAATTCAAGGCTCCATTTGTTATCATCATTAAGATGCTTTTTGGGAAATATGAGACGGACCTTTGCCTCGTTTCTGGTCCATCGGTAGTTTTTGCATTGGATCCTCCCATGGAAGCCATTTTTCCCCCCCGTTCTCTTTCGTGATGTTGAAACTTGAAGCTGCAGAGGAAAGCGAGGCCTGCTGTGCTCTGCATGTTGTTCTGGTTTGTTCTGTGACGAGTCATTGATGCAAACTTAATGAAATGTTGGAGACTTTGTGACTGATGGTACCAGTGACCTTGTGTCGCATGTGCTCCTGAATTTCTTTAGATCCAAGCATTATGTGTTGCATTTTGAGGTCTTTTAATCTACTTAATGTTGTCAGATGGGTTCTTTTGAAGATTTCTCGATTCTGTAGGATTGTAACACAAGTGTTCAGGCTTGAAAAAAAAAATCAGTTAATTTGTGATTTATCAACAGCAGTAATTACTTTTTACAATTGTCCAAATTACTTTCCTTAGATTTTCATCCTTAATAATTTTTTTTTTTTTTTTGAAAACGGAAATGTATAAAATACAGCCACAGTCCTTGGCTGGACTGTGATTAACACAAAGTATCAGGGTATCATACACTTTATCATACACTTAACTGTATAAGCGTAACTTCTCCACAACTTTTCACAGTTGGAGAGAAGATTTAATCTCTACAACTTTGAGATTAGAAAGAGTTTAAAATGGATCTTTCTGGAGAATATTTCAAATGCAATGTGTTGCTCACAGTTTGGATTAAAAAGGTAAAAAAAAAAAAAATTGACAGAACAAAAGCTAGCATTTGAAATCCTGATGCCAAACCCCCACCGACTACTGTCAGGACTGGGGATGACGGTGCTGACATGGATTTTGAGGAGACTGCCTGTCACCATTGTGAGCGCTTACATAAGGCCGTGCATTAGACTAAATGGGTTGTCCTGTTTACCGAGTGGACCCAGAATCATCTGCTGCCACGACCTACATAGAATCTTCCACTTGGATGTTCAAATCTATAAATAACAAGTGCAGATGAAAAACTAGCAAGTGATGCGATGTGATACTTTTCTGTCGGTGAAAGATGTTTCACTTTTCAGAACCGCAAGTCGAATGTGTTTCTGTTAAGTGATGCAATTTATTGAGGTTTTCATTTGTTAGATGCTTGAAGTGTTTGAGTTTCTTTTTTTTGAGTGTGAACATATGTGCAAATGTAAGCTTTAATGAAAGCGAGGAAAGACTGCATAACCATGTCACTAAAGTCATTAGGGTATATTTGAAATAAATTAGGGATAATGTATCTTCACTCCAGTCAGAATGAAACATGTTCAAGTGGATTCGTTTCCAGAACATGGATATTTATTCTGTGACGTTATTGACTGGATCAAGGAAATTTAAATCAGGATTGTTTTCATTTCGATTGAACCGGATTTAAAATGTGTTTCTAAATAATCGCTGATAAAGAAGCTTAAATGTGTCAAACAAACATAATTCATCATGCTTAAAGCACCTTTTTCATTTGAGATAAGCTAACATTGCGATGGACACATTGACAAAATTTCATTTTTAGCTTTGAATTTGACATAACGCAGTGAATGTTAAACTTTTTTCCTCTTTTTCTTTAATCTGTGCTCTTAACGGTCAAATAGTGAGAATGTGTGCTCAGCTTTTGTGATCCTGGCTGCAGTGATGGAAACCTGCATCCATTTATTCCACAAAACATGCATTAATTTTCCTGAAGGCAGATCAGAGCAAGACTAATGAGTTGAAGACACCACCTTGCCAGATACTTTGCTGCTTTTTCTGGCACAGTCCAAATAAAAATCCTCACTGCCTGTCTTTGCAGCCACTGCTGTCAAAACGTGCCACATGATCGGTGCTCTCGTAGTTTCAGAATTAGCATGTGAATGCACCCATTTCAATCAGCTTTTTACTTGTCTTACATGTCTCTTTTCTAATCAATTCTTTGGTGAGCTACTTTAGGACATTGTAAAATGTGAGCCTCATTTGTGTCCTCTGAACCATTACAAATGAAGTATTTTAAGCAACAGCAAAACTTGCGAACTAATCAACTCGGCCTTTTTCTTATAAACATATATATAAGCCAAACACTGGCCTGTTTGTATCACATAAATGTCAAATTTCTTTGAAATATGACCACGATTTTAAACGCATTTCTTAAACAATAGGTAATACATCTTCCCTTCTTTGCAGATTAGAGAAAATGTTCATATATTACAAGTTTTACACTTCAAGTTTTAAACTTCAATTAAATTATTAATTTCTCTGTTCAATCAATTCAATAAACTGTATTAAATCTAATTAACCTCAAATAATTAATATTCTACAACTTGCATATTAATTTCCAGAGAATCTGCCAGGATAAAGGAACAAAAAATATGCAATGGATGTTGAAACTTAACAAACTAGACACCTTTGTGGTAAAATGTCTAGTTTTGTTACTGTTGACTTCTGATTTCTAGCATGCTGCTTAATATTACAGGTCAATACTGTCCAAAATGTGGACTTGTTTGTAATTTAATACAAAAGTAACTGCTTGGTAACAATGGCTTTAGCAAGAAGATCCTTTAGTAACTATTTGGTATTTGCCCAAAAACAGTGTATGCCAGATCTGTTTTTTTATTTACATTTTACAAGATATATTTTAAATTAGGTTGATCACGTTTTCTGAAATCTCTCTCCAAAACTTGGCATTTTACCAGCTAAATTGTATGTGCTCACTGTATATGTTATTATCAGCTATTTTCTCAAAGCTTGCTTTATTAAATTAGCTTAACTTTGACCACAAAACTCTTTCCCTGGCAGTGAAATCTGACAACAAGGAGAAGCAGGAGAAGATGGACATCATCTCCAGCAAGACTGACAGGATCGACAACGTGGACAAGAAGAAGGAAGAGCAGCTGAAGAAGGAAAACAACACCGACAAGAACCAGAAGCCAGAGATGATCCTCAAAAGTGAGGAGAAGATGGAGAAGCTGAACGACAAGGCTGGCGAGAAGCCGGAGAAGGTGGACAAGCCAGAGAAGACCAACAAGGACGAAAAGAAGGAAGAGGAGAAGAAGCCGGCTGAGAAGAAGGAGGAGAAGGGAGGAAAAGGCCCGGCCAAGTCTCCCACAGGCAACGGCAGCAAAACCGTGCCAAGCGCCGACAGCAAGAGCAAGGTGAGCGTCTGTGACACACCAACCCAAAGTGCCCTTCACACACACACACGCGCGCACACGCACACACTCCCTGTTCACGAACTCACATCAGTCCAGGTGGCAGCGGATTCAGTGGTAACAGAAATGCTCTTACCACACCAAAGTAATCTTTGATCATGCGGATATTTAATGTGGGTGTTTTTGGATGTGCTGTGGTGTGTGTGTGTGTGTGTGTGTGAGTCACACCTCAGGCCACTTTCCATATCATCTGCTCTCTGTGGGTTGCTCAGTTCTTTTATTTGATGCTTTTATGATTTACTGCTCATTACCTACACAAGGTGGGTTTCTGGTTGATCTTTTATAATCTTTTTTTTTAATTATTTTTTTTATGGTTGCCATATGGACTCTGGCTATGCTGCCATGTTTCTGTTGCTGCTGAGATTTCACCGCTGCATTTTTTTTTTCCTCCCCTCTTTGCCCTCCTTTATTTATTTTTCCCTTCCTTCCCTTTTGGGTTTTATATATTTATTTTTTGCTACTCTGCCCTGTTTTTTTCCTCCCCATTTGCATTCATAACCCAGCCTGATGTGGGTCCAACCAAACAAAACTCAGCCAAATCGCGTCCATCCACCCTTTCCACCAATGATGCGGCCAACTCTGCCAAACGCCCCTCCCCCCCTGCAGCCAATAAAAAAAGCCCTGCGCCCAAGGCGACCACACCCACCGCTGCAAAACGTCAGCCAACCACAGGCTCGACCAAGGCTGCCAAGGTGAGTTCAAATCCTTTGTGTTGTATATGAAATGATGCAACGAATCAATAAAACCTTCATGATGAGAAACCGATCAGCATGTTGTTGCGTAGAGGAGTAGGGAAACGTCTCGGTGACCAGCCGTGCAGTGTCCACTTAAACTTTGCAAAAAAACTTTATGATCAGGACATTTCACTTCTGCTTGCAGACGCTCATAAAAGGTGTTTATTTTTTACCCACACAAAATCTCCCGTCTAATAAAACTTTAAAAGTGCTTCTTTTCCTGTGGGACGTCAGACATCATGGGCCATCCCTCTGTCCCAAATCTCATTTCAAATCTCATAATATTAAAGCCTCATCCCACCTGCTTTTCTTCATGAATTTCAGGTGTGCCGCCTTAACCTTTCATTAACTTCCATCCTTTGTTTTACTCATCGCTGCCTGATGAGAATTGTATTGGCCTGTGTGCACACAGCGGCGAGAGGAAGCACGCGTACCAAAGAGGCAGAAATATACATTTATGTTCGTACTGTCACACAAAAGGATTAACATCCTCAGAGGGCGCTGCTGTGCATGGAAGCTTAAAGGCCACCGATACTCAGTGCCTCAGTAGGAAATTATGCAAATACCACGGCGAGTCTTTATCACGTTTAACTGAGATAGAAAAATCCTCAACAGTAGAGCTAATTCACAAAGCCCTTAGTGTGGATTAAAACGCCTACCTCTGCTTATTGCATTTGACTTCTGATCTTTTTCAGTAACAGTCAGTGTTTAAAAATGTGTTGGCGACTTTGGAGAAATTTGAGTTTAACGGTGTTGAAATCTTTTTTGGTGTGACAGACTGCTCTAATCAGGAGTCTAAACGGAGAACCTTTAAGCACAAAGTTAAACTTTTTAATGGAGAAAGAGAATTTTACCCTTAAAGGTAAAGAGCGTGGTGACCGCTGTGCTTTTGTGTGCTTGGCTGTTGGTGCGATTCAGCCCCTTGCTTAGACATATAAATGTCTCTGTGCGGTCCCATTACTGAAAATCTCCTTTCTCTCTTACTAAACATGACTTTAATACCTTTATCTGTACTTTAAGCTCAGCTACAACAAATGACTTGGTGGCAAACCATTTAAACTGATAAATGATACCACGTAGTTTCTGCTGTTAATCAACTGCAGGCAATAAGTGAGTCCTGTGGGTTCATGCGTTTGGTATACGACCCGAGTGAAGTGGCCCAGCCTCTACTGTCTGCTTTGAATTTCAGACTCCAGAAAATGGCGCCGCGGAGAAACGCCCACCCGTACCAAAGGCCACGCCCACTCCTCGGCAGGCCCCCAGTAAGAACGTCACCTCTGCGGCGGCTGCGAATAAAGCCACAGGTACACACAGCGTCATCTCTGACAAGACATCTAGAGTTCCTGTTCTTCTTTCCACACAATTACTTTCTAAAAAACATCGTTGTCTCTGAGAGTCACTCTAAGAAAACCTCCGACTGTAACTGGAGCAGTGAGACACACTGGCACCCCTCAGGCAAAAAGCTCACCGAATTGTTATCATATGTTGCACTTTAGATCCAAGTGCAACCTTTCCTAGACACCGCACTCATATTTTTATCTGCACATCACAAACAGAATCTCACCTCTCTAAGAAAGGAGGCTGTGAATCAGTCAGGGACATGTTTGCGTCAAACTGCCGTCTTTTTCTTTCTCCCCCACCCCTCCTCTCTCTTCTCAGCTAGCAAAAATGACAAGAACGAGAACAAGACGGGGGAGGCCAAGAAACCCAAAACTACAAGTAAGAAAAGTAAAGTTTTATTCCTGGTTACAATATTAAGAGCTATGTAAGATGTCAGGTATTATAGTTAAGACTGAATGTGATCGTTTCCTACTTCACAGACGTTAAAAGGTAATTCTCTTGTCCCCTCCAGCGCGTCCTCGCCCCGCATCCACAGCCACTCCGGCAACCCCATCTGCCTCCACCAACGGCGAAGGCGCCGCCAGCCATCGCCGCCGCGTCATCACAAAACCGCCGGTGCCCAAGCAGACCCCTCTAGAGAAGAAGCCAGCGGCGCCTCGCCCTCCCCGAACTCCCCGACCCATCAACGCTCCGACGCCAGATCTGAAGAATGTGCGCTCCAAGATCGGATCCATCGACAACATCAAGTACCAGCCGGGAGGCGGGAAGGTAAGGGGAACAAAAACAGGGGGTCTGCACCTCAGAGAGGTCGATAAATAATTCAGAACAGAGATGTTCCTGTCAGGATTCCTGAAAGGCGGAGCAAACAAGCTGGTAGTTTGTAATTCAAATAGCTGTCAGGTGCTACATTATAATAACATGGTTTGTAGTCCAAAAGGCTTTTTCTGCTGTTTCTACATATTGTAGTTATATTACAATGCAGACAAAGTTACCTACCTGTTGGAAAAAGCTCAGTTAATGGCATCAAGTCATCGACTTCTAGAGTAAGCACAAGAGGAAATACTCAGTTGTTTAATTTGTCACAGAAAAATACAAATAAAATCAAGCCTTGAGTTTCCATTCATTTAGTGAGAGACAAAAAGAAAAACTGTTGAAAAATAATTATTTCCAGACAAATTACAGCCGCCACAGTTATAAGTATCCCAAACAATTTCTATAAAATAAATGTCACCAACTCATTGTTTTAATTTATGCACCGCTCTTCTTAAATCAAGCAGAATGTTAAGAAACATTCAGTTTTTACATACATGGCTGCTTGTTTACCTGGGGTATAAATGTGAAAATAAAATGGCCTGTGTATGTATAATGTATAATGTGACACTGTAGCCACTGTAGTCTTGAAGAGTGGCTGAGACACTCTTCAAGACTACAGTGGCTACAGTGTCACATTAGACAAGACAAGAGAGCATGCCATTCAGCTAACGTGGATGTGTGTTGATCTTCTTCTATCAAGAAATGGCTATAAAAAGTAGCCTCTATATTACATATGTGCCTAAATAATAATATTGAAATAACTTTAATAAGACAACTTGAACGACAAACCAAGCTGGAAGACTGCCACCACGCACAGTGAGAACTATTGCAAGTGAGGCAGATAAAATCTTCACAACTGCACTAAATTATGTAAATTATGCTTCTGGCATGTAGTGAAAATGGCTGTATATTTAAGAAACACTATTATATAACCTTCTAGAACTGATACAAAGGCCACACACACAATAAAAGCTGGAGCGAGATGTTTTCGTAATGAGCTGCAAAGCTTGAATACAGAACCGAGTCCAGGCGTTGTGGACCTTATGGCTGAGAAAATAATAAGGGCTGCTGTTTTAACTCCGGCCTTTGACCACCACTGTGTTCTGGTCTCAAAGTAACACCAATCAGCTGGTGATTGTTTAATCAGCTTAGCTGGTCAGACTTCTCTTTGGAGGATTGTTTAATTAAATTTTATACACCTCTACTTGTATATGTTGCACTATGGTGTGGAATATTTACATCACAATAAAAGAAGCTCAGGCACTTACAAAGGAAACTCAGCCATAGCCGTGACAGTGAAACACATAAGATGTTCAAGTAAAAAAATAAAAAAAAAATTTCACACTTTCATTGAAAACCAAATCACATAAATCGTGTGAGCCTTGAGTTAGTGGACTTTTTTTTTTTAAAGTAATCACCATTATACCTTACAGTTTAATTAAGTGGTGGTGTAATTTCAGAAATGGAGTGGGATTTTTTTTTTTTTTTTTGAGTATCATTTTTCAAACGGGGCTTTCTAAAACAGGTTCCATGATTATAATTGTTCTCATAATGAGAAGATAAGCAGCTATAAATCTCTCTGATAACATCTCTCTCTTTCCCGGCATCGATCCACCGCCGTCCTTTTATTCCTTCATCTTTCTGTCGGCTTCCTCTGTCTGTCAGCCCCATCCAACATGCTCCATTATCGGTATTCTTCGATGTTTCTCCCTCCTTGTGAGAGTCTATGTAGCACACATGGACAGACACCTGAGAAAACATTTAAACATGTGCAGCTAAGCAGCCTTCGTTCCATGCCAAACACTTTGCCTCCATGTCAGATCTGGTCACGTCTCAGTGCCCTGACTGGGTTGTCTGTCTCTGTCTCTTTGGTGTTTGTGACTCCTTGTCTTGAGGAGAGAATTGTGCTGTCACTTTGGATCATAGACATGATCCCTTTATCTGCTTGCCTTGCCTTGTGATATTCTGTCAGTGCAGCTCATCATCGTTTGTCCATCTTCTCCAAGTTGTCTGTCACAGAACCGGGTCTTCTTTTGGCCACACTTCAGTTCACAGGCACTGATTGCTGACACTAAGACTAAACTTTTAATAATGCATTTGAAGCGTTCTTTTTTCAGCGTGGAATGGCACAATTTCAATCATCTTATAAAAGGTATAAATTTCCCTCAAGAAGTTTCAAGTAAACAAAAGGTTATGGTAAAGGTTCGAATTTGTTTTTCTGATCACTCACCATGTCAGAATTGGTGGATATTATTAAAGTTAGTTTGTTTGCATAGAGCCCATAAACTTACAATGAGTTTAAGGTCACTGCCATCCCACAGGCCTGATTTTAATCTGCCCAGTCTAAACCAGTTTATATGTTTAGGATCACTGTCCTAATTGCACACACCGTCGTGTCCGAGCTTCACTGCTACTGTGTGTGGAAGTACTGTGTGACTTCCAGAAATGCATATAAAGAATGTTATCTCACAAGATAAAACTGTGGTCTGTTTCAGTTATTGACCGATGTCAGAAATGTATCAGCCAAAGGCCCAATGCCTCCTCTCATTGTTTTAGAAAAAAAATGTTTTTATTATGCAAAATTAAGGATTTTAGGGGTTTTCTTTTTTTGGAGGGGGCGGGGGGTGTTTGGCTTTTACTTGATAGTATTGTACAGTGCAAGGTGATGACAATGATGATTGGTGTCTCCTGGCATCACCTGATAGCTGATCTTCAGCTATTAATGAGATACATCAAACTCAAATATAAAGTTAACTAAACTATTCTTAACTCAATTGTCTGCTATCTTGCTGTTCTTTCGTTGGAGGTAAAAAGCAAAAATGAATTTCTTCTAATGTTTCATTTTCAGGCATGTAAGACTTGCATCTACTATTCAAAGTGTTGATTATTTTATGTACAAAATCATTGTTGAATTCTTACAGATGCCTCTTCACGTGTTTTTACACCTTATTAAATTATGCAGTTCTTTATCCTTTCATCATACTGCGCATATGTTTATGCTTTTACTTTTTCTGAGGTAGTGAAAGCTCATTTCGGCTCTTTTGTAGTTAAAGTGTATCTACCCCGTGTGAGGCGGTTTCTTGTTATCTAACAGCACAGGAGCAATTTTTGTCCTTCTGTTCTCCTTAAAACGTGCAGAGCTCTCTCTGTCAGATGGGTCCATGCGTCATTAACCTTCTTTTGCCTGGTCGTGCTGTGGGGCTGCAGGCCAGGATGCAGCAGCCTGTGGCTGGATGGAGCAGGGTTCACAAACCTGCTCACATCTGTCAAATCCTCCACAGACCCACAGAGACGCCATCTGCACCGAATTTATCTGAGAGAACAGCAGGCACAGGTCTCTTTTGGCGTCACTCCTTTTCATCTTCACTGTGATCTCTTGTTTTCCCCACAATTATCAGTGTAGATGCATTAGATGCATTTCTTTAAATTGTAATGGCTTCGGATGTGTGTATTTTTACAGGGGCCCTTGGGGGGGATTCCTCTGTTATCTTATTTTTTTGTTAGACATGCTGTTTGTCACCTTCCAAAATAAACCACTGCCCTGAATCACACTTACAAAGACAGTGTATCCACCAGGTGTTACCTTGTTGTTGTTTTTGTTGTTGTTGTTGTTGTTATTTTTGTTGTTGTAATTACCGTCCATCTGAAATGTTTTTTTTTTTTTTTTTTGGAATAGGACTACTGGTGTTGTATTTGCTAAAGTTCAGGCCATTGTTGGGATGCGTCGCCTCATTCTTTGACTGATCTTATGCTCCTCTGTGCAGCTGTTTATACCACCTTTGCAGAAATGTTCACACACGTTTGAATTTTTTCACATTTTGTCACATTATAACCTGAAACTTCCATCCTGACTTATTTAATGGGATTTTAGGTGACATAGCGACACAAAAAGTAATAAATAAATACAAATTGTATCAAAAAGGTGAGGATTTTGATTTGTTTAAAGATGAAAATCAGAAAAGTGTTGCACGCAGTTTGTATTCAGCCTCCTTAAATCAGATACCCTTAAATAAAATCCAGCATCTCCAGCTATTTTCAGTCCCCTTGTGTGCAAGTTGCAGCCAGCTGGTTTATGAAGGCTTACAATGTTTATAAGCATCAAGTAACACGCCATGACAGCTTGTAAAGAAATTTAAAGATGAGTTTATGGCGCACAGAATCTGGTTAGAAATATTGGGAGATAAACACAAGGTTGAGCTAAGAAAAAAAACTAGAGGCTGGTTTGACTAAAAACTAGACACACAACAGGAAAACCTGATATTTCTGTCCCAGACACTCTCCACTCAATTCAGCAGAATTGGATAAGGATAACAAAACCTGCAGTCGTGAGATATCACCTCCCAAAGAATGTATTCAGCAAATATAGCACATTTACAGTGACAGTTATTGAGACGGCGGGGTTGAATACATACCCTTACCACAGTATGTGCTAAATTCTGTTGGTCTGTCACATAAAATCCCATTAAAACCACAATAAAACACAGACTAAAAGTAGTATATGAATACTTCAGCAAGGTGCTGTATCAGTGGTAATTGTTGCTTACCACTGGTATGATTCATTTTCAATAAATCTGAACTAATCTACTGTTTTTTTTTTTTCATTGTTATCATTTTGAAGGCGCTCCATCGGCTTTAAATTTAAATATCTTCCCTGATCCATTTGCACAGACTGTTTGTTTAAAATGTTTCATACATCCAGAGGTTCAGACTGTGAACTAGATGTACTTGATTCATGTTGTGTTTTCTCCCACCCACTCCTTGATGTTCACTGGCTGTAACAACCCACACACACACACACACACGCACATACACGCACACGCACACACACATTGGATTTATCCAGCCGCTCTCCTTTTGATCACCCTCATGGCCCCATTCGGACTGCTGCTGCTCCACGTCGTTGTGCTTTGGCGTGTGGTTGGTTGGAGGTTTTTATTGACTGGGGGCCTGGTTGTCTCCCCAGGTCTCCTCCACCCCGAACAACAAGACATCCGACCCCGCCACCCCCGCCGCCAAGGCCAGAGTGAGTCTCTGCCACCTCACACACCACTGCATTCTTCCAACCTATCTGCATTCCCCATAAAGTGCCACTCATCCTATCTACATCCACTCAACACACACACCACGACTTGATGTTCATATAAACATTACAAGCTACACTTTGTTTTTGTTTTATGTTTGTGCTATTTCCACTGTTGGTTATTAGAGTTATGTACTCCAGGAATGGATGAAAAAAATCTGAACTTAGTAGTAAAAGTAGAAGTTGCTCGTAATAGTAGCACATTCTACTGTCTTGTGTTTGTGTCGGACTGCGTTGAGCTTTATGTTGATTATTTTTAAGAAGTGAAATAGACCAAAACTAATATTTTATCAACAGGATTTCTCTGGGTTGAAGTAGTATTTATGATTTGGGCCCAGAGTCCAGACTGGAATCTGATGAAGAATTTGTGGAGAGAACTAAAAATTAGGGTGATGGCAAGGAGGCATTCTAAACTCAAAGACTTGGCGCCTACCTCCAAAGATAAATCATCAGGATGCTGATGGAAACATGCAAAAAGCTGCTCAGGAGCCGTACGAAGAGTTAGTTGTAATGTTAATAAAACATTTTCCAGAAAGATAAACGGTAGAAGTAATTTTTGATACAAATTTTTAAAGTAAAATGTAAATAAAAATGTTCTTTTGTAAATTGTTTCTTTTGCATTATTTTATTATCTTCGGATTGATCAGAAATATTTTCACCTAAGATCTGCGAGCAGTAAGAGTAATTTTGAGCTTGAAAATGACTGTAAACTGTCTCAAATGGTTTAAAATATTCAAATTAACAATTTCAACCTTGCTTCTTGAAAACCTGTGTGATTTACTATAGTGACATAAAATGAATGATGATTTCTGTGTGATTTCTCTCCATATCCAGTTTTTTTTTTGTTTCTTCTTTTTTTTTTTTTACTGTACAAATAGGTAAAAGTATGGATAGCATTTTTGACCAGCAGGGATATTTTTCACCTTTACATAACATGTTGTTGATTTCACTGCACCACAACCAATACCACTCATCCTCTAACTCAACCAATTCCATTTCTCAAACATCCGCATCCACTCACACCGTCTACAGGACGTACCAAGTGACCCACGTTGTTTGATGTGACATCTTGTATAAAATGGAGTCGTTCAAAATCTTCTCTCTGTTCTTCTGTCGTCTCCGGCTTTGCCTCCAGTGACGCCTGATTTAAGTGCAGCCATGGATAAATATCTCTGTTTTTTTTTTTTTCCTCCATTTTCTGTGCACTTGTGCACATCAATCCTAAGAATAAAACAAAGCAAAAGAAACGTTTCAAAGTTGCACTTTTAATTAGCGGAAATCTGCCAGCATGTCAAGCTGAAAATCCGAGACGGTGGCTTTGCTTTCCTTACTGTGTGTCTGTGTTTTTTTTCCTGAACCATTTCTTTCATCTCTCAGTTACAGTGACGGTGAAGACAGCTACCGGACTTTGAAGGCAACAAAAAAAAAAAAAAAAAGACGCCTAAGAAATAAACATTGTGAACTCTGGGCTGTTTTTTGTGGACTTTAACTTTTTACATTTACTGGCACAAATCTATTTTACTTGGATTTTATGTGACAGGCCAACACAGAGCAGTGCACAATAATGACAAGGGAAAAAAAATGAATAACTGGGTTTAGCACATTCTTTTACAATAACAATCATAAGTGTACAAATTCAACCAACCCTCCCACCCACGTCCAGACTTTCTAAAATCATCTTTTGCAGCAATTACAGCAGCAATTAGTATGTCTGTACAAGCCTTGCACATCTAGAGACTGAAATTTGTGTTTGTCCTTACTTACAGAACAGCCCAAGCTCAGTCAGATTAGACACCATGAGTGAAAATCAGCTCCCTGGTTTTACCACAGAAAATTAATTTGATGTACAGTTGAACTATGCGTTGACCTGAATCATTAACAATCTCTGCTCCTGCCCCTGAGTTACAACAGAGCTAGGTGGATGTTCATTTCTTGTTGTTTCGCAGCCTAACTCTGATTTTAAACTTCTCCGCAGCTTCACTTTCCTTTGTCTCACTAACACTGCTTATTCACCAATTTTTCTCTAACAAACATCAAACTCTGACAAGAGAGCCTCTCTCAAAACATCCGGACTTATGCTGAAATTACGCACAATTGGACTTTGTTTGCTGAGTACTTGATTTCTGAAGGGATTTGATTGTAATTGGGGCTATCAGGTTAAGAGAGGCTGAATACGAACGCACACCTCAACTTCTCCTTTTTTGTGTTTTGAAACCTTTTCAAACCATGCATCACTTTTCTTCCACTAATATGCATCACTTTATTTTGGCCTGTCAGAGAAAATCCCTAAACAACATTGAAATATGTGGTTTTGACATCACAAAACGTGAAAACAATATTCAACAGACAAAGTACTTAGTAGGTACCATCAACTCTGTCCGAGAATTTAGTTTTTCACATCATCATATTAAAGTTTTGACTCATCTTACTGCATGAAACGAATGAATAAGGTGACGGCAGGTTCAGCTGTCTTGCAACTGAAGGTTGTGGGATCAGTTCCTCCTTTCTCATTTGTCCGCTGCCTGCTAATCTGTGTATCATGTATCAATGTGCTTTTGAGTGCGAATCTGGCTCTGATCACTACGACCGCTGCAAAAGTTCAGCCCATAAATATTATGGATTACAAACGAACCTTAACACCACAGCAACTTAATTTGTCTGCTTAGAATCAATTATTTTTTTTTTTTTTTTTTTTTTTTTAG
>NW_006800111.1:301984-323405 GCF_000485575.1 Poecilia formosa
TTTTTTTTTTTTTTTTTTTCTAGCGCAACATAAATGAGAAAAAAAACACAGCGGGAGAAGGTGTTTGTACCCAGCTGCTCCTGTGTGTGTGTGTGTGTGTGTGTGTGTGTATGCTCACGTGATAAGTGTATGTGCGCTAGCGGTGCTTAGTGAGTCATCCGTCGCCTGTTCCACCTGCGTCATCATGCTGTGTTTTATCCAAGCGAAGGAGACTTAGACACAAAGAGATTGGAGGAACCCGCCTTAACGTCTGCTGCTGGGCGTTTTTACTTCACACTACGAGCGCAGAGGCAACAAATGAAACGTTTATCTTTATGTCGAATACGTAGTAGAGATCCATGTGATTCATTTCTGCCGGCTTGCTTGGTTTTATTCTCAAAAGTCTTTAGCCAACACTAGTAATAAATTGTCTCCTTGAACTCAAATTCGTTGCCTACAATTGAGTCACCTCAGTGCACAACAAGAAATGTGTTTCTTCTTTGTCATTATATGCTTTTATTACTATTGAAGATGACGTGCTTCTTCTTGCCAGCATCAAAAAAAATTAGCAGTGTGGAGCTAAATTTACTCCCTTTTTTACAGCGCAATAAATGATTTGCAGTTAAGAAGTTATTTTCTTAAGATTAGGATTTACTTAATAAAACCTTTTGAACTGCAATAGGTATAAAAATATAGATAATGTCACTTTAATTAAGCAGCATCATATCCATGTTTCATTATCCATGATTGAAGCAAAAACACCTTCAAGGTTTGGAATATTTCTTTTCGCCTCATTTCAGATGACTTTGAATTTTCAGATGAGATATTCTCCTTAAATCATGTGTAAAAATATAATGCTTTTGCTGTGCTTACACACAAATGTAAAATGTGTAACATAATTTAAAAACGTTTTCCTAAAAGCATCAAATCTTAAAATCTTTCCTACTGTGACGTATTGAATGTCAGTTAAATGACAAACATGTAATGTACCGGTATTTCTATTTTTATCTTGACATGGATTAACAAAAGACCAATAGAAGTTTTCTCTATTTTATTTATTTATTTTTTTTAATTTTGTGTTTCAGATCATTTTAGCTACTTTAGTTGGGCTACCTGTTCATTAGTCATTCAGCATTCAGCTGCTTTACAAACATGCCTAACAGTGTGTGTGTTTTGTTTTGTTTTTTTGTATTTGAATTTGTCTTTCTTGTAAGTGTAACAAAAGTGTAGGAGTCTTCTTTCAGCCATCTGATCAGCAGTGTGCAGCAGTAGATTGGGTATGGGGAGCAGTGAGAGTAAGCAGAATACAAAGTCAAAAAGCACTCATTAAATGTTCATCATGTTTAACCTTAAAGGTGAGTTACAGGTTTGCTTTGGAGCTCAGCCTCTTGTCTCAGGTTTTTTTTTTTTCTTCTTCCCATAATTCAGACGTCTCAGCCAAACAAATGTGCATAGCAGCAGGTTGTTTAAAAAACAAAATCATGGGCACAAAGCTACATCAGAAAGTTTTGAAAGTTAGCAGCCTCGTCTGTCACTTTCTGTTTCGTTTGTTTTGAGAGGCACCAATTATAAAATCACTGATTTTTTTTTTTTTTTTTTTTTGCTGCATGTGTACTTTGACCGGTTTTCTGTGCTGTTTTAATGTAGCTAATGCATTTTATGGAAGCACTCTTGTTATTCTGTCAGAATGCACCCCCTGCCCTTCCCCCCTTTTAAAGAAGCATTCCCTAAAAATGTGCAATTAACAATGCTTTCAAGAACCACTGAGCTAACATAGCAAAGCAACTGAATAACAGAATCTCTTCCATAGTTTTAGTACAAGTCTACTCTGTTTTTGGCCATCTAAAGCCGCCAGCTGATCTGCTCTTTTCTGCTGCTCCTTTCTTTCTTTCTCCTCTCTTTTTCTTTCTCTTTTTTTTTCTCTCTTTCTGTCTTTCGCTTTTCTGTGTGTATGTGTGTGTGTCTGCCTGCCTGCCTGTCTTTAGGTTCAGATAGTGCACAAAAAGCTGGACTTCAGCCACGTCACCTCCCGCTGTGGCTCCAAGGACAATATCAAACATGTCCCTGGAGGTGGCAATGTAAGTACTGCTGGAGCCAAGGGGCAAGACTCTGGAACGGTTGGACGCATTTGCATCTCTCCTTTTTTATATATATGTATATGTATATACAAGCCCTCACAGCTTGCTTTAAAGCCAAATGTTTCAAAGAGATTCATTTGCTCTGACGCAGAATAGACAATCTGGATCCGTCAATCTTCGCTGATTGGGTCTGATCTAGAAACTATTGGCGTGTCCATCAGAGCGAGGAGGAAATTGAGTTCAGCTATAAAGCCGCCTTCTCCTATATCAAACGTTTAAATGAAACTGATCGTCTTCAAAGTGGCCTGGAATTGAAGCATTGTAATTAGCACATCAGTGGCCCCCACTGTTTGCACTTTTGATTGATTTTACTTTTGAGCGTCCACCCCTCTGGTTCTTCTTCCCATCTGCTTTAAACACCTGCTGCACTATCCCATTGCATCTCTTGGCTGCTCTCAACAACGGCTTTGCCAGCTAAGGCTTGTGAATAAAACACCAAAGGTTTTATTGTATTAATATATAGTGAGGAATTATGTACCAAGTCAGTCTAAGGATTAAGCAAGGCTAATTTACCCTGTTTTAGACTATCAACCTGCACATATTGTGCACCATTTTACGTTTGATTTATATAAATGTGTGCATGTTGTGATCATGTGATGCCTGAAAAAAGACATCGTGTCTAAAATAAATCCAAATCCCATGGGAACCCCCCCGCCCCCCATTTCCTACAGTACTATAATTAAAAAGCAGCAAATGCATCATAATATAAAAACAAACAAAAAAAAAACATGACAAACAAAGGACAAATAAAGTATGTTCAAAATGTTTCACTATGAAATTTAAGCTGAATGGCATTCTCCTGCATTCTGCATACATACAGTAAAAGCATGATGCTGGCACCTCGAAAAAGTAAATGGGTTTTGCTGTTAAGCTGAGCGGATGCTGAAGTGCTACGTTCCGCGCTGGATCTGGTGATTTAATGGGCAGCATTGTGATCTGTGTTCTCCTCCAGGTGCAAATCTTGAATAAGAAGGTTGACGTGAGCAAGGTGACCTCAAAATGTGGCTCCAAGGACAACATCAAACATAAGCCAGGTTCAACTTTAAACTCTTCTGGGGGGTGGTTTCCTCCCTTCAAACTCTCAACTGCCTCCATTGTGCTCTCACGGCCGCTTTCGTTTCCCTGCTCCAGGCGGTGGTGACGTGAAGATCGAATCCCACAAGGTCAACATCAAGGCCAAGTCTAAGATCGGATCCCTGGACAACGTGGGACCAGGCAGCGAGCAGACAAATGGACACAAGGTTAAATTTAAACACAGTCTGCAGTGTTGTGTTTTTTTCATAGCTAAGTCTGGTCCTGCTGACTCACTGTGCTGCTTCTGCCTATCGCCACTAGGTGGTGTGAGAGTTCAAGAGTTGGCTGTGAGAAAAACATTTTTTTTTTGTTTTGTTTTCTGCCCACCTGTCTGTGTGTGTCCTTGTGCTCGTCTATATTTGGCCGCAGGAGGAAAAAACAGGAGAGAAGACATCTCCACCCGCAAGTGGCACTCCACAACAAACAACCGCACCGGCAGGCGTTGCCAAGGAGAACGGCATGAAGGAGCCCACTCCTTCTCCTTTTGGAGGAGACGGTCTAAAGGAGCCCCTTAGCATAGACAAACGCATCGCTGAGAAAAGTGGGTGCAAAATCCTACACAGTGCTCATTTTGGCAAAATTGTAAAAGCTTATTTGTGATTTTGACTTTTCAGTTGTTGCTTTATTTGTCGAGCTTTGTTCTCGCACAGCACAGTTATGTGACAGATGAGCTACACTCAGAGGAAAGAGGAGGTAACAGCAGATTCCTTGTTTGTGGTTAACAACCCAGAACAAGAGTGTGTTTGAACACAGAGCTGAATCCTCTACTGTAGTACCTTTCACAAATCTTCATACTCATAAATATTTGTCACTCTGTGTCATGGTGCAACCACTAGCGTCGTTGTACTTTGTTTTTATTTGATCTGTTAGGCCAGCAGACCTAAGTCGTTGCCCTTCTTTGCAAGATAGCTGAAACTTGATTAGATGTAATGGAGAGCATATATGATCAGCATTTTTCTGGTGTTGCTGCTGATTCTGATTGGATTTAGGTCAGGGCTTTAACTAGCGAGTTCTAGCATATGAACTTGGTTTGATCTAAACTAGAGCTGGAAAATATTTGCTAATGAGAATAGGTGAACTTTTTGTCCTGGAGGTTAGGTACCAGAAACGAGAGAGAGAGCTCCTCCAAGTCCGTCAGATATTGCTTATTATCTTGGAACCAGTGAGGAGTGGTTTCGATTGTCTGCATATTAAGCATATTAAATCAAGGTATAACTGCAAATGCATCCCGGAGTGTATTTTTTAATGATATTTTTTTTTTCTTTGAACAGACCTAGGTGGTGTACGTGCTCTGCTGCAGTGATAAAAATAGCCAACAAATGAAATTATGAGTAGACCTTCAGAGTAGAGATTAACAGGTCTTTGTAGATAAATTACTCTTCATTACTGCAACAGGCCACCAGACTGTGAGATCAAAGACAGCAGGAATCTTCCACCTCATGCTGGTATCAGACTTGGCTTATTTGATTTATGGCTGCAGCACTATTTTCTTTATTCAACCTTTATTTTACTAGGATAAAATCCCACTGAGATTAAAACCCTATTTTCAAGTGAGTCCTGGCCAAGAGGGAGGACTTCCACCTGCCAGTGCCCTTCTACTGACCCCAATACCATTAAAAAAATAAACTTTTTGACCTATCACTCCAATGAAACTCCATTAAACAGCAGCAAACTGTTAATTACAGACCATCTGTCCAGTATTTTTTAAGCTTGTCGTTGCCTTTTTCAGCATCTCTCCAGGTTCTGTGTGTTTCTTGTGTTTTCTGAGTCTGTTGTTCTTGTTTTTCTGCAGACTGAGTCCCTGTGAGCTCCAGATAGTGGTGGGACATGCATGACGCTCACTGACCTGCCAGTCAACTGACCAACAAAATTACCACGGCACAGTCTCTTCCCTCTGGCCCTGCCCTTCACCTCACCCACTGCAGCATCGAATCAACCGATTGCCTCTCAGTGTTTCTCTGAGGTCCGCCTGCCAGCGTCCTCCTACCGGCCCCGATCTTTGACCTCTAAAAGCACCCGAGCTGACATTTTGCCCCGTAACCTGCAAAGAAGACCACTTGTTGTTTGTCTACACATCTCTTTGTGGGGTTCCACCAGCTTGAATATCTCGTTAACCACAGACATAGTTAAGTTTTACCCCTGTTCACAAAATCTAACGATCCAGACACAGAAAATACCCTTAAGCAGAGTCACCTACTTCAGATATTGTTCAACCTACGAGTCTCAGTGCTGATAAAACACTTTTCTCGGATCTCTTCGGAAAGCCTTCACCTTCCAAAACTCCTCTGATGTTCTAACCGTGTCAGTAGAACTGTACTTCGCTTCCAGTTCAGTCCGTCAGATGTCACTACGCCTCATCTAGTCTTTCTTATTGGTATTCAACAGTTCACACTATTTAACCACACTCGTTATGATATGGTTAATATGGTTTATTCAGTGAAAAAACTAACTGCAGTGAGGTTTTTAACACCTTATTAACATTTTCCTGATAGACTTGGTAGAAGTGGTTGCAGAGAACACCATGGAGTTGTAATCGGCTTAAAAGTGTTTTACTAAAAGGATCTAATAAAGTTCAAAAGCTTACTTGGTGTATATTTGTCAGACGTAGGCTGCACATTAGGGTGAGAGAAGCGCCAAGAAACCAGCTTATGACAGAGTAATCAACCTGTTTTTCAGCTCGATTGTCCGCTATCAGTCGGAAATTCAAAAACCGGATCATTTTCGTGAACATGCCATATTTCTACTTGGGGAAGAAAACTTAAAATTAGCTATTTTCACTAGTGAGATGTTCAAAACTGAAGTCAGAGGTAGGTGGGAAGCTCCTTAAAAGGAATCTGTATTTTCTATGACGTGCCAAGATGTGTCTGCGTGTTATTCAGGTTGCGAGAGAGTGAAACTTTTCAAGCAGATAACATTAAGGCCGAACATATGTTTTCATAGTTGACGTGTTTTATCCTTTCAAGCTTTCAAACTCTGTCTTTTAGTTAGAGGCATTATTAAAAATGTGATTACCTCAAAGGAACGTCAAAAGAGGAAGGATGGAGAACGTTTGAAGCTTCTCTGAGTGGTCTTGGCTTTAAATTGATGATTCTGTTGTAAGTTGGGGTTGTAACAGGAAGACCCTAGTCCCTTTTGTTTGTTATCTTATGTTGCCCCCTTTTTAAATCAACAAACATAAAGGAATTGGTACACTGTGTACTTCTTTAAACTGTTGTTGCAGACAATGTCTATCATCTGGTTATGGAAAATGTTCTGGCAGAATTGATGTTGTGATCTAGAAAACAAAGATTAGAAGCTTTTCCAGCGGCTATCGCGAGCATGTCTTAACCCCAAATAGGCAACATTTAGAATAATTCTTGTGCCAAGTTGTACACAAATATGGGTATTAATAAACAGTCTGGAAATAATGCTTATGAAGATGCAGCAATCTTTAGTTTTTTTACCGTATTAAACATTTAATTGAGGTTGATCTCGTTCGGTGCAGTTGAAAAGGCAAAAGAAAAAAAAAACAGTTCTCCTACGTCAGACTCATTTAAGCACTTCCAGACATTCAGACATATATATTACTCTGTTCAACACATGTTTCTGCCTTTCTACTCATGACACTAACCTTTTTATAGTCCACCCCACCCCCTTCCTGCACACCTGCAACCCCTGTGAGGGAGCTGTTACTCTGAGACGTGTCTGGTCTACAATCATTAGAGAAAAGCAGGCATAGGGTATGCCATACCCCTTCTTTCCTTCGTGAATCTGTTGCCCCTCCTGGTTATGTGCGTCACCAGATCTGAGGGTTGAAAGCCCTCGCTGCAGGCAATGAACCACGCACACACACACGCATATATATATCTATAGGATAAGTTCACACACACATACACATCGGTGTGCCTGAGCACCGAACAGTCACACACCAAAAGCCACCACTTTGTGGTTGGGTAGTTCACACTGACATACTAATGTTGCTGAAAGAATGGTTTGTTTCATTGTCATTGTTGCATATTTTACCACACTGGCTTCCCATGTTGCAGCGTCTCTGCATCTCTTTCCTCTTCCTGTGTCTTTCTCCAGCTTTCTGACAGCAATACAGTAATATTATAAACGAAGGCTTCTTGTCACCTGCGCATTTACGTGACACAAAGACAGAAAGAGGACAGAGAACGGCTGAAGTGAAGAGAAGTTCAGAGAGAGGAGACAGTTGATCTGTAGGAGGAATAACAACATAGCATTCATGTTTAAAACTTTATGGTCATTTAGGGGTTTTCCTGTACACAATAAAGTCCTCCCACTTACAGTGAGACTCAGAGGAGCAGATCGTTAGGCTTCAAGTTGTCTGCTGCTCTTCTTGGCACATATTTTACCCTGACATTTGTATTGTAAATAGATGACAAAAAAAGGGGTTTTGTTAAAAAAAACTTTTGTGCAGCATGTTTGATTTGCGTTGGATGCCGTTTAAATATACAGAATGTTCTTAAATCGTACAACGCTGGACAGCAGGAACTGCCCAGCTCTAAAATGCCATGACTGCAGCAGTATTTTAGTTAAGCAGATCCCAGAACAGCTCGTATATTTGAAGTTTTCTTTCTAAAATACGTGTCATTTTAAAACTAGGAGAGGCTAAAAGCAGTTTGTTCACATTTATTATACACATACGTTGATCCTTTTTGGAGCAGCTGGCTGGGCTGCTTTAATCATATTCCCTTAAAGTAATTTGCTGTACGTTACTCCTAGTGCAGGCTCCCCTCGACACTGACTTTGATTTAGGCCAAAATGTTTCTGAAAAGTGCTACGCGTCACAAATCGAACATGGGTAGGCCGTGTCCTTCCTGCTCACAGTGATTTCAAGGTTGGGACGGTCTCTGGTGAATACACGGAGGGATTTGCGACATCTCTGTGGCGTACTGTAGTTGTCAGATGTGTGAAGTGTTACTACTGCATTCATCCTGTAGAGAGCGCTGCTTAGCCTCTTGAACACTGATAGTCTGGCTCTGTGACTTTACAAGAAGCTAATCGACAAACATCCCCCACCAGATTCCCCTATCCTGTACTTATTTAAGCTAGCGCTCTGTTATCGTGTCTGGAACACTAAATATTATCAGCACCACATGGCTCGTGTAAAGTTCCCTTGCAGGAAAAAAAAAAAAAAAAGGTTTTGTGCACTTTGAACACGGTCTAGTTCATTTCTTGATGCACTCAAGTGATATAGCTGTACTCAAGTTGCTTTACTGCATATTGGTAAAACCTCGTCAGCTGTGTACTGTACGTGTGTGCTTCTGGGAACAAAACCGTCTTGGTAGTTTAGTGAAACTTACGGTGATCAAAGAGCAAGTGATCAACTAGTCAACAGTTAAGTCTAGAAAACTTAAGAACAACATATAGGCGTATTTATTATCGTATCGTTCTTTCCAAACAATTCCCTCGAGTTGCCTGAAAGCAACACACGTGACATGACACATGCGTGGATCATATGTGAAAATATTAATAATAATAATGTGAATCTTTCTTTTGTTTTTTGTTTTTTGATTTTATTTTTTGTTTTTTCTTTGCAGGCAGAATAACTGAAATATCAAAGCACTTTGATAGATGTAGGTGCTGGACTGTGTATAGAGGAATAGGAGAAAGTTGTAGTCTTGTTGTGTCTCAGTAGCTCATTGTAAGAGTGCGCCGTCATAATGAGGAGATGAGCTGCTGTTTGGTGGATTTTAGTGGAACTTGGGTTATCGGTGTTGTGCTGCTGGCTTCGATAGTCAAACACTCAGCTCTCCAGGCTGCCCTGATGATATTCTCGTTGACATTCTCCGGGATTTACATTCTGGCCAAGCTGCAAGGTCACATCTACTGAATGGAATCATATATTTTTATCTTCTGCTCGAAAGGCTCACTGAACTCTGAGCCACCTTTCTTTAATATACGGTAGTTTACACACTAGGATAGATGTAACCACTAGATGGGTTAACAAAATGTGCGTTATTAGCAGAAGATGGTAGCTTTCAGACTTTATTTACATGCATGAAAACTGCAAATGCTAAGTTTTCCATGTGCTGCCATACTAACAGACATGTTCAAAAAGTTGCGCATCAACACTTGGACTCAGTTTGGTTTGTTTGCAATGGAAAAATTAAAAAAATGTTTAAAAAAAAAATCTAATGGATTAGCACAACATGACTGGTTTAAAAGATACAGTCAATATGCATTTAATTTATACTCAAAAGTACAACTTTCCAAAGTCAAAACTAATACGACTGCCTTACATTTAATGTTTGGGAATAGCTGCACTTAAAAAAAAAAAAAAGAACTGTTTATCTAGGTGAAAAAACTGCAATCACTTTTAATTAACATGTTGCTATAATGTTTGAAAGTGCAAAATGTAAGAAATACTTGTTAACTTACAGGCTAATACAACAAAGCCTGGTTAATAAATCTCTACCAAATTCAAACATTTTTTTTCCTTATTTAGATTAACTTTGTTTTGACTGATATAAGAAATTGTTCAATAAGCGACTTGGTCAAATCAAGGGAAATGGGGAATATAAAATCAATATTTTTCAAAAGCAGGAGTGTTTTCGTCATATTATCTTTTATTAAATAAATAATCTATATATATTTATTGCACCAGGCCACTAAAAATCAAATTCTACATAATACTTATCTGTAATGTACAGCTTTCAAACTGATATTATTGTTGCTTAAATCTACAGTTTAGGTGTTCAGTAATGGAGCATTAAATCTTCCAAGATTATAAAGATTTAATAGGATTGCAGTGCTTATTATTTAGTACAGCATTATTTAGTGAAAGAGGATATGGGAAGAAGTTAATGTTGCTTTGCAGCTTGGACAAAAGGTAATAACCAGATTCACTCTAATATCAACTCACAATGGTTTCGTGTAGCCTTTTAACAACACCCTTCCACTAGTATCTCACACTGTCCCTTGTACATAATCAACACTGTGTTTTTATCACCCCAGAAGTATTTAATTAAAGTTAAAAACAATAGAGAAATGAAAAAAAAAACATCTTACGTTTTAACAGGATGTTGTGGATGTTGCCAGTTGAACATACCCGTTCACGTAAACCTGCAACAGCTTAGCTCAATTAAGGTGTTATTGTAAGAGTGAAAGAGCAAGTAAGGAAACATGTACTGTTTTTCTTTCCTTTTTCAGAGTCTGCCTTTTTTCACCAAGAAAAGGGCTGATGAAGTTTCAAGAATGTTTTTTAAAATGTGTTCAACATTCTGAATACATGTGTGAGGTTGTCTCTGTTCTGTTTTCAGAAGATCGATTAAACACGACGACACTAATTACTGGTTTCAGGAAGTAGTGACGTGTAATCGGTGTGAAATGCACCGACGCGTACTGGCGGCCTGATCTGTCTGATGTCTACCACAACAGAGTGAGAGTACTGAAAACCAAACTTTGTGTGTTTTGGCATGTAGTGTGGACTCATGTCCTGTATTAGACCGCCCCCCTGAACTAGCACAGTGACATAACTACCAACACAGGACTGAGTTAGGGCAAGTCTTGGACCAAATTGTTTCTTCACTGTCAACAGAATTATGAAGAAATCTAAACGTTAAAAAAAATTAGAGGTGAAATTAACATGTAGCATAACTGAATACGGAGTGTGTTGGTAGATATGTACCTGGAGCCCCAACCTGTCTCAGTCCTACAGAGGTTTGTCAACACTCCAGTACTGAAAAAGAAGCTGATTGTTTTATCTTTTATTCCACTCACAGCAACCACTGGCTGGCTGCTCAGTAAAACCTGAAATCTGATTAAACGTCAAACGCAGAGGTTTCACTTCACACTTATAAGCTGTGCTTTGGTCCCCTGCTCACCCTTAAATACCAACCGTAGACTTAATAATCTTCGACAGCAGACAAAGGAGACTTCCTTTCAGTACTGCTGAGTGGACACTCTGTAGTGCGTGCTGTATTATTGTTTAGAGCACAACACCATTGCAAGAGCATGCAGGAGACAACAAACCAACAGTTGGTTGTTAGAAGCATCCGTCCTATTAGATAGCGCTCATCTCCCCCCTTCAATTCTGAATATTTGGTATGAAAGAGATGTTCATTGTGTTTAACTGTTAACTAGTGATGTGAATATTAATCATAAAATAAAAAAGATGGGCAAGAAAACTCAGTGTTGTTGCTTTATTATTTCTTGACATACTGGGTTTTAAAGATGACTGTGCATTAGTAACATTCTAGACTTGTAGTGAAGGCATAAGGGGCATAACAATTTTTAATGTTTTTAGAACCTTAAACTGTTTAAATTTAGTTTTTTGTAAGCAAGAATTCATAATAAAAATATATGATCAAATCATTGTGACCATACACGAATCAATTAATTAGAATATCTGATGAAGTTTATTTGTCAGATTAAAAGTCATTTAGGGACATATTAGACATACTTTTTATTCAGTCTACATTTCTGTACTGGTCTGATGTAATATTCTGATCTATGTGTTTTCATGATGTTTCACTGTGAGATGAGTTACTGAAATAAATTAACTTTTCAATAATGTTGTACCTGTACAGGCAGATTCCAATTCAGTTCAATTTGAATGTATAAGAGAAGTGTCTATCCTTTACGGCTGCTTTGGTCTTTCTAAAACAAACAAAACAAATCTGACAAGATTCTATAAAGCTTGATGGGAAAAGTTATTATGCATTTAGTTAGTTTAGTTTTATACTTGGGTAAAACATCACATTTTGAGATGACAAGGTCTGATACTGCTACATTTTTCTACCATAAGTAAGGTCCTCAATTTTTAACTCAGGATTTTCTCTTCATACAAGACATTTGTCAGACTTTTTAAAATTATTTCTCAGTGTTTTAGATAAACGCCACTACTGCAATACAATACTTAACCAACAGAATCCTTGCATTCCCAGTAATAACTTAGTGTCACATTTTTAATCGGCAAAAAGGCCCTTTGGTGAAAACTAGTCATAGTCACTAGCTGATGAGATGCAGGTGTGTTGGTGAAACTACCCCATCTTTCGGTCAAAAATGGAACTAGCGGATGTGAAGATGGACGCATTTGGTAGGTCTGAATTTTGGGGGCTGTTGTAGACACACTTACACCTGTACTTATTCGGCAATAGGTACTTTTTGAGCTAATGATGTAGTGATTGGAGTGAAGGCCGAATAGATTTACTTAATATGATTCAAAGGGAGGTGTTAGCCAGCTCGCGCATCAAGTGTTTACCGTTGCTAGCTTGTACAATAAAACTAAAAACGTATTTTAACGTCATGAAATTTAGTCAAAACTTCTAAAGTGAACTTGTAGCTGCTGTTTTTCACCAGATACATTCAAACAAAACAGGGGGAGAATTGACTTGCTGTGCTTTTCGTGCTAAAACGTGATGTCCTGCACACTTTTAGCTACAACACTTTTGACACGAAGCTGAAGTTGGTTTCCGATTGCAGCTTCCGATTCTTGGAATAGCTTAAGGGCGATTCCACCCAATTTTTCCACTACCTTCGACATCTTCCATCTACTCTAGTTAAAAAAGCTACACATAGACTCTTCAAACTTGAACTAGATTATTCTCAACTAATAGCAGAATATTTACAACCAAGTTTGTGATTTATGAAGCTTTAATCTGATTTGTTAAACTTCAATAAACAATTCAGCACTTTTTATGCAACTGGATCGCACTGGAATTGCTCCAGCTCCACAACTAGGAAAAAAAGGATAAATGCTTTGAAACGGTTTTTGTTTTAATATTTAACTAATTTGAAAATATTTTTCGTAGCATATTTATAACATGCTAACAAATGACAAACTATTTGTTAACATGTTTAAGTTGCTTGCTGTATCAGAAACTTTGGTCAAAACATAAAACACTGGAGTTTATTGTATCAGGGATTTAGCCATGATGGTACACTTCAATAAACAATTCACAATGTAAATTTCCTTGGAAAATAGTGATAGTAGCCCAATTTTCCACCATGTATTGACAGCAAGTTGAAATGGTCCCAAAAGTGAGCTGTCTCCTTTCTTCTACTCTTGTTCCTGATGGCTGGATGGCATGGCATTGCATCCTTGGGCTCAAAGATAACCTGTGAAATTCTTGCTGGCTGCCTTCCGAGCGCTGATGTTTCAGCTGACAGCTGAGGGTCAGCGTCTGACGCACAGCAGAGGGACAAAGCGTTCCTGTATTCAGATAAGCAGCAACAGGTGAGTGTCAAGGAATAGACGAGATGTAGTAATTCAAAAAAGTCTCAAAGGATGAACATTGAAACGACATAAAATCCAGTTTATTTAGAGGGGTATTAGATTTTATTCATTTAATAAGGAGCTACTATACTGACAACACTTTTGTCATAGTTCTATTTTTACCTAGTAATGATTTTTATTTTAAGTACGGTCAATTGTTTCTGGTAGATGTTTCCACAATTTTGAGTTACTACAGGTGTGACATTTGGGATTTAACTAATTATTAATTAATGTTCCATAATTAAATATACCAATGTTTCAATGTGGTTTATCAGTAGCACTGTGTAATGCAGCTTTTACTGGCTATGGGTCTAAGTAGCCACTGAGGGAGAGAGTATTCAAAAAATAACCAGAATGTGGTCTAATAAACTTATTGATTCCATGAACCTAATACTTATAATAGTGTTATGACAATACTTCTACATCCAAAGATCATATTCATTTGGTCTAAACTGATTCTACTTGATTCATTGAGTGAAAACTTTTTTTGACTAAATTATATTTGATTATACTTGTTTGTAAAAATCTATGACAAATCATGTGCATTTTTTTTTTAAATCTATCTCGGCTGGAATTTAGGATAGAGAACTGGAGACATAAACCAGGACACAATATATATAGGGACGATGTTATAGTTCTTTAGTATATTTGTTGTTACAGGAAGCAATTTGCCCAGTCTCACTATCTGGCTTGTCAAACAATATCCAACAAGTCAAAATAAAAGTAAATTGCTTTCCTTTTGTTGAGAGGATATTGCTGATAAAGTGTTATCTTTCAAAGGCTAGGAGGTCTATTGGATTTACAAAAACTGCTATAAATCTGGATGAAAACACAGCCGTTCACTTGTGGGTATTCATGCTCCTCCAGCTGAAAGTTGTCCTTCCTGTTATATGTAGGATGAATGTTAGTGGGTTGGAGTAGCCTTGCTGATGTACAACTTGTGCATGAGTTGTAAGTTCATAAATTGAAAGCTGGTGTCATATTGTACTTATGAGTACTATATGTTCCACACAGCCTGAGAAAACTCTGGTCACTCCAACAATTTGTCTGGCATCTCAATATAGGATTGGCATAACAGGAAATTTTACAAGTTATTTTTGTAATGTATTAAAACCTTGTTTGATCTTAATACTGGAAACTGGGTATTGCATAGTTTGTATCAAACATATCCTGGTGAAAAAGGAGAGTGTAGATTCACCGAGTATACAGTACACCTAAACATGACAGTTTGATGAAGCAAGTTTTCGTGAATTTTTCCTACATTCACAACGACTGCCTTTACTGCTTGTGATAGTTCTCCGAAACAAAAGACTTTTGAAATGGTAATTTTCATTCACACGCTGATGAGGGTAAGTTAATGGATTGTAGATTTTTTTTAACAGCAGAAGATGAAGTATTTTATGAAAATAAAAGAAGAAATGATACATTTTAGGTGGATGTAGAAGTATACAAGCAAATTGTATAAGCTAACTTTATACATACTTTTTTAAAAAAACTGGGCATAAAGAGAATGGCCTGATTTTAATGTCTCTGTCTGGACATGCCTCACAATCTGCAGATAGGAAACGAAATGCTAAAGCTAAAAAGGTAACACAAGCTGACTAAATATTTTTTTTATTTCACTCAATGTATGGTATTAATCTACAGAAAAAAATTTGTTTCATCTAACTATTTTAAATTGTGACCTTAGCAAAACATGTTTAGTCAAAAATCCTATCGCTAGACTGCTGCTAGGCTACTGATGTGTCAACACTATCACTGATCCATGCTGGGCCTAGCAAGTGTTTTTTTGTGCTTGCTTCCCCAACATATGCATAATGCACACTACATCTTTGCCTCTATGTAAACTTTTGAACTACTTGACTCTAATCTATTCCCAGGCCATAGCAGGTTGTCCTCCACGAAAGGTCCCCATTCCCAGCTGTCTAGAGTCCTTGTATCTCTGACTTCTGTAATCACAAGGGGAGATGTAAAGCACCTTGTCTCTCTTAATTTTGCAGTCTATGACAACTGTGGTTTCAGATGAAGTTTCTATTGTTAGAATGCTTGTTATGTTCTGATTGTTACTTGAGGAGGTGTTGAATATGTGTCCCTGCCTCCATATGTCCTTCTGCTGTCTTGCCCATCTCCTTGACTCCACTTCAGTAATAACGTTGTCTGTGACTGCAGCATCACTGCATAAGCTCAGGTTTGAAATCTACTAAAGATTAAAGAAGTATATTGGTGCTTGGGACTTGACGTTGCTTCAAAAATAAACGTGAGAAAAGGTAGGGCTCGATTGATTTACATTTTAGATTTCTTAATTTGTGAAATGTATAAGTATCATATACTTGTTAAACCAATCTACTTTTTTATTGTATCCTAGTTATACTGATGTTTGCAATTCTACATCTCTGAAGTTAAGAATTGGTTACAGTTAAAGGAAAATAGATGTTTAAGAGCTTAAAGAAGTAATCAAAAAGCATGATATGTTTCTAAGCAAGAATCTACACATTTCAGATATTATCTAGGTTGCTTAAGAACGTAATACTTTCTAAACCTATTGATTAAATGTTAAAAGCAATAATTTACTATGTGGACGGTTTGAAGAGCTACAGAGTCTAATTCTCTTATTTTTACTGTTTTTCGATTGAAACATCAAAGACTGATACCATGAAGCAGCATGCATCCGAGGACTGGGACATCCTTCACACCAGCATCCCACCATAACAGGTAACTTTATTAGGTACTGGGGATAATACTTAGAGCATATTCACATTTGGTAAAAATTCAGTACAGCTGATTTCTACAATTTGTTCAGCTAGAGGTCCTCAAGTAGTAAAGCTTTGATGTATATAAAAATAGGTCTTCTAGAATGGCTTAATTTTTTTTATCCTCATGGATTTAGTGGGTCCATCATTTGGTTCTTCTATTGTGCTGTATTTCGTCTTTGTATATAACAATCAGCATGCCTGGATGTGTGTTGATAAAATGGTGCAACCACAAAACCTCCCAAAAGCCTTTATTTTCCTGAGAGTCATAGGAACCAAAACCAAGTCATCCATCCCATTGCTTTGTCAGTGTAGGCAAGGTATTGGCTTGACATTTGGTTAAACTTGAAAAAAATCTCTCTGCCTAAGGCAAAGTATTTTGATAACATTTTAAAATCCAGTGTTACTGCATTTTTGTATGCACAGAGCTCATTTCTTTTTTTACAATGTTGTGTAAAAGACGAGTCATCGCTAATGTCTTTATTTTATGTGTCCTATGATCTAGATTATGTACTAGTTCATTTGTTTTTAAGGTTTTGTTCGGGGTTTGGATTCTTTTTTTACGTATTCTAAGTCTAGTGTTTACTCGTGTCAAATTCAACATATCAACCTTTTATTAATTTGTGTTGCATAGAATGCTATACTATATATACTATACCAATGAAATGTTTCAATAGTTCATATTTATTGCACGATATTACATAATAAGTTAAATAGGATAACATTATGGACAAACTGTTGAAGTGCAGTCTTCCACATTTTTCAGCAACCCTAGCAAAGATGTGCAAGAATCCTTAAAATAAAAAAAATATAATGGATTGCAGGAGAATGGTAATGATCATTTTTGCTGCTTCCTCATAAGAAGCTTTGGAGACATTTTCTTATAGCCTTTAAAATCCTCTTCATTGTTTTGTTAAGCGGATGGGAATATTGGTAGTGTGATAAATCCTGGTCCTTGAAAAGAATGATTTCGTTAAAGCTTAAATTGTTTTAAACTTTGTCATTTCTGCTTCGTACATTGGTTACTTTAGAAAACTAGTTATTCTCATATTGCCATTGTTTGTCCAATGAAGGTCAACACTTATTTCTAATGCATGCTCTCCTGTCTTTTCCATTTTGAAGAGTGGCAAAGAGTAAATTTCTTCTGTGTCACTACACAATTATTCCTCATAGGAGCAGGAAGTTGTGTACTTATAATAAAATAAAATACTCAACACCAGTCAATTTTAAAAGGTAAAGCACCAGTAAAAACACTTCACTGTTTATTTTATAAAGGTGATACAGGTGGCAATAATCCTGACAGTCCAAAAAACCAGTTTTTGTATGAGTTATTTTTCCTCACTGAATGACAGTCATCATATTATGGGTTGAATTTTCATTCAATTTTCCATTAAAGATTAAGCTGCTGCAATAAAATAATTGAGTTCTTACAAGGTTGCAAATAAATATGGAGAGAATATTTGCTAATTTATAGGTAGATTCAAATGTCATTAGAAAAAGATACACTCTTGTTGTTTCCTCAGATGATAGGAAGCAACACGCTTCCTATCATGCAGTATAAATGATGTAGGAATATAAAGGTGACCCATTACTACCATGTCAGAGTAACTTGAGTTTCTATATTTAGTTAAAACTAAGAAAATAATAAAAAATTATAGTGTTCAATGCAAATAGAAAATAGGAATTAGGCTACACTGCAAAACTGTAAAATAATGTATTAAAACCCTATGAATCAATACAGTCATAAATAAAATGAATGTATTTTTATATGAATTTAACAATGGCAAAAGAGATCCCTTTGTCATTTAGTTTTTTGTAATTTGGTACTTGAAAGTGGAGGATCAAGAAACAGTCATGGTCCACTTTGAGATGCAGATTCACTTTATTCTACTGAACAAACTACATGCATAGGGAGACACCATGAAGATAAGAAGTGCCTCTGAAGTAGGGATTCATTCCATCTCCCTTACTCTTCATCGTGCCCTTTCTGAAAAAAGAGAGAGAAATATATTCAAATAGTTACACAGCTATTTTTTCTGATTCCTTTTTTACCTGTTAAATGTTCGCAACATTGCAACATATGCTTCAGTCTTAGACATGGTTTACTCAAACCTATTTTCTTTATACTTACAATATGAGGACATATTTTGTTGAGAAAAGTTCTTGCTACTATTTTAAGTCTCATTTAAACATCAGTATTTTATGGTCTTGGATTGAATCTTTGGGTGTTTTAACCTCAACACATCACTTAAATATTAAGAAATTGAACTAACCTTTGACCCCACATCGCGACTCTTGGCACGTAGCTTGTTGACCTGAGACTCTGCAATATCGGCTCTCTCCTCAGCTTCATCAAGCTCATGTTGAATCTTGCGGAACTTGGTGAGATTGTTGTTGGCCTGTTCCTCCTGTTTAGCAAAGTGACATATTCTGATAAGTGTCACGTGCTTTTAAGGTAATCATCACAAATGTGATTTTTAATTAACTTTAATAGAAGCTATTTCAACTTTGCAAATTTATTGATATACTCTTGTTAGGGGTGAAATGTAATTTCATCAACTCTAGATGCTATCTTTTGCCTGTTATCTACTTCAGAAATGAAGCTTTAATTGCAGATTGTGGTGATTTATGAAGCTGAAGAACTTACTGCCTCCTCCGCAGCTTTCTTGTAGGATTTGACCTTTAGCTGTAGTTTGTCCACCAGATCTTGCAGACGGGACAGATTCTTACGATCTTCCTCTGTCTGAAATAAAAAAGAGAAATATTTTTGTTTTTTTAATTGCATGTTAAATAAAATGTTTGAGTGTCTTTAGGTCATACCTCAGTTGGTCAACTTAGAAGTATATGTAAGAAGTAAGTGATCAAGTAATCTAATAAGATGCCTTGGTGACTCCTTGTGATTAATTGTGCACGTCTGGAAATTTTTTGGTGGATTTGAAAGCCATTTTTGGCATTTTGTTTGACTAACTTCAATGTGCCAATTCATATTTTGGTGTAGCATAAAGATGAGTACAATCTTAAGATACTGTAGTTGTGGACAGGTTTAGTGAAGTTATTTCCATTTGTTTGTTGTGTAACAACATTTCATAAAAAAGAAAAAAAAAAAAAACATTTCCCGCACCTGATATGTCAGTTCTTTGATGCGTCGCTCATATTTGCGAATTCCCTTGATGGAGTCACTGGACCTTCTTTGTTCAGCCTCCACTTCATTTTCCAGTTCTTTGATCTATTGCAAAATTTAAAATAATCGTGTTTACGAGGAAATTATATGAATCCAGGATATCAAATATTGTACCAGATAGATGATTTAGTTGTGTTTTAATCATGAAGAGATTTCTGAAATTACACTCACCCTGGCCTCGAGCTTCTGGATCTGCTTCTTGCCTCCCTTCATGGCGATCTGTTCAGCTTCATCCAGACGGTGCTGCAGATCTTTGATGGTCTGCTCCATGTTCTTCTTCATGCGCTCCAGGTGAGCGCTGGTGTCCTGCTCTTTCTTCAGCTCCTCAGCCATCATGGCAGCATCAGTGATGGCCTTCTTGGCCTTCTCTTCAGCATTTCTGCATTCCTGCACAGCCTCCTCCACTTCAGTTTGAAGCTGAGCAATATCACCCTCCAGCTTCTTCTTCTGGTTTATCAGGCTGGTGTTCTGTTCACATGTAAATTGAACCCTTTCAGAATTCCTCAGTAATAATTGTACAACTTGAGAAGAAATTGATTAAAACTGTCTCACCTGTGAGTGCAGTAGCTGCACCCGTTCACTAACATCCAGCAGCTCTTGCTCAGCAAGTTTGCGGCTTCGTTCAGTTTGCTCTAAAGCGCCCCTCAGTTCCTCTACTTCAGCCTGAAGCAGGTTATTGCGTCTTTCAACAATGGCATTGTTTTCCTTCATGTCATCATTGGCTCTCAGAGCATCATCAAGTTGGAGTTGAGCATCCTGAAAGAGTGACATTTATTGTGAGAAAAATTGATGAATAGCATTTATGGGTAAGAGCATGGAATGTGAAGATTGAAAGCACTAGAAGTTCATATGACTATGACTAACCCAGTCATACACCAAAATATTTTCTAGACCATGGCAAAATAAAATATCATTTGAATCTAATCTTTAAAATTGTTTGATTGCAGTTTTTTTTAAACCCCAACAATCTGGATTATTGAATTAACAAAAGACTACAACTTTAATGCAGACCTTCAGATGTGAATGAACCGACTTGAGCTGCTTCTGGGCCTCAGCCGCCTGCCTGTTGGCTTGGCTAAGCTGGATCTCCATCTCGTTGAGGTCTCCCTCCATCTTCTTTTTCAGACGAAGGGCTTCATTCCTACTGCGAGTTTCAGACTCAAGGGAGCTCTGGAGAGTATCCACCATCCGCTGCTGGTTTCGCTTTACTTGTTCCATCTCCTCATCTTTCTCAGCCAGCTTCCGCTCAAAGTCAGCTTTTATTTGGTTCAACTCAAGCTGGACTCTGAGAATCTTGCCTTCCTCATGCTCCAGTGAGGCCTATAGAAACAGGATGAGTTGCTTGAAATAATTCATTTCACTGAACACTACAATATTTTAATTCTAGTAAAGGTTTTGCTCTGCACTTAACCTCTGCTTCCTCAAGAGCTGTCTGTATCTCGGACTTTTCTTGTTCCAGCTGCTTCCGAATCTTCTCAAGCTCATGAATGTTCTTTCCTCCCTCACCAATTTGCTCAGTGAGGTCAGATATTTCCTCTAAAACCATAATTGAGACGATGTATGAATTCTTTTTTCTAATTAAACTTTTTGTCTGATGTCTTATTGATGAATAACCAACCTTGAAGGTTCTTGTTTTCCCTCTTCATGGTCTCCAGATGTTCAAGAGACTCTTCATAGGAGTTTTTAAGTTTGAAGAGTTCTGTGCTCAGAGATCTGGCTTCTTTCTGAGAACTCTCTAACTCTGACTGAGACTCTTCATACTTCTGTTTCCACTCTGACAAAACCTAAAAAAATGATGGAGATGTAAGTATTTTCTCTTTAGGTGTGGTAAGTTCATACAGCTGTCTCTTTTCAACCTTGTCAAAGTTCCTTTGCTTCTTGTCCAGAGCAGCAGCAGCAGCATTAGACCTCTCCACATCCACCATGAGATCTTCAATCTCATTCTGCAGTCTGTGTTTGGTCTTCTCCAGAGAGGAGCATTTGGCATTCACTGCTTCAACAGCCTCCTCAGCCTCCTGCAGACGCTGAGCCAGCTTCTTCCTTGAGAAATTGCCATTAAAACCATTTAATGAACCTA
>NW_006800111.1:324798-349700 GCF_000485575.1 Poecilia formosa
CTGTAAAGCTTTTTTCTCCTTGGTGAGTTTGGCAATGATTTCGTCCAATGCAGCCATCTCCTCTGTCAGGTTCTTGACCTATAGGCCAAAAGGTTTTCAGTGTGAACCAATGGTATTTGAGAGCATGATGTGTTTTGGTGTAGTGGTTAGTCTTTATGGTACCTTGTTCTCTGTAGCGTGTTTCTCTTTCTCCACCTTTGCCAGAGTTAGCTCTAAGTCATCAATATCCGTCTTTAACTCAGAGCATTCATCCTCCAACTTCCTCTTCTTTGCAGTCAGTTCAGCATTCATCTCCTCCTCGTCCTCCAGTCTTTCTGTCAGTTCCTTGATTTTTGCTTCCAGTTGAATCTTACTCTTGATCAGGCCCTCACATCGTTCCTCAGCATCAGACAGATTATCTTGCTCCTTTTATCAAAATAAATTAACATGTTTTACAGAATGGTTATAATAAGCTGTGTTAAAACATTAAAAATCACAGTTTCAACATACAGTTTGGACTTGGAGCTGCAGGTCGTTCTTCTCTTGGAGAAGAGAGACCATTTTCTCCTCTAGTTCCTTCCTACGGGCTTCGGATTTTGCATAAGCCTCTTTGAGTTTGGTAAACTCCTCCTTCATGTTGGCCATCTCTTTCTCAGTCTCAGCTGATTTTAACAGAGGTTTGATCTTGAAGTATAACTTCATCCAGGGCCAATTCTTGACCCCCATGAAGGCGCGGATGTTCCACTGAATCACAAGTAGTGCGTCCCTGTGTGCAACATTTTGTATTAAAGCAGTTGTGAAACTGTCACAATTTTATATTGCAATGTATCTCTTTTATACCCCATATTATTTGTTTCCCACTTTCTTAAAATAAGTTATAACATTGCCAGTCCTTTTAAATTAGTTTATTTAAAATTAACATATGTACTAGATATTAATTACCTGCGTTCTACAATCTTCTGGAATTCTATTCTTGCAAGAACTCCCCTGGATCTTGCCTGGATCCTCGTTATAATGAGAGCCAGACGGTCATCTCTCATCTCCTCCAGCAGACCAAGGAGCCCAGCTTTGAAGAACACCTAGTTTATTTAAACATGATACTTAGGCATGTGTGGGAGTGTTCATGTGTAAGATTCTGGCTCATTTAAACTTTCTACGTGTGTGATTTAGATGTCATCTCAATATCAGATCTAAATATAAAACAAAAATAATAAATTATTTTAACTGACTGGCATGTACAGAGATCTGACAAATGTTTATACAACATAGATTTACTTACCTTGGTGTGACCCAATTTGTACTGGTTGTGATCGATATCTAGGGAACCTAGAAGCTTCTCTGAAGCCTTCTTGTTATCGATGAACTGTCCCTCAGGTATGGCACTTGGGTTTAAGATGCGGTATCTATAACAAAAGTAAAAGATCGCGTGTAATGTCTTTGGAATAAAATGCTCAAATTCAACTGCCACTCATATTTTCAGGTTTGTTAAATGGTATTCAAAAATTTTGTAAAACCCAATGAACTCCAATTCAACAATAGAATCTATGAACAAAGATATACTCAAGGGATATAAACAGTCTAGGACACAGTCTAGGACGAATAAAAGCTGGAAAAGAGGCTTTTTTAGGTCCTTTCATTTTGAAGCAACATGTACTTAAACTTTTTTGTAGACTAGTGTCTTTTGTAATCAACTAACCCAAGAAGAAATGTTTGATTTATGTAAATTATGTTCAAAATGCAATATTTGTAACAAATACATCCAAACATAGTCATTTTTGTTCTTTAGCATTTCTATATTTGACTTCTAATCAACAGGAAACCTCTGCTTGAAGTCTCCATAGAGGATCCTGTTGGGGAAGCCCTTCCTGCAGATCCTGATGCCTTCCAGCACACCGTTACAGCGCAGCTGGTGCATCACCAGAGGATTCTCCATGGCCCCAGGAGTCTTGGTCTCGTTGGGGATGATGCAGCGTACAAAGTGGGGGTGGGTAGACCTCAGGTTGGTCATCAACTTATTCAGNCTGTCAGTTCCTTGATTTTTGCTTCCAGTTGAATCTTACTCTTGATCAGGCCCTCACATCGTTCCTCAGCATCAGACAGATTATCTTGCTCCTTTAATCAAAAGAAATTAACATGTTTTACAGAATGGTTATAAAAAGCTGTGTTAAAACATTAAAAATCACAGTTTCAACATACAGTTTGGACTTGGAGCTGCAGGTCATTCTTCTCTTGGAGAAGAGAGACCATTTTCTCCTCTAGTTCCTTCCTACGAGCTTCTGATTTTGCATAAGCCTCTTTGAGTTTGGTAAACTCCTCCTTCATGTTGGCCATCTCCTTCTCAGTCTCAGCTGATTTTAACAGAGGTTTGATCTTGAAGTACAACTTCATCCAAGGCCAATTCTTGACCCCCATGAAGGCGCGGATGTTCCACTGAATCACAAGTAGTGCGTCCCTGTGTGTATTGGAAGTTGTATATTATAAGTAAACTTGATGACTGAATTGTGTCAATAACATTGTTCCTTTTATTTATATTACTATTATTATTATTATTATTATTATTATTATTGGGGTAATTGACCTTCGTTCCACAATCTTTTGGAATTCAATTCGAGCCAGAAGACCTCGTGAGCGAGCTTGGATGCCAGTGATAATTAATGCCAGCCGATCATCTCGCATCTCCTCTAGCTGACCCAGAAGTCCAGCCTTGAAGAACACCTTTTAATAGATACAACAAGGTTTAATCCCTGATCTAAGCAATGCATAGACTTCATAATCTGTTAATGTTCGACCTACTTTGGTGTGCCCAAGTTTGTACTGGTTGTGGTCTATATCCAAAGACCCCAACAATTTCTCAGCAGCTTTTTTGTTGTCAATGAATTGACCCTCAGGAATGGCATTGGGGTTTAAAATGCGATATCTTAAACAAAACAGTGTGTCAGCGTCAAATCTTTTGAATTAGATTTTTAATTTCCCTTCATCAAAAACAACAAACCTCTGCTTGAAGTCTCCATAGAGGATCCTGTTGGGGAAGCCTTTCCTACAGATCCTGATGCCTTCCAGCACACCATTACAGCGCAGCTGGTGCATCACCAGAGGGTTCTCCATGGCCCCAGGAGTCTTGGTCTCGTTGGGGATGATGCAGCGTACAAAGTGGGGGTGGGTAGACCTCAGGTTGGTCATCAACTTATTCAGGTTCTCCTGAAAGCACATGTTTATTGTCAATGGATGTCTCACAGCCAAGTAGACTTTGTCTTTTCGATGTTTTATGACTGTTAAAAATAATCTTACCCTGTGCAGGGCAGATACAGTTTGGAAAGATGAACCTTTCTTTTTAGTTCCACCCTTGCCTTTTCCTCCAGATTCCTGAACTAAAAGTTATTAACACAGTATTAAATAGAAGAAACAATCCAAACCATATGTAGATTTATTGTTTTCAAATAACACAGTTGAAATAAATCAAAAAGAAATAACGCATGGATTAAAGATGCATATTTCTGGTCTAACGTTCATTCAGTATTTTCTCCATGTCATACTAATTACCTACCCACCCATTGTTTAAATTGGTGATCTCCATAGCAACCTATAATGTTCATGCTGAAACAGAGAAACAAATATGCTAACAGCTACTACTGCCTAGCCATTTATCAACAGTTAAGAAGACTTTATTTCTTGGCTTTAAACTTCTTTAATAATTTATTTGACACCACATCTCCATATTTTAGCACCATGAATGATGATGAATCAAACTATCATGCTCACATATATTTGGGTGTCTAGTTGAGTTAATATTATTTAGTTAGATTAGTTAGTTATCGTTTAATAATTTGGGTTTGTCTGATGGAATTCTGCGTGAACAGTCAGATGACAAATATGCTTCACATTTGAATTTGATTCATTATGAAGACCTTAGCAAGCAAAATGGAACCAAAAAACCTTACCTGTTCTTATATAAAGGGGCATCTACCATGTCCCCTTATTTAATAATAAGATATGTTTTAAAAGGAGTAACTCATACCTGATTAAATACATACCTGAATCGGCTCCTGCATAGTTTGCAAACAGAATACCAAGCAGTTTGAGTGTAGACTTCTGGTACAGCCCAACAACGGTCTCATTCAGAGGATCCTTGTTCTTCACCAGCCAGTTGTTGATATTATAATCAACAGTTCCAGCATAGTGGACCAGGGCAAAATGGGCCTCTGGTTTGCCTTTGATAACTCTAGGCTTCTGGAAGTTGTTTGATTTCCCCAGATGATTGTCATAAAGCTTAGCTTTAAATGTAGCATCAGAGGCTTTGGGAAACATGCACTCCTCTTCAAGGATGGACATGATACCCATGGGCTAAATAGAACAGAAATACCAAAATTAAAATTTCACCAGAAAAAACATGAGAATTTATGATAAATCTAGCTGAAAATAAACAATAAAATATCACCTTTTCAATCAGGTCAATACAGGCCTGCAGATCCATACCAAAGTCAATGAACTCCCACTCTATTCCCTCTTTCTTGTACTCTTCCTGCTCCAGCACAAACATGTGGTGGTTGAAAAACTGTTGCAGTTTTTCATTTGTGAAGTTGATGCACAGCTGCTCGAAGGTGTTGAACTAAAAAAGAAAACATATCTTTGTTTCATTTAGATTACTTTTATAGATCCGTTTATTATTTGCAAATAAGATAACTTACATCAAAGATCTCAAACCCAGCAATGTCCAGCACTCCAATGAAGTACTGACGAGGCTGCTTGGTGTCAAGAGACTGATTAATTCTCATGACCATCCACAGGAACATCTTCTCATAAACCGACTTAGAAAGTGCACCAATAGCATAGTACACCTTAACAAGGAAATGATGAAGAACGCTGTTAAAACCTACCAATATATTGCATATAAATCTAAATACACTGAAAGTTCTTTGTACTTACCTGGGCAACATTTTGTCCCTTGGTGACCCACTCATTCCCCACTTTGACCCTTGGGTGACAGAGACCTTTGATTAGGTCAGCAGAGTTCAGGCCCATCAGATATGCAACTTTGTCAGCATCTAGTGAAGTACAAAGAACATGATTTATGTGTATACAAATACACATATCCATTGAGTAATTGTAGATTGTTTTTGAATGCAAATTTTATCCAACTAAATTTGATTTCACCAGATCAAAAGGACTGTTGAACAAAGAGACTGGAACTTATTAATTTATTTTTGTAGTGTCTTGACTGAAGAAGTTAAGATGGTATAATCATAGTTCTCTCTTTTGGTGTTAATATTTATTTGTTTTGAACATTTTAAATGTCATTATCTATAATGCCCATATACTAAGATTGTTACCTTCAGTTCCATCTGCTTCTGCCTGCTCTTCTCTCTGCTTTTGCTTAAATTTCATGTTTCCAAAGTGCATGATGGCACCAGTCATTTTGTAAATACTGTTCTTCTCTTCTTGAGTAAAGCCCAGCACATCAAAGGCATCCTAATCACACGTAACATTTTGATATCCAGTTAGTTGTCATCAATTGTTTTTTTTTTTCTGTATGCTGTTTCTGCTAATATTTTAAAAAGTCAGCTCACATCAGTAGCCATCAGCTCCTCGGAGTCATTGATGGAAGCCACTGTTGTCTCTCCTTGGGAGATGAATGCGTAATCATAGGGGTTGTTGGTGATGAGTAGCATCTCTAGAAATTCAGGAAATACATTAATAGTAAAATGTTTTTTTTTAGGTAAATCCATTTAAAAATACAAAAACAGAAATCAGTTTGAGCAAAGTTCACACAATTACCCAGAAGTTCAGGCTTTGCCTGAGACAGGATCTGGTAGAAAATGTGATAATCCCTCTCAGCTTTAAGCTGGTAGGTGACACGTGACTTTTCCAGGAGATCTGTTGGGAAAATAATCTATTATTCTCGGCAGAAATGGGCCAACACAGCCTTGAAGTATGTAGTCATGGTACGTACAGGTTTCAATGTCAGCAGAGGCAAGCTTTCCTCTATTGTCAAAGTGGATTCGGATGAATTTACCCTAAAAGAAAAAGAGTTGTTGAATTTCTTGACTTTACCTGACGAATAATTATTTCCAGAACCAAAGTCACTTACAAATCTGGAGGAGTTGTCATTCCTGATGGTTTTGGCATTGCCAAAAGCCTCCAGAGCAGGGTTAGCCTGAATGATTTGATCCTCCAGGGTACCCTGATGAAATCGAACCATACCACAATATCCACTTTATGTAAACCGAGTAAAAGCTTTATATTTTTCCTGGGATTTAGAACAAGAAATTAAACACAAACCTTTTTTTCACTTGCAGCATCTTTTTTACCACCGGGCACAGCAGCAATGCTGGCAAAGTACTGAATGACACGCTTGGTGTTTACAGTCTTTCCAGCTCCAGATTCTCCGCTGTGTAAAAGACACAAGAAAAGTNCCCAGATGATTGTCATAAAGCTTAGCTTTAAATGTAGCATCAGAGGCTTTGGGAAACATGCACTCCTCTTCGAGGATGGACATGATTCCCATGGGCTGAAAGAGTAATGAAAGTGGTTTGAAACACAAATGACCTTTTACTTTCTCCATATATCTAATATTCTGATTCTCACCTTTTCAATCAGGTCAATACAGGCCTGCAGATCCATACCAAAGTCAATGAAAGTCCATTCAATCCCCTCTTTCTTGTACTCTTCCTGCTCCAGCACAAACATGTGGTGGTTGAAAAACTGTTGCAGTTTTTCATTGGTGAAGTTGATGCACAGCTGCTCGAAGGTGTTGAACTGGAAAGATATTGAGAGTAATTAAAACTGAACTCTTAGAATAAAAAACTCAACAAGTATGCGTTGATTCCTATCTAAACTCACATCAAAAATTTCAAACCCAGCAATGTCCAGCACTCCAATGAAGTATTGGCGAGGCTGCTTGGTGTCAAGAGACTGGTTAATTCTCACCACCATCCACAGGAACATCCTCTCATAAACTGCCTTAGACAGGGCTCCAACTGCATAATACACCTCAATAAGGACGTGGCAAAGACATTTGTTAAAACTAAGTAATGTATCACCAATGATACTCATAAAACATATATGTCTTTACCTGGGCAACATTTTGTCCCTTGGTGACCCACTCATTCCCCACTTTGACCCTTGGGTGACAGAGACCTTTGATGAGGTCAGCAGAGTTTAGGCCCATCAGATATGCTGCTTTGTCAGCATCTTTGGAGAATTAGTGACATCAGTATTATTTCAAGGTTACCATCATTGCTTGAGCATGGTAACACATATTGTGTCATTGACTGTAAACTGTTTAAAAATAGAAATATTTTACCTTCAGTGCCATCAGCCTCTGCCTGCTCCTCTCTCTGCTTGTTCTTAAACTTCATGTTGCCATGATGCATAATGGCCCCAGTTAGCTTGTACATACTGTTTTTTTCTTCTTGAGTGAATCCCAGCACATCAAAAGCTTCCTGAATAAGATATGTTACAGTGGTCAACTTTGTAGACACTTAGTGTTGTTGTTTTAAAAAAAGTTTGTGAGAATGCTCAGCTCACATCAGTAGCCATCAGCTCTTCAGAGTCATTGATGGAAGCCACTGTTGTCTCTCCTTGGGAGATGAACGCGTAATCATAGGGGTTGTTGGTGATGAGTAGCATCTCTACAATTACAGAATTAAAATATAATATCTGTAATGTCATACTTTAGAAAACATAATTGCTTTGAACATGTTACCTATACTCACCCAAAAGTTCAGGCTTTGCCTGAGACAGGATCTGGTAGAAAATGTGATAATCCCTCTCAGCTTTGAGCTGGTAGGTGACACGTGACTTTTCCAGGAGATCTGATGGGAAAATAATCTATTATTCTCGGCAGAAATGGGCCAGCACTGCCTTGAAGTATGTAGTCATGGTACGTACAGGTTTCAATATCAGCAGAGGCAAGCTTTCCTCTATTGTCAAAGTGGATTCGGATGAATTTACCCTAAAAGAAAAAGAGAGTTGTTGAATTCCTTGACTTTTTCTTAGAAATTACTAATTCAAGATCCACAGTCACTTACAAATCTGGAGGAGTTGTCATTCCTGATGGTTTTGGCATTGCCAAAAGCCTCCAGAGCCGGGTTAGCCTGAATGATTTGATCCTCCAGGGTACCCTGATGCCATCAAACAAACTCACAATTTCAGATTTAAAACAGAATAAACAGTTCACGTTGACATATGTGACATTGTGAATGCACTGCATTTTTCTGATGTAAAGTATAGCAATCTATATATGGTCTATATAAATGTAAATATTTATATTAGTTGTGGAACTTTATTAAAATTTTTAAGCGACTTAAATACGGGGTCTGTAATTAATAAATCAGAATTAATCGTATTTTAATCAAAAACTATGAATGGACAAAATAACTAACATTTTTAAATCAGAACCCCTTATGCTGCTAAATTATTGAATAAATAGATGCATAAGCTAAATAATAACAATATTTAATAATAACAGACATAATCTGCTATGTCTGTTATTTAAGTTATTCAAGCATCAGATTGGTGCAAAGTGCCATTGTACCTATTCAGCTTTCAAGTGTTTATGGAGTCCTTGGTCATTATTGTATAAAAAAAACAACTGTGTAGACTGTGAATGCTGACTTTAACATTGGGGACATCTGTGCTTGCAATATGTTGATCATTGAGATGATATTTTAGGCTCGAATAGTTTTGGTGATACGTCAGCTCCTTTTTGCACAACTTGCAGTCAACATCCTATCAAATTGTCTTTTGAAGCCAAAATTAACCTACATTGTATTGCACATAAAAAAGCAATTATTTGTATTAAAATATTGAACACATTAAAATCTGATTAATGAATTAAAATTAGTGCATTAATTCCTGGCCCCAATATATATATATTTTTTTATTTCAGTAATTTTAAGCTAGAGCTTTTTAGTTGCATTTTTAAACAAACCTTCTTTTCACTTGCAGCATCTTTCTTCCCAACTCCAGGCGCAGCAGCAATGCTGGCAAAGTACTGAATGACACGCTTGGTGTTTACAGTCTTTCCAGCTCCAGATTCTCCGCTGTGTAAAAGACACAAGAAAAGTTTCCTGCCAGGATCTACAACTTAGTACCACTATAGAAATATAAGGTTGCAGAGTGACTCACGTAATGAGGATTGACTGGTTTTCTCGATCTGTCAACAAGAATTTTTAGCAGTCAAGTCAAAATTACACTGTAATAAGGGATGTGTGCACAAAATAAGGGGTTTCTATACCTGCCAGCATGTACTGGTAGCCATTGTCAGAGATGGAGAAGATGTGAGGAGGAGCTTCACTCCTCTTCTTTCCTCTGTAGGCAACGACCACCTCTTGGTTGTAGACTGGCAGCCACTTGTAGGGGTTGACAGTCACACAGAACAGCCCAGAGTAGGTCTGCAGGTTAACAGGTAACAACAACATAAGATAGTGCCATACATGGCATTATTGAATATAGACTTCATTTCACCGCAATGTTAGTGTGTGCATTGAAGTTTAGCTTTCTTACATAGATCATCCATGCTGCGTAACGCTCTTTGAGGTTAAACAGCACAGCTGGCTCATGGAGGAAGGTGAACATGGCCATGTCTTCAATTTTATCAAACTTTGGCGGGTTCTGAGGATGTACATCACACTCCTTCACAGTGACAGTCTGTAAAAGAAAACAACAAAAACTTTGTTTTACATCTAAACTGAATCATCAGCATCATAATACCTTTATTCCAGACGCATAAGAAGGTCCATAGTAAAAAGATAAAACAAGATGGAAAAAAAATCAAAATAAGAATCAAACACCTCTATGGATTATTGATTGCACACATTTTAGTACTGAATATAAATTCACTTGCCTTTCCAAATTCTGTATTAGCAGTGACTTTGTCACCATCACGACTTTGGATGGTTGCTTTTACGTACTCAACCTCTGGGTCAGGTACGAAGCACTCTCTCTTCATGTCGAAGGGGCGAGTCTGGGCCTCCAGACGCTCCTTATCCGATTTCCTCAGAAAAGAAGCAGCAGCCCCAAACTCTGCCATGGCGGCATCACCCATGTTTCAGCCTTTAGAAAATAAAATATTGTCATCTACAGTGTAAAATGCTTTTTAAGGCATATTGCTATTACCCATGTGAGAACCAAGAAAAGAAATCATCAAAAATACTTGGACCTCAGCAATATTTAAATCTATTTTGAATATAATTAATAAAAATACAGATACAGATACAAAATACAAATCAGTGGCCAACTCTTTTTTAACAACATTTTTAGTAATTACCTTAACTTTTACAAACCCATAACTTTTTCCCCTAAAAAAAAGTTAATTGTAAATTTTGCAATAAGTGGGCTTGCAAAGAATATCTCCATATAAGCCTTGTATTGATTTTACTTAGTATTAGATTACTGTCACTAAAATTAATTGATTTTACCTGAGCTTTATTTCAGTCCCCTGGATATGTGAAATCTTGCTGCTCCACAAATAAAAGTGAGAACAAAAAAAGATCACAATTCTGCAAACATGTAAACAATAAGAGATTAGTTCTGCTTACAGACATTAATCACAGATGTGGTTTGAAATAATTTTTAAGCCTAGCCTACTGTGCTGCTGACCAGCCACAACAAAGCAGATTATTACTTGAGTAAATGTTCTTACCTCTTATTGTCAACCCTGTCAAGAGAATGATGGAACCAGTGACTCCCTTCGGGCTTTCTCTCCATTAATAAAGGTTGGAAGTCAACCAAATATGGGTATGAATATCAGAGAAATGGCATCCAGTTTGCTCGTCACAAAAGCATTCTCCAAACTAGGTTCAACCCAGTGCTGCTATTTGTTGCTCTCACCTTGAACAAAAGACTTGTATGCCAGAGTGGACATGACAAAGAAAGAAAGAGAGAGGCAGGAGGTGGGGAAGCAGCCTCTGACTGCTGATGCATTTTGTCTCTCCTAGTGACTTGCATGTGTCATTGTTAGGTATTTTTAAATGGTAATGAATGGGAAAGTTGTTTATTAATTTAAATGTATGTCTTGTTTAGGTTTTTCTGAATTTTTGTGTCTTAAAGGATATCTATTTGCTACTTAAACACCCATCTCTGACTAAAGACCAGAACGTTGCATGGACATTGGAATATTGTCTTTCTATTTGCAAGTTGAGAGAGATAAAACAAAGCAGAGCAACACAACTTGTGGGGCTTCAGACCTTTTCGGATCTTATATTCAATAATAGTTTCTTCAGTGATTGGTTATAAAATAGAGATGGAGAATAAAGAGCTGCAGCTGTCGTCTGCAAAGACACAAGACAAGGTCACAGTTGTGAGGTCTCTTTATTATCACTCAACACTACTTGTAGTTAAGTCTACAATAGGCATCCTCAGAGACAATACTGTCCCATTGAAGTTCATATTACATAAAGGGATACTGAACATGGTGATGCACTGTGTATCTCGTGAGTGGAGTGAGTCTCACTTTCTTCAAGTGAAGGACAAATGGTGTTTATTTCCAAATTGCCATTCCTGCTGTGGTTACCCTGGATGGGTGGAGCATTGTGATGCTGAGTTCCTATAAATACTTCGGTGTCTTAATTGATGACTCCCTTAAAGCCGAGACTGAAACTGGGTTTTTATTATCACAATATGCAATACTTTTCTTTCTATATAAAAAAAACAAGCAATTTGTTGCTGCCATTTTTTGTTTGACTATGATGACCTTTTGTATATGTGTGCGTCTGCCCAATGTCTTCACAAGAATGATGCAGCTTAACATCCTTACCATTTAGAGGAAACTGCAACACCTTGACTAATCATTGTGAGTTATATTTTCAGGTGGGAAGGCCTTCCTTGACTACCTGCAGACTCCATCATTGGTACACTTTAAGTACAAGGCAATTCTTGGTGTTCTTCCAATGTATCTGTGTTAAGTGACACACAGATACACACAAAAGAGCATCAAGCAATACTTTTTATGTACCAATGGTTGGTACTTGCTCTCTTTTTCGAATATTTTCACCAAACTCAGAAAAAAGGTATTTGCTTACCTACCTCCCACAACGTAGAACGATCTCCAACATGTCTTGCATCTTGACAGCTTGATTTCTCCGATCAAGTCAGAAAACAACAGCTTTCTCAAAAGTAGCTATTGTTTTCTGACGAACGTTATCAGCATTATAGCCTCTTGTGAATCATTAAAAATAAAATCGACAGTCAACCTTATAATTGAAAAATATTTTATTATCTTGATTTTTATTTCTGCTTCTTTTGAATGCATTTGCCTATTTAAATTGGAAATGATTTATTTATTTGTGACCTATAGGTTCAGGCGCGTACACAGAGAGGGCATTCGGAGACTGCCCTTGTGCTGCTCCTGTTGACATGGCATTGTTTTCTTCTCTTTATTCTTGAGCACAAAGATAACTTGTGAAATTCCTGCTGGCTGCCTTTGAGGGCTTGGTGGTTCAGAGGAGAGCTTGGGGACAGCTTGTGACGCAGGTTGTCAGGGCAGTTTTTTTTTTGTTTGTTTTATTGATCGGCAGCAACAGTTTATTATAAGTAACTAAAGGTACAAAACAGTATAATTTGCATGATATGTCATTTAAAGTGGGATGATTTATCTTTACAAATCAGATTATAAATTAATCCACATTTAGCCCAGTGTTAGAATTGTTTGCAAGTTTAAGTGTGAAAATGAATCAAGAAAGACAAGAAGAACAAAACTCACATATGAACTTGCCTTTATTTATGGCAAACGAAACCCTTGGTGTTCAGAATTTCTTGGTTAGACAGAATTTAGCCGAAACTGTGATGAAATCCTTGTGAAAACCTCTACCACAGTGGACATCACATCTTACTCCATCAGGCCATGTCCTGACTTGTCTTTGTACTTGGATTGTCATCTCTGTTACTTGTCCCTCAGTCTATTCCAGGCTCATGAAGAGAACACTTGTCCCTTCACTGAAGGTCTCATTCTCAGCTGTCCACAGCCTTTCTGTCTCTGACTTTTACAATCGCATGAGCATCCCAAAGGAAGGTGTGAGACACCTTGCACCACTTAAGTTGAGGAATCTGAGCCAACAAAGCTATTAGTAGTATTTGCTATTTGCTGTTGTGAAAGGTCACTTCTAAGGGGAGTTGATTGTTCTCGTCCTTGTCTTTGCCTCACTCATTTAGTCTATGGGCTTCTGACTGGACTCAACCTGAATTCTGAATGTGCTCGGATGCGGAAAAGAACCAACATATCATGAAATTATGGAAAGGTATTTATTTTTTATTTGTCTGATTACTAGTTTATATAGTTCATGCTAAATGTCACTTGAATATACTTTGCAGTCATTAAATCATGTGTTTTATTTTAATTTATGATTTTTTTGTATGTATTGAGAATGATCTTACAGGTGGGCAATTAAGCTCCTGTACTGTGACACAATTGGGCCTTGTCTGGCACTGAAGATGTGTGCTCCTCTGAGATAAAAAGCTTCATTAAGTAATACTAAGGTTAGTAGTTTAAATTTTTTTTGATATGACATTTATCCATGTTTATTTAGTCTACTAAGGTTGACAACAAAACATTTCACCTCAAACATAATTTATTTAGAAACTAATGAAATGTAAAAAATGAATGGGTAAACATTTTATAGTGATAATGAAACATATGCATGTAGACTAATTACTACATTTATTCCATTTCATTTCTTGCTCATAGTAGTGTTGGTTCACAGCCACTGTTGTCTGTTAATGCAAAAATCTGTGGTAATGCAAGATTAATAACACTACTCTAATTGTATACTAAAGTTAGAAACTACAAATACTTTTTTTTTTCTGTTAAAAAAATGTATGCAGCATATATACAACTTTGATGTCTAAAGTTGAAATAACCAGGAATTTAATTTCTAGTCTAAATACTCTTGTCCAACCCAGTGATCACATGTGACATTTGTAAAAGCACGCCAAATAAATCACTGGTCTCAATGAAGACAGATGAAATCTACAGTGGATTGTGTGTGTAATGCACTTTTTTTTTTTCATTATTTCATGCCAATCTGTTTCAGCTCAAATGAATAACTTCTAAAGTATTTAATGTACTTCTTGCTATAAATCTAAAAATATTTTGTAGAGTGGATTACTAACCTGCCTTCTACAACATCAGATCTATTAGTGGCTTTAACAACAGATAAATGAGGCAAATCTCCCCTCCTTAAAGGGAGCAGAGGTTTGCAGCCACAAACCATTACAGCAAAATCCCCAGAGTAGCAATTGCTAAACTGTTTTAAGTAGCTAAAGTTGCTAAACTAATAATTTGTTAATTTATAGGGCAAATCAGAGATTTAATCTAAAACCTGAGCAATTCTCCCAGTTTTCTACTATGGGTCAGCAAATATGTAAATTTTTATTTTCTTATGAAACTTGGATGATTGGTTTACTGTCATTAGTTTACTACTGGTATCTAAACTAATATTTCTCAATGTAATTTACAATTGTAATAATATAGTTTCTGGCAGTACTTGTTCAGAAAAAAAACATAGTAATACAAATAACCCACTGAAAGTAAATAAGTGCATTTATTTTTTTTTAAAAAAGGTGTACATTTTCAGGTATTTGCAGTCTTGCATGTTATATTCAATATTCTAATGGTACAATAATGTTCTATATTTAGTTTATCCAGTCAATCTGATTTATTGTATTATGCTCACAACTTTCTTGAATGTAATTATTTTCTTCTGTAAACCATCAAAACTGTAGGCAATAACAAGTCAAGAGGCTGTTTTAGATGCACGTTTGATTTATTCTACTCAACACGACAGCATGCTTAGGGAGGCACCATTAAATTAGCAACAGGTGTCTCGGACACTTTATTGTCTGGAGAAACTTTATTCTTCATCATGTCCTTTCTGAAAAAAAGAGAACACAGGATAAGTGTTGAGTGGTATTTAAACAAAGTAAGGAGCCATTGGAGTGGAAAACAGAAATTTACACACGTTATAAAAAGACACAGCCCTTTTTTTAATAATCCATTTGTTTAATAAAAAAAAAAGTAATGAGTAAGATCATTTTTGTAGGGATTTTTTTTTTACTTTGTTCAAATTCAGAAGTTTACCAACAATGATATTTTTTAGCATTTGGTAGAAATGTGAAATACTAACTTTGGCATTTCTATAAACTCTATAATTTGGGTCAGATATTTTGGGTGTCTTTCCACAAGTTTCTCTAAACAGTGTGATGCAACATTGGCCCATTACTCTTTACAGAACTGGTGTAACAGTTTCATAAAGCCAGATTGCTCCCAAACACCTTTTCAACTTAATGTTTTCTATGACACACAGATCATGGCTTTGTGATGACCACACCTTGATGCTATTGTTTTTTGCTAACTGGTAGCAAGTTTGGTTTATTATTCTTTTCACAGACCCATTTGTACTAAAAGCGTAACTTCCTTGCTGATGACTTGAGATGTTTCTTTAATGTGTGCTTTTGTTCTGGGGTTGATAAGCACATTTCACATCAAACACATTCATAACTGCGATACAGAACCTCTCTCTGTCTTGATTACTTAACATTTACTTAACATTTCTATTATGATTGTACTTGTATCAGATTGTTTGAACAAATGAATGTGGGTCTGAAGATTATATCATGGAATCAAATGAAATTTCAGATTGGTTGCTAACTATAAGTAATACACAATATTTCTTTGAGAGATTAAAACAACCATGGAGGTGTTGTTGTTGGGTTGTTTCAGTTCAAAAAGTCAGAAATTATTTCAACCAGGGATTGTCAAGGTCAAACGTTTTGGTGTTTTTGTTTTTTGGGTTGGACATGAAAGCATTTTTATGCACTGGACATCTTTAAAAACATCTTGGAAAAACAATTACCATTTTTGTCTACATACAAACCTTTGACCCAACATCACGGCTCTTGGCTCGTAACTTGTTGACTTGAGACTCTGCGATATCGGCTCTCTCTTCAGCCTCGTCCAACTCATGTTGAAGCTTGCGGAACTTGGTGAGGTTGCTGTTGGCCTGTTCCTCCTGTTGGAAAAGCATCACATATTCCAGATAAGTATATGGCAATGTTATGTAATGATTCTTTTTTGAAAGAGCCATACTTACAGCTACTTCTGCAGATTTCTTATAGGATTTCACTTTGAGCTGAAGCTTGTCCACCAAGTCTTGGAGACGTGCCAGATTTTTACGGTCCTCTTCAGTCTAGGTTTAATGAAATAAGATGAAAGGACATTGGAAAAATACTTTTTTAGTTTATGAAAACTACTAAAGAACATTCTAGATGAATAGCTACCTGATAGGTAAGTTCCTTGATGCGTCTCTCGTACTTTCTCACTCCTTTTATTGCATCACTGGATTTTTTCTGTTCACTTTCCACCTCATTTTCAAGCTCCCTGACCTACAGATTCCACAGCAAAAGTCATTAAACATCATATTGGTTGAGATTTAGAAAACATTTGATTTGCTTGCGCAAACACTTTGTCTCGATGAGCCTTCCTCTACTCACCCTGGCCTCCAGCTTCTGGACCTGCTTCTTGCCTCCCTTCATGGCGATCTGTTCAGCTTCATCCAGACGGTGCTGCAGATCTTTGATGGTCTGCTCCATGTTCTTNGATTTCCTCAGAAAAGAAGCAGCAGCCCCAAACTCTGCCATGGCAGCATCACCCATGTTTCAACCTGGTTTAAAAAGTAGCCTTCTTTATATTGTCAAAATTATCTTAAAATGTCACTGTTGAATGTTTCCAGAAGGACTTATTAAGACGGCAATCTTATTCTCTGACAGGATTAAAAATTGGATATCATATGTCAAGTCACAGTTTTAAAACTGATTAGTAATTTGAATTTATGATTATTTATTGCTGTCAGATCAGTATTTTTTATTTTTTTTAAATATTAGAAAATGCTCATTTTTAATTGCTTGGCTTGTTTTGAAACTAGGAGTCAATAAGGAAAGTTGCTTCTAAAAACAATAATACAACTTAAATTTTAATTTCTAATTCATCTAATATAACAAAAAAAGTATTTCAATCATATTGTCATCAATATTTTTCATTATACAATAAAAATCCTTTTGTAGCCAAAGCTGGTTTTTACCGTGGGTGGGTTAAGCTCCAAAAGAAGATCAGAATCAGTCAGAACTTCTGCTCAAATCAGATAAAAAAACAAAACAAAAAACAAATCAATTCATGCTATTAAAAAACACCATTTGCCATTCCAAATGAAAGATTTGGCATTTATTTGAAGTTTTAACTAGGTTAAGAATTAAATTGTACCAAATAATGTTAACAATGTTTATCTTACCTTTATCTCTTAATCTGTAAGCACAGAAAATGCTCAGTGCCGTGCCGGACAGAAGCCGTATCTCCTTAAATAAAGCCTGTTGATCCACCAAATATGGCATAAATATTTGGATAAAGATTGCACATTAAAAAAACGTTGTCCTAATTGGGCAGAATGGTCTGCGGCTATTTGTTGCTGTAACCTTGTGTCAAACAAGGCGAGGACAATACATGGTACAATGAAAGGGGAGGGCAAGAGGTGGGGATCAGGGACAGGGTTGATATCAAGTGACTCCTAATTTAATCATGTTAAATCATATTTCATTTCTTCATGCCTTAATTGTAGATTTATTGATAGTTTAATTAAAATGTTTTTATTTTGGAGTATAATTATGTTATAAATAATATAAATAATTTCTAAGATGCATTTAAATGGAATGTTTGCATGTTTTATCTTAATCTAGTTTGTCTTTGTTTAAACCCGAAATCTAAATGTTTTGCTAATTTCTATTGGAAAAAAATATGAGAATTTATATCAAGTGTCTCTTTAAATTCACAAATTTTTGAATAACAAAATGCTTACAACTGTGAAAGTGGACTAAAATCAAGGAACTCCACTACTTTTCCTGTCTGTATTAGTGTGCTGAGTAGGTGTGTTTAAAATCTCACACAGAAGAATGATGGACAAGGAGGGTTAATGACAAAGATTAAGACCAATTTGTTCCTGAAACAATGTTTGTGGAAGAGATCTTGACTTGTTGGCCTTGTTAAGATTCCTAATCTAAAAGATAAACTTCAGCAAAGTGGGGGTAGAGAGGCATCCAAAGTCACTGCTGAGACAATGAAGAATTGCAGCTGTCATTTAGTGAAACCTATGGTCAGAGACTTAAATTATCACTCACCACTGTTCTGCCCCACAAGGTCTACGCCCTTTGTCTCATTGTATCATGGCATTGTTCCCTCTCCTTTGGCCTTGTGGACAAAGATAACCCTGTCAAATTCTTGTCTAGATTTTTCCTCTATGACTGTGAAGGACAGCCTTTTAGGGCAGTGATAAAGTTGAACTTTATGTCATGATAGATGTGAGGAAGCAGGTGCACTGCACTCAGACTTAGTTAATTTAAACAGTAAATATTTCTTGTTGATTTCCCTCACAATTGGTGGGATTGACCTAAAAAGTAGTCACATAATACAGCCTTCTTGTGTTTTGAATACAGGATATGATTTTGTATGTTACATTATTTTTTGAAAGAATAAATTTACTAACTATTGCTTTTTGTTTTCCAAAAGAGATAATACATTTCTGCTGTTAAAGTAGCACAAATTAATTGAATTGCATATGTGGAGTTTAATTGATGTGGAAAAGGAAGAAGTAAGACGCTTAATGTACTTTGAATTTACATCAGAACTGAGACATAAATACAAACTGTTTTTGTTTTTGGCCTTTTCAAATGAGGATCCTTTCACCTGTTCAAGTTGATAGCATTATTTAAAACGTTTTGAAAGATAGAAATCTTCTAACTCCATTACACTTAGTTCTGTGTTGAAGTGTGATGCTTTGCGATGCATCTGTTAACAATGCAAGCGTCTTTAAGAATTTGATTTCATATTATTGGATTATCATTCTCAGCTGTTTCCATCCCATTGGAAATGTTAACTCATGTCACCCCACTGACTTTCATTCCAGCTTCAATCTATAACTCCTCTTAGGTGGGTCCAATTGTTCCTAGGCTGAAACAACAAATGGTGTCACCTCAAAATGCAGCTGGTTTTAATATCTGCCTCAGTCCTTGAGCCTTTGTAAACATCGCTGTCCTATGTATTAAGCAATTAACAAACTAAAGCTTGTAATACGATTGTAACAACATCTAAATGCTACTATGGACTCAGGGGGACATTTAAGCAAACATTATAGAGATTTGTATAGCATGGATGACAGGATTCTTTTGTTGTCCTGTAATCTCTCTGTAGGTTTTGAAAATCTTTGGAGGACGGAGCCATGTGAGATACAGATCAAGTATTTGGTGCCAGCTTGCTTCCATCTTCTACCTCACTTCTTCATATGCTGACAGTCTCTCTGTGCCACTTTGTGCAGAACCCAAAGGAAGGTAAGCTGAAATGTACCAATAATGCTACTTTAGTTCAGTTTTTTTAGCATGTGTGCATGCTTTAAGTTTAATATTTTATTTATTATTAAGGTGATGTTCCCAACTAAAAATCTGTTTCCCAAAACAAAAATGTAGCTTATTGTTTACTAACTTGTTGCAGTAGCAGTAGTGATTATTATGTTTGATTGGATGTTGCATTGTGAGTCTTTGTTTTAACGTTAAAAATACACCACTATTTAATTAGCTTTTAAATAATTGACATACACTCATACATTTTGAGAAATATAAATAGCTGAGTTAGAAGAGCATTACTTTGATTGTTTTACTGCAAGTGTTTTTCATTATTTTACCAGCATCATGAAGTAATATGGATGGATTGATGTACATTCCCTTTATGCTAAAATTTAATGCCTGAGAATGCTACTATATATATATTTGCATTACAACAAGACTTATTTAAAATTTGTTAGTGTTTAATCTCTTTATAAATAAAATTATTGGATTTGTTTCCATTCAGAGTCCAGCTGAATGATATGTATGTGTGTTACAGTACGTCTAGTTGTCGCAAAGATTTTCTGATCCATATGTCTGCAGCAGGCGAAATCAGCATTCTATGAACATGCTGTACTGTATAAATGTAAAATGTTTTCAGTGCAAAATAAATTGATCAAATGTTTGGGGTTTTTTAAGGACGTATTCACCACCTTAGATTCTTGTATTGTCTTCGACTGGTTTAACGTCGAAGACGCCCCTTTTCTCTGTGAATGTAAACATTACTGCTATGCAGGGGGATAAAACAAAGTGAAGTTACATCCCCAACTCACCATGGCTTTCATTTGCCCCTGTGCTACTAACACCCCAGAGCTTCTTCATATTGCTCTCATAAATGATGTACACACCTGCAGACATGGTAAAAACAAAATACCCCCTCTCAAATCAAGAGTTTTAATTCCTAGATATCCTATTTTACCAGGTTCTGAAGCTACATTAATCTTGTATAAAGTGTACAAGAACACACTTCACATAATTTTAAACAAAGAAAAAAAGAACAAAGTTTGTAACAAACACAAAGTACACTCCCAATTCTTTAGATACATATAATTACCCCTAAAATTTAAAGGGACATTTATCTTTTTCCCAAGACTTTTTGGGCTCTTTATTTAACAGTAAATGTGTGCTTAATACTAATTAAATACTTTGCCGTTTTTGGGGGGGAAGTGTGTTTGGGGGACCATTAGGCATTCAGAAAATATCTGCAACACATGTTGTCAACACATGGGGGCAGAATCTATCCACCTAATTCATGCCCCTTATGTTTGTGAACATAGGGCATTGATTAGCTGTACAAAGATGGTAAGTATTTACCTCTATTCAGAAAATAGAAAATATTTTACATCCATTGTTTTGTCCTAAACTGAAAATGGAAACTCACATGAGCTTCTTCTTGCTAGTCTTCCATAAGAGCCAAATTTATGGAGGAGATTTCCTAATAATTTTCCTGTGGACAGATTACCATCTGCTTTTTGGTTCCTTCTTTAATTATTGCCCAGCCTGTCAGTCTATGTCATGATCCTTAGGTCTTTAGGTTTTGACTTCTTTAATATTATTTAAGAGATCTTGCCTTATACAATTAATTTTTCTCTGAACACATTTCTATGGATTCCTTATTGTTTGTAAGGAATTGCCTGATTAGTTCATTCCTTTATGTTTAATTTCTTAGCTCTGTCCTTTTTACCATTATGGATTTATTGGATCAATGACAGTCTCATTCCCTGGGTTTGTAGTTTATGTATTTGCTCTCCTCAAGAGCCTCCCAGTTAACTGATTACCACATCTGCTTTCAGTGTCGTTCTCTACGCTTTCCTCTGTATATAAGCTCACACGTTTTCTTTGTTCTTTGCTCCCATTCCTCTTCCAGTGCTGCATGTCTCATTCATAACCATGGCTTGGTCGGTCTCACTCTGTGAGATGCTCAAAGCTTGGGACATTTTTGTTCCTTGGTCACACAGCTTTCAACCTCTCAATGACTTTATCTTCAATATGTCAGCTGTTTACGTTAATCTTCATGATGTTGGTTGTTCATTAATGTTTTCTGACGAACCTTGGATGCCTTCATGAAGCAGCTAAATACGGAAATGAAATAATACCCAAATCAACAGTATTTATTCAGTGAGTCCTAAAAGCAATGGAATACACTATTGGCATAAAGTTCTCCAAATACATTAAAGATTGTGGCTTAAGCATAAAGTGCATACTCACTGGCCATTTCTTTATTTTGTAGTTTAAATTATGTATTGGTATTCTTTTGGTCAGAGTTGTCATTGAACATTTTTTCTGCTGTAAACAATGAAGAAGGACTCCTTTTGTTAATTTGAATGCATTTTGCTTTATTCTACAGTTACATTGCAGACAAGGGGGACAACATCATAGAAGATCCCGAAGGTCTGAGGCGGCCATCATTGTTTCATTCCTCATCTAGTCCTTTCTGTGATGAAGAATGACAAAAAGGGAACAATAAGTGATGGATTAGTAACTAAACATTGAGTAAATCCAGAAAGGGTTACACAAAATGGCCCACAGAGTTTAAATAATATGTGTTGTGAAATAATCATAACATTGTTTTCATTACTTTCTTTGTAACTATATAATGTATTTTATTGAGGCACAATGTCTTGTGTATAAATTGTTTCACTGAGAAATAATGTAAATGGAATATGGACTGAACTTATATAGTGCTTTTCCAATCATTTTGACCACTCAAAGCGCTTTACACGAGAGTCACACTCACCCATTCGCACTCACAAATGTATACACCAAGACACAGAGCGGTAGGCAATTTGGGGTTAAGTGCCTTGCACTAGGGCACATCGACATGAAGCAGGAAGAAGCTGGAATTGAACCTACAACCTTCCGATCACAAGACTCTTCCCACAGAGCCACAGTCGCCCAGTTTCTAACTGTAGAAAGTTATGGGACTGAATAATGCAGATCATAATGAAAATAAATGAAATAAACACATATTACTGAAGAGAAGCAAATTTATGTTACAGAATTTCTTCTTCACAACATTTTCCATTGCTAATCTGAAAGGTAATAATTTCATCCGTCTAAAATCAACTATTTTAACACATACGCTGACAAGTATACTAACACATTGAATACCGTACTAATTGCATGAAAGCTATTAATGCAAAAAGACTAATGAACAAACCAGTTGGACAGCTACATGAAGTCCTGTCGCTGACTGTTTTCTGCTCTTTCTCGTTTTGTTTTCACCACCTAACTCACTATCTAGCCAACACTCAGACCTGTACTTGAAAAGTAATCATCTAAAATATAATTAGCTCCACATCTACAGTTGAAACCAGATGTTTTCATGCACTGTGTAAAAAGATTCATTTTCTCTCACTGTCTGAAAATAAATCTGACTTAACTGTTCCTGTTTTTTGTCAGTTCGGTTTAACAAAATTATCTCTCTTTACTTAATAATGATGACTAGATTTTTTTAAACAGTTTTTTGTTATTTTTTTTTCAAAGTCAAAACTTTACATGCAACAAGTTTAGTGTGGATTTAAACATTAGGAAAGCCCAGGTGACCATATGGCCTTGTGAGGTTCTAATTGGTCAGTTCACAACATTTTGCTTATCCAAATCATCCAAAAATATATGTAAGAGCATTATGTAATATACCCACAAGTGTGGTTTACTCTTGTGTGCAATTTCCAGATGCCTGTATTCATTTGTTCAAAGGATTACATGTAAACATGTAAAACACTTTCTAATGTTCAGCCATCATGTTGTTAAAAAGAAGGGAGGTCCCAGAAAATGATTGTGAGAAGCTTGTGGAAGGATTCCCAAAACATCTATCCAAAATGTAGAGTTTAAAGCCAGTCCCAAGAAATAAGGGACATTTATTTAAACTTTGGATTTTAAAGGAAATAAAATTCTGAAGAAAAAATTCAGAATTTTCTGGCATTTAGATGATAGGAATAGTTCTGATAAACATAACTGATCTAAAACAGGAACATTTGGAGCTGATTTATTGTCAAAAACACTTAGAGAAAGGCAATATTTTTTGAGTTCAGCTTTTAGTGGCCCATGCTTACTCCTGTTATGAAATACATGAAGAAGGAAAAAGCACAAGTACGTACTTCTACCATAAGTTTAATATCAACATTCTCTTTGTTAAAGTGTTACAAATAACCAGGTAAAATTCACTAACACTGCTCATTAAACAAGAAAATCACAGAATTAAATTCATCTGTAAAACAGACTGGTCTGATTATTTTGTTTGATTCTTTTTACACACTCATTCACAGGCTCACTCAATATCACTATAATTAAAACTTGGCCACCTTGATAAATATCACTTAAGTAATTGTTTTTGTTACTGAAATAGATGTCAAAATATATTAAGTGGATGTTTTTGCATGAAGTTAAGGTATTTTATTTACATTACTTTCATGGAAAAATGTAATTATTCCTTTTCTACTTGTTCTTAGTATTGAAACTGCAGTAGATAGAAACACTGCCTTCAGAAAAACAAACAAAAAGTGCATTACCACATTTAATTATTTTTTGTGTTCAAGTCTGGTGAAGTCTCTGACCTTTGACCCCACATCACGGCTCTTGGCACGGAGCTTGTTGACCTGAGACTCAGCAATGTCAGCTCTCTCTTCAGCCTCGTCAAGCTCATGTTGCAGCTTGCGGAACTTGCTCATATGAGTGTTGGCTTGCTCCTCCTGCAAGATACAACAGCATTGCACTCCTGAGTAAGCGCTTTAAGGTCTGTTTTGCAGAAAACTGTCAAACATTGAAGCAATAAAGTGCATGTTCGTCCTAAGTCTACCACATTTCTAGGAAATCCCAAACTTACAGATTCCTCAGCAGCTCTTTTATATGCCTTCACTTTAAGCTGCAGTTTGTCAACCAGATCCTGCAGACGTGCAACATTCTTGCGGTCCTCCTCGGTCTGCAGAGATCATTGAATGGGAATGTAAAACATGATTTATGGATACTACGTTCTCTTTAGCCTGATTCTTCTAGTCTGAATGTTTATAGTCTGATGGAACATATTTAAACTCTTATCGGTTCAATTAAAAATGCTTGGTAAAGACGGATCCTTACTTGGATTGTACAAATATTTCCAAATTGAAAATTTTACCTGATATGTGAGCTCCTTGATGCGTCTCTCATATTTGCGCATTCCTTTTACTGCTTCTCCACTTTTCTTCTGCTCTGACTCCACTTCGTTCTCAAGCTCTCTCACCTGGATACAACAAGACATAATATCTTTATTTTCTCTGTTGTATAAAGAGCAAAGGAGATAAATGTAAAATGCTGCAAATCTATAAAAAATGTTTTATCTAAATAACAGGTAGATGAGGTTTCAGTCATAAATTTCTCTATGTTTCAGCTCAAATTTGTATTATATGTTCAGTGATTTCACTCACCCTGGCCTCGAGCTTCTGGACCTGCTTCTTGCCTCCCTTCATGGCGATCTGTTCAGCTTCATCCAGACGGTGCTGCAGATCTTTGATGGTCTGCTCCATGTTCTT
>NW_006800111.1:378504-411695 GCF_000485575.1 Poecilia formosa
AAACACTTTTATTGAAAATATGACCACAAGCAGATAACTGTGTAATGTGTAAAGAACATTGTAAGTTGAATGAAACAAACCTGCGCTCCACCATCTTCTGATACTCTATGCGAGACAAAAGACCACGAGACCTGGCTTGAATTGCAGTGATGATTTTGGAAAGACGCTCATCTCTCATCTCCTCGAGTAGACCCAGCAGTCCAGCCTTGAAGAACACCTAAATGTGGCATTTAATTTTAAAAAGTTACCTATTTTTGCCCGTCTGTGTCGTATTTCATATCTTTTGTTCTCTTTTGTCTTAGAAAATCCAGGCGGTACCTTTGTGTGCCCAAACTTGTACTGGTTATGATCAATATCAAGAGATCCGAGAAGTTTTTCGGCTCCCTTCCTGCTGTCAATGAACTGTCCCTCAGGTATGGCAGCAGGATTCAAGATACGATATCTGGGAAATTATATATTTCTTAGCTGGACTTTGCAGAGTAAGGCTTGTGGGACGTACTAAGCTACATAGTAAGGTAATACCTCTGCTTGAAGTCCCCATAGAGGATCCTGTTGGGGAAGCCTTTCCTGCAGATCCTGATGCCTTCCAGCACACCATTACAGCGCAGCTGGTGCATCACCAGAGGGTTCTCCATAGCCCCAGGAGTCTTGGTCTCGTTGGGGATGATGCAGCGTACAAAGTGGGGGTGGGTAGACCTCAGGTTGGTCATCAACTTATTCAGGTTCTCCTGTGCATGACATTAAATACAATGCTGAACATTTAGTCTGTGTTAACATCAAAATATCTGAATTACTGAGTGGAAATCAGTTTTGACTCTCAGATATTTGACTTTACTTACCCTGTGAAGGGCAGATACAGTTTGAAAGGATGATCCCTTCTTCTTGCCTCCTCCTTTGCCCCCTTTTCCACTTTCAGCTATTTAGCATTACAAAAGTCTATATATTAGACAAACACAGACAAACAGAAATAACTTTTTCAATCTTAGTTCTGAAAGAAAGTCCCTTTACCTGAATCGGCTCCTGCATAATTTGCAAAGAGAGTACCAAGCAGTTTGAGTGTAGACTTCTGGTACAGCCCAACAACGGTCTCATTCAGAGGATCCTTGTTCTTCACCAGCCAGTTGTTGATATTATAATCAACAGTTCCAGCATAGTGGACCAGGGCAAAATGGGCCTCTGGTTTGCCTTTAACAATCCTGGGTTTCTGGAAGTTGCTCGATTTTCCCAGATGATTGTCATAAAGCTTAGCTTTAAATGTAGCATCAGAGGCTTTGGGAAACATGCACTCCTCTTCGAGGATGGACATGATACCCATGGGCTGAAAGGGTAATGAAAGTGGTTTGAAACACAAATGACCTTTTACTTTCTCCGTATATTTAATGTTCTGATTCTCACCTTTTCAATCAGGTCAATACAGGCCTGCAGATCCATACCAAAGTCAATGAAAGTCCATTCAATCCCCTCCTTCTTGTACTCTTCCTGCTCCAGCACAAACATGTGGTGGTTGAAAAACTGTTGCAGTTTTTCGTTGGTGAAGTTGATGCACAGCTGCTCGAATGTATTGAACTGGAAGTTGACAACAATATTTTTTAGTACTCATCCTTCTTACCAGCATTGCTTTCCAGGTGTTGCACATATAGTAAAATTATGAGTAGATGAGTCTCACATCAAAGATCTCAAATCCAGCAATGTCCAGCACTCCAATGAAGTACTGGCGAGGCTGCCTGGTGTCGAGTGAGTGGTTGATTCTCACCACCATCCACAGGAACATCTTCTCATACACTGCCTTAGCCAGAGCTCCAACCGCATAATACACCTAAAAATAAAGAAATATAAACTTTAAAAAAAAACAGTAATGTTCATATTCCAGTGTGCGTGGTCTATGCATAATGTGTGACGAGTCTCCATGTAAATAATAGAAGGTGATTTAGCTGGCTGTGTTTAATCCCTACCTGTTGAACATTTTGTCCCTTGGTGACCCACTCATTCCCTACTTTGACTCTGGGGTGACAGAGACCTTTGATGAGGTCAGCAGAGTTCAGGCCCATCAGGTAAGCTGATTTGTCAGCATCTAAAATTAAAAACATGAATTATAGATTAATTAACATAATTTTCCTAACAAGTTTCCAAGTTATAGAACTCCTCTCTCACCTTCAGTGCCATCTGCCTCGGCCTGCTCTTCACGCTGCTTGTTCTTGAACTTCATGTTACCAAAGTGCATAATGGCACCAGTCAGTTTGTAAATGCCGTTCTTCTCCTCTTGAGTGAAGCCCAATACATCAAAGGCCTCCTGTATAAAAGAAAATGTTTTTTTACCTATGGGATTAAGTATTTGCTGGATCATATAAACCATATATAATACCTGCTCTAAAATGAAGTTATAGTACAATATTATGTATCAAATATTCTAATTACTCTGTAAAGTAACTCCTACTCACATCAGTTGCGAGCAGCTCTTCTGCATCATTGATGGAGGCTACCGTCGTCTCTCCTTGGGAGATGAAGGCGTAGTCATAGGGGTTGTTTGTAATGAGGAGCATTTCTGTAAAGTAAGCCAAAAAAATGACTTATAAGTACATTATGCAATGATGCGAAATCAATTTGTACTGATTTGAAAATGTGATGTTTTTATATACCAAGCAGCTCAGGCTTCTTCTGAGACAGAATTTGATAGAAGATGTGGTAATCTCTCTCAGCCTTAAGCTGAAAGGTTACTCTGGACTTCTCTAGCAGATCTGTAAAGGGATTTGCATCATGCAGGTAGAATGACAGTCATTTTGGATGTAAAAGCAAACTTAAATAAAAAGAAGGCACCACTTACATGTCTCAATATCAGCTGAAGCCAGCTTTCCACTGGCTGCAAAATGAATACGGATAAATTTTCCCTAAAACACAAGATGAGAAGAAAAGTTATATTGTGATTTATGCAATGGGAGAAGAGTCTTTACAGAGAGGAACTTACAAATCTGGAAGAGTTATCATTTCTGATGGTTTTTGCATTCCCAAAGGCCTCTAATGCTGGGTTGCATTGGATGATTTGATCCTCCAATGTACCCTACCAAAATGAAACTTGCTGTTAAAGAAGTGCAAACGTGCGTCTAAAGGCTGACAGTCTGCAAATTCAGAAGTATCACCTTTTTCTCAGAGCCTGTGTCCTTTTTCCCACCTCCAGCTGCAATGCTGGCGAAGTACTGAATGACTCTCTTGGTGTTAACAGTTTTCCCAGCACCAGATTCTCCACTGAAGACACAAAGCAAAAGGCTTTATTAGGTGGAAAAGATGGCATCCAACGCTATAAATAATAACACAGCTTCACATCCACTATTATCAAACTAAAACGAACTAATCAATGTAATACATATGATATGGTTACTTGTAAACATGTTCTTAACCTTTTTTAAAACATTTAATCATTTCACTATCACAACCTTCTATGTATTTATCGGGATTTTGTGTGATAGACCAACAGAGAGTAGTGTATGTGAAGAGGGATAGGAAAAGAGAGGAAAATGTGAAAAGTGTACCATACATTTGTACCTTTGTTGGCAACCAACTGCATTCATTAGACACCTAATCAGTAAGTAAAGTCTGCCTCTGTATAATCAATCTCGGTATAAATATAACTGATCTGGATAAAACCTCCAAGGATTTATCACTATTGAACACTATTGAACAAACACTGTTGTGATGCATTTATGGGGGCGCTTAAAGCCGAGATCATAAAACAATCCCAGGTTTGGACATCTCACAAAGCTCTGTCCAGTCCTCTATCTAAACACTGAAAGAGCATAGCAGGGATGCAATCCTACCAAGACATGGTTGTCTATCTAAACTCACAAGCATGTTGAGAAGGGAGTTATTTAGAAGCAGCTAAGAGACCCATGGTAATTCCATGACAGCTGCAGAGATCCACAGCTCAGCTAAGAGAATTATTTGACAGGCTAGCTGGTAGTTGTGCTCTGTGCAAATCTGGTATTTATAGAAGACTGTCAAGAAGACAGAAAGCCATAAGAGGTCATGTTGGTAGTTTGCTACAAGCCATTCAGAGGACATCATAAACAGAATTATGGTACCAGCATTATGTTATGGGATCAGGATCTGAGCATCTGATCAGAGTTGGAAAGCTGGATGGAGTGAGCTACAGTTGAGCTGTTTTCAGCAAACCATACCCATGTTATTCAGTGGTCCAGTCAAAGTTCAACTGAAGTTTAATTAAGGAATTTCTGACAGGAGTTGAAAACTTATGTCTAGAGATAATCCATGCAATCTGACTGAGCATGAGCTACTTCATGCAAAAGAACGAGCAAAACGTCTGTAGCAGCTTTGCAAAAGGTGTAAAGCTGGCACAGACATATTCCAAAAGACTAGGAGCCTAAACTGTAGAGAAAGTTGGTCCTATATAATATTGGTTAATGGGAACTGCATACTCCACCTTTCTGACTTTTAGTTGTTATAAAATCTTGAAGGTCTATCATTTAAAATCCTAGTGAAATACAAAGAACATTGTGCTTTATTGTAATTAGAATGGGAAAAGTTCAGTGTTTGAATTCTTGAGGAAGGTACTGTGTTCCCTACTAAAAAAATATTTTCTGAAGATGCAGTACCAATCACATTTTTGCTGAAATAAAGGCAGAAACAAGAGCAGAAAATCTACATTTTACCAAAGTTCTGACAACATGGTATTTTTGAGGATTACAAATTAATTGTTAACATACGTGATGAGAATGGACTGATTTTCTCTGTCTGAAAAAAGAGAAGAAAGGATTACTGAAGGGCTTACTCTTTTTTACCTTAACTCAACTGACAATGTGATGTTCATTGAAAATAAATGACCTGTCAGCATGTACTGGTAGGCATTGTCAGAGATGGAGAAGATGTGAGGAGGAGCTTCGCTCCTCTTCTTTCCTCTGTAGGCAACGACCACCTCTTGGTTGTAGACTGGCAGCCACTTGTAGGGGTTGACAGTCACACAGAACAGCCCAGAGTAGGTCTAAGAGAATTCGAAATTGAATGTGATAAATTTTTTATAATGATCTGAATTAGGATTGGTGTATAGAGGGGTGGAAAGTTAGCTTTTCTTCACTTACGTAGATCATCCATGCTGCGTAACGCTCTTTGAGGTTAAACAGCACAGCTGGCTCATGGAGGAAGGTGAACATTGCCATGTCTTCGATTTTATCAAACTTTGGCGGGTTCTGAGGATGTATGTCGCACTCCTTCACGGTGACAGTCTGAAAAATCAACAAAGTTTCTGTTAACAGGCTGCTTTCACTCTGGTGGACAAAAATAAGCTGCCTTTAAAGCAGCATCTCTTCTGCATACTGACCTTCCCTTTCTCTGTCTGAGCAGTGACTTTATCACCTTCACGACTTACGATGGAAGCCTTTACATACTCCTCATCGGGGTCAGGAACAAAACATTCCTTCTTCATGTCAAACGGACGGGTCTGGGCCTCCAGACGCTCCCTGTCTGACTTCCTCAGGTACGGGGCGGCTGCCCCAAATTCTTTCATGGCAGCATCACCCATCTTTCACCTGGGCAACTAAACAACAATTTCTCTTAAGGCATCTTAACTGCTTGCGTGTTGCAGTAATAAAGTCAAGTAAAGTAATTTTTTCTAATATATTGCTATAAGTTTTTAGATGTTCTTACCTTTTCGACCACTTCCTGGAATACTGAGGTGAAGAAGGCCCTGAGGGAAGAGATAACATCAGTATGGTTTCCATATCTAGCTAAGTCTGGACTTTTGTCTTCATACTTTACCTTGAGATAGAATGGTGACCTGTTGGGGGCTTCCCTGTGACTTCTCCTTTTAAATAAAACCCCTTTGCCTAATATGGAGGAGAGCTTTAGGGCCAGGCATGTTATTGTGTCTGTGTTTGGTTAGGGGGTTTAAGACGGGAGGGGGTTAATGAGTGGGAGAGCAGTCCAGAAATCAGCGGGTCAGGGTCTTATCAGAGATGGGGTCCCCGGTGAAGCCATATTAGGCACTGCATGTACTGCAATGATTATTCATAAGTATCCCCAAGCAGCCAGAGACTAGAACTGCACCTTTAAATAGATACAGGGACTGATGTTTATCCCTTACAAAGAGCACTTCTGCATAGAATCATTTATTTTATTTATTTGTCTGAAGTTATCGTGAAAGGCCGAGATACGTATAAAAAAGGTGAAAACAGTTAATATTTAAACAAGAAAATATAACAAAGGCAACATATGTTTGTATGTATTGTTTTTCTATTGGCTTCAAGTGCCACTGGCAACAAAATATTATAAATAAATGTAAAAAATGAGTAATAAAGATTTTTTGCAGAAAAGTAAATGTTGGTTTATAGTAAACTCTAAGTAACTGCCAAGCAACACAGAATATTTTAAATTGCACAAATGCAATTTAAAACACTTATTTAGCAAGTGTAATTAAAATATAAAAATGGAAGTAAAAATAACATTTTAAGAGTTATAGCAGTAGGAAACAGTTTCATTGTTGACATGTGTTGCTATTAGGACAAATAATTCTGCACATGTTAATCACCGGTATTGTTTTCGAAACACAAAGGAAGATGTGCATTGTTTCTGGGGAAATGCTTCAGTGAAATATCTCATCTATTGGTGTCCATTACTCTCAGGGCTTAAGTGGAGTCCCAGTGCGACATGAGTCACACATTGTCTTTGGTTATTACAGAGTGGCCGGACCTCATTTTAACAACAGCAGTCATCATGTAGTGAGTGAGCGGGTCTAAATAAAGAACGTTATTCTGAAAGATTAACCAGACGACAAGAGCGATGCAACACAGACAAAGGTCTGCCACAGGTGGACATGCTTTGGATTCTCTCAAAGGCAATAAATATGTCGACCAGTGAGGAGCTGGAGCAACATGACGAGTTCCAGTGTCAAAGCGGGAGCCTGTTTGCATTATCGCAGTGAAGCTAGAAAAGCTGGCCTCTTAGTTACAGGCTTGTTGACATAGCATTGTGTCTTTTTGTGGACAAAGATAACCGTGCGAGAATCCCGTGGAGAAGCGCAGAGTGTGGAGAACAGTCAGGATCCAGCTTTTGTCTGCATAGGATCAGCTGTTTCTCTGGTGTTGGTCTGAAATGGCTTGAAACTGACAACCGAAGCCTCTTCTGGTTCAATTCCAACATTTATGATAACTTATGCATCATATCATCATTCATTATTTGGACTGCATAGCACATCCAGCTACTTTGAGCCATATCTGCAGCCTCTTCAAAGGTTAAGAGATAAAAGGAGGGTCAACGGCCGCTGACAAGTGCTGAGATTATTTCCATTGTGATAACTTCGCCGGGCCTGCTCCAATAGCTGGCGCCAGCGTGCCAAATGGAAGCGAGAGATTTCATGCAGTCTGCTAAAGCGCAAGCAAAAATAACCTCAACATCACACGTGATGTCTACCCTTTAAATAAGCACAATTTAATTTAAATCAACATGATTTAAATACTTTTTTATGTCACAACAAATGTACACTGTCATCACTTATGTCTAATTGAATAAAAACATTACAGGGTGGGTGTGAGGAGCAGCTTGAATGTGTTTGTCGAACACTGTAAACAGATTCCACATCAACCTTGGTTCCAGTTTAACTTACAATTAGGTACGTTATAAAAGATATTTGTTAATTTAGGATTTCTCTTATTTGTAAAATGGCAAAGAGTTCTGCCACTTAGACACTGTATATCATTAACGTAGTGCCGACAATAAAAAAAAAAGTTAATTATAAAAATCTCAAGTCTTCTACTTGTAAGTTTCTGGTTCAAAGAAATATAAAGTTCAACCCAAAATGTGGTCTAGCTGCAGAGACACCAAACTGTTCCTTCTTGGGTTCCTCCTTTATCAGTGTGAGCTCTGATATCCTATTAATCTTACCGATAAGCCCTCCACATACACGCACACACACACACTGCGCTGCTTGTGGTTCACCACTATGAGCAGAGGTGTAAATATGTCTTCATTAGCGGGTAGATACCTGCTTGTCAGCCAGAGGAGTTTAGGAGAGGACATGTGATAGGAGAAGACACAGGGCTTCCTGAGGTTCACCCTATACTAGTCTGGGGTCTCCTCTGTCACCTCCTCCCACTTTATGTCATTGCAAAACTTCCCACTGAAGCATCAGAGAGTCAGACATGACTAATGACCAGAAAACCTCTGGACAATCAGGCAGAATTAATTTTTAAATCGGATAAATGTCATCGTCTTTGTTTCTATATGCCTCCATATATGCATCCATTTTGAGCTCAAAATAAATGGGGAGAAGTTGTGCATTTGGTTGTTAAAATAACCAAATGAATTCATTATCTTAACCATCGTGTCCTAAGGTTAAGGTTAATAAGGTTTAATGTATTGTTTCGTTTCTGCTTACTTTGCTGTTCCTGCTGATTGATTTCTGGTACCTGGAAATAGATTTTTTTGTACTGAATCCAAGAACTCCTGTCCAGTTCTCCGTAGGAGCATGCAGATTTTAGCTGTGATCCAGTGACCAGCTGCAAGTGATCATGTGTGGAATTATGGTGGATCTACGCATGAGCACCGGTTTATTGTTGACCTCTGCTCAAGCTTTTAGGCTTTGGTTGACTCTAATTTTAGAGCAGGACATTTGCTTTGTCTCTTAGCTATATCTGCACCTCAGCTTTTCAGTTTTCAGTTCGGTTTTTCATTTTGCACTAAATCCCATGTCCCTATTTTGTCCAATTTAAGTCTACACCTCGCCCTCGTGTTGCGTCATCACCAAACCTGATCATGACTAATAAAAAGCTTATATACACACAGCATGTACGTGAATGTTTTTATTAAATTTGGGCATTTTAGGATGCAACTGAACACAGGGGAAATCAACAACAGAGGCTCAAATATATGCAGACACCCACACAAATATTGCTTCTTGTCATTTATGTCTAGAGTTCATTTGGTTTTGGAGGAGGGACTTGGCTTTTATTCTTAATCCAAAAATGTCAAGTATGGTGGTGATGTCATCGTCCTGTGGGTGATCATCTTTTATACTTATACTTCAAAAATAGACTATGTATTTAAATCTGGGGAAAGTATGACATGAAAAACTAGTACGAACCGTGGAATAGAGTCAATGCATATATTTGAGATGGTATTTATCATTTAGATTATGTGTAAAATCAAGAAAATCAACAATTTATGGAAACAAACAAAAACCCAACATAAATGCAGCATTCAGGCCGTAACAATGTTTAATTCAATCAATTTGTTTATTCCTATCAAATAAAATTGAGCTGACATCGATCTTTGACTGGGTTGGTATTTATTATGTTTATATTATTTTAGCTGAATCAAATAAATAAAAACTGAATCAGAGGAATTTCTAGGCTATGGACAACAAAGGCTATTCCTATTTATACTCTCTTCTAACTCATAAGTGTTTAAGAGAACAACAAATTATCCTATTCTGTGTTAAGGGGCTTCAAACTGGGAGCAAATTTGTATTTTCAAATTTCCCTTCAACACATTGTTCAGGATAAGATTAAAGAAGACATAACAAAGACAAGAATGTGTGGACTGCACTTTTTAATGTGGTTTTATTAGGACTATGGGTTGTGAATAGTGACAGTGAAGGGGATCTACAACACACAGCAGGCGGAAAGATTTCAGCAGACTCCAACGCTTCACTCCTCATCAAACCCTTTCTGTTGCAGCCCCGAAATTTGGAGAGAGAGAGAGAGAGAGAGAGAGAGAAAGAGAAACATCCATTTAGTATTCAGCGTGCTGTGGCATCAGCACACACTAAGTGTACATGGAAGTTTTTTTGATAAAAATTGCATGCCTCCTACCTTGGGGCCAGTGTCGCGGCTCTTGACTCGCATCTTGTTTACTTGAGACTCGGCGATGTCGGCTCTCTCTTCAGCCTCGTCCAGCTCATGCTGCAGCTTTCGGAACTTGGAAAGATGAACATTAGCCTGTTCCTCCTGGTTGAAAATAAAACAGGAAACAGAAATATTCATTGAGGAATTCATATAATTACTTTCACACATCTTCACACTTACAGCCTCCTCAGCAGATCTTTTGTAGGCTTTGACTTTCAGCTGCAGTTTGTCCACCAAGTCTTGCAGTCGGGCGATATTTTTTCGATCTTCTTCAGTCTGTAGATGATGAGAGACCATATATATATCAGTATATCAAACTGCTGCTAAATGAAGCTTAAATAGCATTGTGGGATACTGGCTATTTCATTCAGCACACCTGATAGGTCAGCTCCTTGATGCGGCGCTCATATTTACGGACTCCTTTCACAGCTTCGCTGCTTTTCTTCTGCTCCATTTCTACTTCGTTTTCTAGTTCCCGCACCTTAAGACATTTTGTGCATACCTTATATTTTCCAGTGTTTTGTTCATTTGCAAATATACTACATATTTTCAGTACATATGTGCAAAAACAGATGAGCTCACCCTGGCCTCGAGTTTCTGGACCTGCTTCTTGCCTCCCTTCATGGCGATCTGTTCAGCTTCATCCAGACGGTGCTGCAGATCTTTGATGGTCTGCTCCATGTTCTTCTTCATGCGCTCCAGGTGAGCGCTGGTGTCCTGCTCTTTCTTCAGCTCCTCAGCCATCATGGCAGCATCAGTGATGGCCTTCTTGGCCTTCTCTTCAGCATTTCTGCATTCCTGTAGCGAGTCCTCCACTTCAGATTGAAGCTGGACTGTATCACCCTCCAGCTTCTTCTTCTGGTTTATCAGGCTAGTGTTCTGCATGATTTTAAAATGAGATATTTGAGAGTTTGTGAAGCTGTTATTTTTCCATACAGAAAGTATCGTTACCTTTGAGATGTAGCCTCACCTGTGAGTGCAGTAGCTGCACCCGCTCACTAACATCCAGCAGCTCTTGCTCAGCAAGCTTGCGGCTTCGTTCGGTTTGCTCCAAAGCGGCCCTCAGTTCCTCCAGTTCTGCCTGAAGCAGGTTGTTGCGTCTTTCAACGATGGCCATGTTCTCTTTGAAATCATCGTTGGCCCGAACCGACTCATCCAGCTGAATTTGGCAATCCTTTACAGAATGGCATTAACCACATTAATGCACGTAGATAATTGAAAGAGTAGAAAATGAGTTTCTGTTTGAGTTTACCTTCAGATGTGCATGAACAGATTTGAGTTGTTTCTGGGACTCAGCCGCCTGCCTGTTGGCTTGGCTAAGCTGGATCTCCATCTCGTTGAGGTCTCCCTCCATCTTCTTTTTCAGACGAAGGGCTTCATTCCTGCTGCGGCACTCGGCCTCAAGAGAACTCTGCAGGGTGTCGATTGTCCTCTGCAGGTTCCTCTTGCACTGCTCCATCTCCTCATCTTTCTCAGCCAGTTTGCGCTCCATATCACTCTTAATCTGGTTAAACTCAAGCTGAACTCTCAGTATCTTGCCTTCCTCGTGTTCAAGGGAACCCTTTGACACAGATCCGGTCTCTGGTTTGAAATTTGACTTTTATTTTTAAGCTATGTATTAACCTAAGTTGGTTATAGTCTTACCTCTGCTTCTTCTAGGGCAGACTGAATCTCCCCCTTTTCCTGCTCCAGCTGCTTTCGAGCTTTTTCCAACTCATGAACGGTTTTTCCACCTTCACCAAGTTGCTCAGTGAGGTCAGAAATTTCCTCTGTTGATGAAAGAGCGACCATTCAGTTTTGCCTTGCCTATTTTACATTTGTAAGTTCACGTTCAGTGATGTACTACCTTGAAGGTTCTTGTTCTCCCTCTTCATGGTCTCCAGATGTTCAAGAGACTCTTCGTAGGAGTTTTTAAGTTTGAAGAGTTCGGTGCTCAGAGATCTGGCTTCTTTCTGAGAACTCTCCAGCTCACACTGAGACTCTTCATACTTCTGTTTCCACTCTGACAAGACCTGGACATTGAGATTCAAATCAGGTTGTGAAATCTCCTTGACACATTAAGTTTTCTACTATCATTTTTTTTTCTTTGATAAAAGCATCATTATGTGAAAAAAAAAAAATCATGCAGATGTTATTTACAGTTTCATCATATAGCAGTTAGGTACATGGTGATATACCTAATATATGGATATGTTTAATATATCCAAATTAAACAATAATACAGCAACAATGATGTATCGTATTGCTTGTTATGCATTTAACCAAAACATTCTGCTCATACCATATCCTCCCCATTGCTTTCTGATATGCTTCAGCTAGTTTCTCGTAACAGAGCCTATCACGAACTCTCATGCTAGTTAGCATTGCTACCAAAGATGGCCAATAAACAGTTTTCCTATAATGTTAAGTTGTTTCTCTGTCATTAGCACATTTAGCACTGAGTGTGATTGGCAGCTAAGAGTCATGACTTGTTCTAGTTTTATAAGCAATCTGGTTTTCTCACGTATTGGTAAATAAATAATCACACACTAAATTATGCCATGTGCTTGTTAGTTTTCTCATACATGTGGTTATTATTTTTATGTGATGGTGGACCAGCATTGTTTGCGTGTTGTTTTAAAGAAAATGTCCAACATACTTTGTCAAAGTTCCTTTGCTTCTTGTCCAGAGCAGCAGCAGCAGCATTAGACCTCTCCACATCCACCATGAGATCTTCNACTTTTAAAGATATGGCCAAATCGGTCATTGTCGATTCTCAGAAAGAGGCAATGAGAAGCAATTATCAGACCCTAAACTTAGAGGAGAGGTGTCTCATGGCCCGATTTAATATTATTCTGTATTTTTCTATATGTAGACGGTTCAGGCGACCTACACCCTGGTGCTGGAACAGCTGACTGCAGGTTTGGAGGCGCTGAGGGAGGAGTGTCGTCAGGCTGCGTCGGCCAGCTCGGCGCTCATCATGTCCAACCTGGACCAGATAGTGACCTCTCAGGACTTCCTGGTGCAGAAAGTCAGAGGTAACACACTTCCATGTTGACGTCAACTCAGGAAATACGACGACGACTTTGTAAACCACACGCAAAACGCACGTCTGGATGTGTTATCAATACGTCCCGATGTATTCCAGCGTACATATGTGAGGAAGCAGAGAAGGTGTGCAGCGAGTCTGTGATGCCCTACATGCCCTCCATCATCGAAGCGCTAACCGAACACATCGGAGGAGGGATTCTGGGGATGCAGGACACACTCCGAACCCAGATGAACGCCACCTTTTCTCTCACGAATGGAAAGGAGGAGGACACACAAAAGGTGAATTCCTGCCTGAGTCGCCCACATTTAGTTCCTTGATGTGGTTTAACATGAATGTGTATGCGTGTGGGTTTGTGTTCTCCAGGCCTTGACCAGTCTGCACTCCATCAGTCTGGATGAGAACTACACAAAGGTGGAGAACCTGAGCGAGAAACTGGAAAACTTAAAGCAGAGGTTTGGACTCGGCAGCGTGGAGAGGCTCGTTCACTCGGCACACCTGGAGATGGAGCAGGTGGGACGTTCGTCTTTGAGAGCAGCTGCAGCTGGAAGGGGGGGGAGGAAAGTTTGAAGTCAGGAAAGAGACGTTCGTTATGTTTTACATGCGTTTCTTGCAGCTGCTGGACAGCGCCGTTTACACGTTGGAGCGGTTCTTCCAACCATCAACCAGACTGCAATCGTCTCAGGTTCCCGACAAGATGGAGAGAGCTAAAGAAAGAGTATTCAAGGTAAAAACGTTACCATGGAGTCATCCAGTGAATAATATAAGCAAATACCCAGGGTGAATACACTACAATTAAAAAAAAAAACTTAATTGAAATAAAAGAAATATGCCTTGGGGAATAAAACACAGTAAGGAGTCAGTCAGGTCGGTGTGTAAAGTGAACAACTCCACTGCATTGGTGACCATCCAGGCCAAAAAGGTCAACTCAAACCGAGGTTTAGATTTCATGGGAAAATATACTAGAAGTCTAAATATAAAAAGGCTCAATGTTTGAGCTTTATTAAAACGTAATGTGAGATCTATGTGAGAAACTGTGCTTCCTGTTTGTACAGGACGGCGTCTCGATCCTAAGAGAAAGCCCCACAGACACAGCACTGCATACACTCTCACATTATCCACAGTGGGATAAGAATACACAGCTACAAAAGATCGTTTATCAATGCTGAGTGTAACTGTGAGAGAAGTTAAACATATAGAAAAAAAGAAAAGAAAAAGAAGCAGCACCATCACAGATCCTCTGCCGTACTTACAGGTGGGCAAGAAGTGCCTTTCCATATGTTTACCTTGTTGCTAAGAAGCTTAATTTTAGTCTTATCAAACCAAAGTACACACATCCATTTATAGTTGGATACACTTCACACATGTATATCTGTGGTTGTCAGGGAAAACCCCAAGATGCTGTTTCTAGCTGCTGCGAGGTTTTTTTTTTTATTTCACCATCTCAATGATTGTGGATGGTAGCAAGATAAACACGGATCCCTGTCCAGTCTAACGGCCAGAAGCTAATTGCAGCAGGCCCCTATGATATGTTGTCCACCAAACAAACAACAGGAAGTCGATTTTTGTTTGAAGGTTTAACAGGAAGTCACAGATTTTAGATTAAAGTTTACACACTCTCCAATCAACTTTAAAAAAAATAAATTCAGAGACCGTTTCCTAAGGCGACAATCTGCTTTCCTAAGCAGATTGTGCAATTTGTTTAAAATGGGTTTTCACACATCTTTACCAACATTTTGGGTAAATAAACACAATAAATATGAACAATTTTAAAATGTAGTAATCAAGTCAGTGTTCAGTCAGCGTGTTAAAAGTTGTGTGTGTGTGTGTGTTTGAGCAGCAGCTGGACTACGACAGCAGGGTGGTGCAGAGGAGGCTGTATCAGGAGTCTCTGCTGGAGATCGCTCTGCCTTCTCTCCTCAGCAAGATGGACAGCAAGTACAAAACCGTAAGTGAGACTCATCGCCAGCTGGAGGCCGCCTGCCTTCACCACTCCCACTGCACGCAGCATAAACCTGACGTGTGGCTTTTGTTTGTTCAGGAGCTCCAGCAGTTTGAGCAGTACATTTTCTCTGACTACAGCAGTTTTATTCTGGTTCACAATGTCTACGATGACATTCTGAGAAACATCCTCCAAAGGGAGATACACAGAGGTAAACACACGCGCACACACACATGCACGCACACACACACACACTCAGTTCTCAGTACGAAGCCAATGTAACAAATAAATTCAAACCCTTGGTTTGTTGGTCAGGAAGAGGCAGTCCCAAAGCGCAACACGTATTTCTTCCTGCAACATGTCATTACTCAAAGTCCAGACGTGTCATTAAGAGCACTCGGAGAGACAATTGCACAGATATATAAGTATATAATCCCTATTAAAATCTATAACCAGCAGAATAAAGTCATTACTTTAAAGCAGGGGTTCCCAAACCTCTCCATGTCGTGACTCTCCAAACAGGATTAGCTCCTGGCTGCAGATCCTTCTCACAGGGAACTCTACGAAATATGTAAAGAAACATAAACTTTTAGAACGTTTTTTTCCCCCCTCACTTTTATTTACTATTCAATAATTGTTACATTCATTTATCAATCAGTCAATCCAGTTTATTTATATAGCAGTACATTTCAGCAACAAGCCAAAATGTAAAGTGGTTTACGTCAGTGGTTTACGTCAGAGCATAAACAATACGTCATGCCTTCTGGTTTTGATTGGCCAGGAGTTCTTAGAAGTTTTTTTTTTTTTTTCCAGCAAAAAGCACAGGAAGCGCTAGATTTAGTGCTTCCTGTGTTTGATTGAGAACCAGAGCGGATAAATTTGACTGGCAGTCAAACAGAAAGATGAACATGGCAAATAATGTTTCAGTAAACTATTGTAACTTATTTGTTAATAATTGAAAAACATTAGATTTTATGATTTTATAAAAAGTTATGGTAAAAATATTTGATTAAAAAACTTTGTGTTTTTTTTTCTGATATTCCCTCCTGCTTTCTGAAGACCCCCTGCTGCCCCCTGGTTGCCCCTCACTTTGAAAAACACTAGATTAAAGGACATGATGAAATGTGCTTTCATTCTGCAACTTTTGTTTTACAAATATGCTCTTTTGGACTTTATATGATTCTAATGCCTTTTGTTTTTATAGCACTCCAGGATGCTGCTTGTAAGAAGAGTAATAATCTCCTGCTGGACACGTCAGATTTAGCCATTAGTCAGTACAGCCTGCTGGCACAGACGCCTCCTCGCTCTGCTCCCGACAGCCCAGCAGTTCAGTCTCGACACTCCGCAGAGGAGGAGCAAAGTGCTGTTAAAGAAACCGCTCCCGTGGAGGAAGGTCAGAGCAAAACGCCTGACGTTTGCCCCGAGAGCGATGCAGAACTTAAGGACGACACCAAACGTGAGCCCAGTCCCGCTGAGTCCGCTGATCCGAGCGCTTTGCTCCCGTCTCCTGTGATTGTTGTGACGCAGCAGTTTGAGGAACATGAGAGCAACGAGGGTCAGAGCGCGACGGAAACCAAAGGAGAGGATAAAAGCGAGGCGGTAACCACGGCAACAGAAACAACAGCTGTCGAGTCTTCCGACGTGGACGGAGCCGAAGCTCAAGAAGTTGACGCGGCTGCTTCGGGATCCGCCTTCCAGGAGTCGCCTGATCCCACACCGCTTGTCCTGATCCAGACAACAGATGACGCACAAACCGAATCTACGCCAAGCGCCGAATCGACCCAAGTAACACCCGAACCCTCGACCTCAGACCAAACTCCAGATCAGGGATCAGAGGAGACCTCCTCTGTCCAGCCCCCGTCACAAACGCAGTCGCCCGGCACAGAGGGTCCTGTAAAACTCAGCCTGGGGTCACTAAGCGAAGCGATTGCCCCATGCTCCATGGGGCCAGTGGTGCAGCAGACCACCGACAGGGCCGTGTACCTGACGGGCCAAATCAAGGACGACTGGGAGGCTGAGAGAGCAACAGAGGAGAAACAGAGAGAAGCGTCAGAGAATGACGAAAACGAAACCGGAGTTGAAGAGCAAGATGGAGGACAACGAGAAGGAGCAGCGCCAACAGGAGGTGATTCTAGCAGCGCCGCGGTCTCAACGCCACAGCAGCTGACGGAGAAGCAAGAAGCTCTGGACGCCGATCAGATGGATGGCGAGAGCCCAGTCGAAGCTGAGGTGGAGGAAGCGGACCAAGCAGAAGAAAAGCAAACCCAAGAGAAGGAGGAAGACGCCCAGAGTTCAGAGTCGGATTCTGATCCGTTGGACAGCGTGTCCATCATCAGAGATCTGGTGACCGAGGTCATCGAAGTGGAGACGATCATCAGCCCCTGTGAAGGCGGTGGCGGCGTCAGCAGCAGCCCGCCCCTCACATAAACACCAGGGAAACGTCCACAAAGTGTAAAGAAAGGAGATGAATTAACATAGAAAGAAAAAACAGATTACAACAATACACTTATTTGTAAATGATGCATAGAGCAGAAAGGTTAAATAGGTCAAGCCATGCTTGTTTGTTCACAATTTATTCAAGAAAATTTGGAGGATTAAAAAATGTCTTTTTGTTTTTATTTAATTCTGATATTTTGTTTATATTATGTTCTGATTTTATACGGGTCAAGCTGCCAAATAAAACATGCTTTAATTCTTCTTTAATTTCTTCTTTTTTGTGTGCTACTTTTATCCTGAGTAATAGCTGAAACCACACATTCATTTTCACATCCACAGTAAAAAAAAAAAAAACTGAGCAGTTAGAGGTTTGGGTTTCTACATATAAGTCAGGAAGGAAATTCAGCATAACATTTAAAACAATTTAACTTTTTATTTATTTTATTTTTGAAATTGTTTTCGGACTAATTTTGTGAGATAGAGATTCTTTCAGGCTTGCCTTGTTCCTATCAACTTTAGTTGGTTTCCCAGTCCCACACAGCATGATGCTGCCTCTACCGTGTTTCATACTGCGGACAGCATATTCAGGTTGTGTTCAGTTTTTCATGATGCTGTGTTTTTTTTTTTCAATGATCTCTAACAAACACTCTGACTTCAAAGAACGTCTGGATTTATACGGAGATTAAATTACACGCAAGTCGAATCTATTTTACGGATTTCTGGAGGCGAGTGATTGATCTGGATTTTATTTAGAGATACCAGAACGCAGGGAGTTGAATACAAACACCTTCTGCTTCCAAATTTATGTCCTACTTTGTCTCGTTCTGCAACATAAAATCCCAATAAAATGCAGCAAGATTTTTTTGGATCATATTTCAATCATGATCAAAGCAAAATGAACAAATATTAAGGAGACCAAACAGTTTACTGGTGATATGCATCACATCTTTCTTTGTCTGTTTTATTAAGGAACCAGTTGGGAGACAGTAATAGTGACAGACAGTATTTCTACTTCACCAATTGTTCAGTAGCCACAAAGAAAATGGGTATAAAAACAAAACAACAATTCACATTCTTAAAAAAAAAGCAAAGACATGCATTGAATTCAAGCGACATGTGCAAAAATATGCCTATAACTTTTGACAGTGTTTTGTTTCAGACCGTCCTTATGGCAAACTTACTGGGCTTGCTTCCTCTCATGGACACTGCGCCGCTGCGTTTATAGTGATGGATGCAGCATCAGCTAACTAGCATGATTTCATTAATGAACACCAATATGTCCCGCCTCCTCTGCAGATACAAGAACGTCGTTTCTGTGTAGTGAAAAGTCAATACTGCTGTGGTTTGAGGTATGCTTACAGACCAGAGCTGTGCACTGGCAGCAGCAGGATTTTAGGATTTTCAGTTTTACGGTTTTCATCTAACTGCAGCTGATATTTCACTGAAATTCTTAGATATGCAAGTAAAACAGAGTCTGTGTCAAATACGTCTGTAAATGATACCTTTTCACTTTTTGTTTCCAGGAATTTCAAGTGACAGCCTTTGTGAAATGTAACACATATCTGCATGTAATGTAAATGAGTCAGGGGAAGTTGAGTTATTTTACTTTTAAAGTACAACCCCCCCCCAAAAAGGATTCAAGTTTCTGCGTTTGCCTTTTTTTCATTTTTTTTTTTGTTTCATTTTTGTTTTCAGTTTCTGTTGTTTATGAACTTTTAAAAACTAAAGTTCCTGAACGCGGTTTTAAGAGTTACAGTCAAATACGTGCGCATGTTAGTGCTAATAAGACAACCTTGATATTGGGCGTTAGAGGAGCCAAATCGACTTTAAGTCCAAAATGGCTGATTTTTTCCCCTCTATTTTCAGTAGCTTTCAAGTAACCAATAAATACCATTACATAGTTAAAAACATGCAAACCTGAAAATGTGTCCTTCCATTGTCTGTTAATTATTTGCCAAGACAACCAGACAAAGGAAGATATTTTTATAAATAAACAAAGCTAAAAACATATAAAAAGCAGAATTAGACTTAATGTTTTAGTCCTTACCCTACAGTAGATAATGCCAGTTTCTAAATAGCTACAAGAAGTTCAGTCATGATAACACGGGTTGAAGCAGTGAAGAGATGAGCATGCAGGATGGTTGGGAGTGAGTGAGTTTATGAGTACTGATAGAAGGGCTGTTCATCCGGTCTGAAGCCGTACGCCGTGGCTGGTCGTCCCGTCAAAGAGCCGGCCTGGTCAAAGACATCACTGACGTCCCTGAAACAGGAAGACAAACAGCTTTAATAAGAAGGAATGAGCAGATGAATGAGCCCGTCCTATTTATTAAGGCTACAGTAAACACATTAAGCCCAAAATGATTCAGTTTTTAACTTTAAAGCCCATTAGGAAACTGGAACCTACTTTTGTAATAACTAGACCCTTGAGCAGAATGATCTTTATTTGAAAAATCCAAAACTCAACAAACATGCTAGCATTAGCATGTTAATGACTGAATCCTACGCAATGTAAACTTATATTGACGACCTCACCCTGAGCCAACTCGCTAAAAATCGCTCCAAACTCCAACCCAAAGTTGGCAACTCTGAATTTTATCATCGCAGTGGACTACACTGCCCCCCACTCACTGACATGAAAACAGGGAGCGTGTTGACCTTGTTCTGCTCTGACTGTTTGTGTTTGTAAGATGGCAGAGAGCGCCCCCTCCTGGTGATTGCCAACTCACACGCCATGGTGCGAGTCTCCATTCTGAGGCTGCAGGTCGCTGAAGAAATCCGGGCTCACTGAGCCGTCTCCTGGAGTTATTCCATCTGAAAAGGGTCGACGGGAGCAAAAACGATTCAGTCAAGCTGCAGGTTGGATCAGTTAGTGCAGAGTATCTTATTCGACATGCATTATTCTCTGCAAAGCGAATACCTGCGCTGTAGAACAGATCCGTCCTGTCGTTGTCGTTGTCGTAGAGGTACGGTTCGGCCTCGTCGACCTGGCGACTCTCGACCATCTCCAGCCACTGGTTGTTGTGGAAACGAAATTTCTCTGATTGGATCTTATACCCCCACTCCGCGTCATACTCCTGGTGGATGAAGAAAACATATTAAATACTAAAGAAGATCAACAAAGCGGATTTTTTTTATTCTTTATTTAAAAATGTACACGCAAATATGGGTCAGATTTCCTAACTAAGATATTTCCCTGGGCCAGACATCGTCTTTGGCCGATAAAAGGCGCGCAATACCGCAACGCACTCACTGCAGATTAAACACAGAGGGTTAGCGTTTTGGATGTGATGCTAAAATAAATATTTGTCAAAAGGGGTTAAATTTACAGTTTTCAATCATTTTTGCATGTCAGTGTCGATAAAGACATGCTGTATGTGTCAAGCTAGCTAGTGTCACTGCCCAAGAGACAAAACATTGTGGGTTTTCCACACCACCAAGTGTTGACTTCATGATTCTTACTGTTGAAGGAATTTTTGTTTGTTTGTTTTTTTTATAGGATTTTCTGAAGGTTAGCAAAATATATGGATTTCTTTTCAGGAATTTCTACCAAATGGAAACCAGATGCGGCCTGCAGGTCGCCGTCTGCAGAGGTCCGACTTACAGCAACGATGTCGAGAGTGTTGTCACACACTTTCCTGATCTCTGCGTTCTTGTCATGCATCAGATCAATCAGGTAAGCTGGAGCCTCTACGGGAAAGGTTAAGTGAAAAACAACAAAGGTCGCATTTTCTCGAATAATAATAATAATAATAATAATAATAATAATAATAATAATAATAATAATAATAATAAAAACCATCAAAGCATTTCGGTTTGTTGTCGATAATTATCGTTTAGGATACGAGTGTCTTTAATGATGACGTCTCGAGTCGCTTGGTGAAACACCATCTGGTAGAAGACGTACACGATCTGACACACAAACTCATCGTCCTCCTGGCGAGCTACGCAAAAAAACACGGTCATAAGAGTCAGTTGCATATTTTTGTAATGTAAAAAAAATATATACAATAAAAGTAAGCCAGAACAACCTAGTTGCATAGGTTTGCACGGCGTACATTTATACTTTACATAATTAGCTGAAAAATATAGATTTCTTGGATTCCTCTTGTCATCAGTTACAGTGAATCTGATTAACATGAAACAAAGTTCAGCCATCCTAATTAGCTTTTTGCTTTAATTAAAGCCACAGTTTGCAGAGAAATTATAAAGGATCAAAACTATCTCATTATTCACAGCAATCAGTGAGAAGAAGGGAACTAAGTGATGTTGCAAAACAAAACGCTGCTCTGTCAAAGAGAATAGCATAAGGTGTAAAAACGTCTGATTGATGGTCTATAACCGTTCAGTGTGTATCCCCGTGTGTTTGTATTTACCATTGAGCAGCTCAATAAGGGCAGGGATGATGCCTGATTTGGCCAACATGGCAGCGCAGGCGTCATCTATGGAAACCGTCCCGATCATTATGACCACCTCCAGGATGAGGTCGTCCTCTGCCGAACCTGAAACGCAAAGTAATGTTAGCATGGGAGGTTCTCAACTCAACACAAAATCAATTCATAAAACAAAATAGAAACAAAGCAAAGAGATATTTAGATTTTATGATCCCAAAAACTCAATTTTGGAGACAATTCTAAGAAAAAAAAAAAAAAAAGAAGAAGAGGGTTTTTAATGTTTAAATGATATTTTATGACCTGCACCATCATAGGTAACCTGTTAACTTGATTAGCAGACTGTTCACAAAGAGCTACAAAAGGTCATTTCTAAACAAGCTTGTAGTTCGCACAATGCTGGATGTAAGCATTTTAGTGGAAGGTTAGCTGGAAGGAAAAAGTGTGCACAAGCAACAGTAACAACTGCAGCCTTCGAAGGATTGTGTTCAAGAGTTGTAGGAAAAAAATTTACAAGCTAGACCGCAGCTTTAGTCACATTTCCATCAACAGAAATAAAACGATAATGTCCGAGAGCAATTCCTCCATCTATTTAGTACCTGGTTTAAGTTTGTCCTTGAGAAAAGGCACCAAGTTGTACTCCTTCAGCACCAACTCCCAGTCGAGGTCAGGGATAGTCAGGTTGGCCAGCGTGCCCAGACACTCCAGCACCCACTCCTCCTCTTCCTCGGTACGGATCTCTGCCGCCAGGTCGCCGACGTAGTCCTGAAAAGGGAAAACGTCCCAACTCGAGAAGATCCGTCACAAAAAGATTTACGCCATCAGCCGTGAGAAGTGGCGATTTTGTTTTCTCACAACGTACGCCAAAACTTACAATGAACAGCGGCTTGGTTGGGCCGTCGTGCTGGGAGATGTTTCTGATCATCTTCATCACAAGGCAGTCTTTTGTTTTCAGAGCTCTCTTCATTAACATCTTCAGCCCGTTTCCTTCAAAACGCAGAACAAAACCGGTCCGAACGGGCCTCTCCTCCACAAGCCGCCTCCGCAGATAAAAAAAAACGAAACGCTTCTGCTGAACGTGACTTACCTTCACACATGAGCTGTGCGTTCCTTTTGTTGGCAGCCAAGTTGATGCAGATGGAGATGAGCTCCGCCTCTATTTCCTCGCCCCCGTGGTCGTACAGCATCTGCATCAGCTACATCCGGACACAAACGCACAGAAACTTAGCTTGTTCCTACTAGAAAGCGTCCATCGCTTTAAAGGTAAACGGAGGCCACTGTACCTGAGGTATGCAGTCGGTGTAAACAAACATGCCTTTGAAGCGGTCGTCCATGCTGACGTGGTACAGGATGCGCATCACCACCTGCCGATTGCTCTCGTCACCTGCGCGACGAAGGAACACACGGTTTGGCCTCAGAGCGCAGCTCACCGTACTGCGGACGGCTGCAGATCGAGTCGGTCGTTACCCAGCAGCGACGTCAGCTTGGGCAAGAGCCCGACTTCCACCATCTTGGCTCTGAGTCCCGAGTCAAAAGAGAGGTTGAGCAGCAAGCGGAGAGTGAGGTTTAGCAAATCCTCGTGCTCACAGGGAACCAGACGCGCCAGGCGCTCGACGGTGTCTAGCTCAGCCTGCGAAAATAAAACGCAAGCAGTCTAGCGCTTCTGTATTCAAATCCTAAAGATAGGTTTTAAAAAATGTGGTGTAAAAATGATCAAAAATATGTAGGAGTATAAAGACAAGTGAATCACAAAAACTCATTTCAAGAGGGCACCGTTGGAAAATTCATGTTTAAGTGCGACGTGCAAACTGGGGTGAACAGGTCGGATCTGTTCTACAGTGCAGGCCTGGGCTCACCATGTCATTCTTGTTCTCCAGGAAGATGGACAGCTTTTTCAGAAACGAAACCACCAGCACCAACAGCTCCTCGTCGTCGCGCTCGAGAACTCGGACCAGCAGCCCCACGATGTTCTTATTCCTCATCTTCAGCTCCGTCCTCGTGTCTTCAGCGAGATTCAGCAGGAGGTAGAGAGATACTGGCAGGTAGGAGGGAAAGAGGAAAATGAGCAGGGGAAAAAAAAAAAAAAAAAAGCAAACTGGCCAAATGCTGACGAATGAGATAGCTTCCTTTCATCTCAATTTTAAGCTAATCATACCGTGAACCTTTCCATAATTTGTCACTTTAAAACGATGAATTGTTATGTATTATTTCATGTGGTAGGTCAACACAAAGCAGTGCAAACTTGCAAAGGGAATGTAAAATACTGGTTTTCAAACTTTTTTACAAACAGAAATGCTACAAGAGTGGTGCCCGTTCCCTGCAACTGCCGCTGGAAGTCTTTTGAGGCAAGTCTCTACCAGATTTGCCAATGTAAATTCTGAATTTTTTGCTCATTCTTTTTATTTTTATATATTTAAAAATGAGCATTTTTTTCTATTTGCATTTATACCCAAACCTGTGTTGCTCTGTCACATAAAATCGTAAACAAATGCATTGAAGTTTGTGGCCGGAACAAAGCAAAATGTGAAAAAATAAAAACAAAACAAAACTACGAAAACTTTTGAAAGGCGCTTGTACATCAACACACTTCTCACGTCAACAGTAAAGAAAAAAGTGATCTTAATGATTTTATTTAACCTCTGAGAAGCTGCTCCTGCTTAGCCAGAAGGCCGTGGTATTTCCTCAGAGCTTTGTCCTGATCTCTTCTTAGCGAGCCGTTTTCTGGTGCTGACTCACGTGAAAAAAAAAAAAAGCCACATTAAGGAACAAAAGTGTCATGTAAGCCAAACAGACCACACAAGAGAGGAGACAGACCGCTCAAACTGTAGCGGTGGATGATCGCGTTAAAAAAAAAGAGAGAAGAAAATAAAGGATATAAGCCTTGCTTTTCTTGCGCAGCTCCTCGCGCCACACGTCGTACCTCTTCAGCTCGTGTTCTACCACGCTCATACACAACGCCCCGATTTTATAGTGACTCACCACGGCGTGAAACTGAGAGAAACTGCAGCACAAGACGCGGCGAGGTCAAACAGTGAGGTCGGACTTACTCAAGGAAAATGTCTAAGCTTGCGTTTAGGGTTACCTGGAGAAGCAGAAGAAGATGTAAATGATGATGGTTGCCAAGTCGACACTCTGCTTCCAGTCCTCCCTCAGAACTCGGGCCAGAGCTCCCAGAGCGGCTTCTGTAGCGACACAAGGCCATGTTCATGCTAAACAACCTCATGTTTTCTACCACAATAGAAAAAAAAAATAAAAAATGGCAGCACCTGCAGCACAATTATGGAAACTCTCAGTAAGAAAAAAAACTAATATTTTACATTTGGGACTTAACTTTAGTACATTTATTCAGTTTAGGAAGAAAAATATTGTTTTTAATAAAAGCATGGGTGTAACAATAATTAGCATCCGTAATAATTTCTCTAAGATAAACTCAAAAGAAAGATGTTCGTAATTAATTACAAACTTTATCTTTTGATCAGGATGATTACAAATATTTCATCAGTAATCAACATTTTCCTGTTTTCTTGTGGCATGAATATGACACAACGGCCCATTTCCCTTAGCAACTCAACGTGGGAAAGAGAAAATATCATTCAAGAAAACGGCAGCTTGAATAAACTGACCCAAATCAACAGTAATTTATAGTAAGTCTGACTCGAACTGTGAGCAAGACGGTAAGGGAGGAGGGGAAAAAAAAAAGAAATCTAAAAATAACTGAAGCTAAAGGGGACATCCTCGGGTAACCATGTCTCCATAGCAACGGTTTGGTAGGATGATAATGTACCGTTATGTAGCAGCTCCTCCAGGTTGTCGGGGTTGCGGGCGAGCTGCAAAATCAGAGCGGAGCCTCTGATCTTCTCTGGGATGCCTTCGTAGAGCAGCTCAACATACTCTTCTATTCTGGTTATAGAGGCTTCCTCGTTTAACTAGACACAAATAATAAAAGAAGAGAAACCGACAGACTTAGAAGGTTTTATAACAAAACATTAAAAACACTTTTCTAGAGCGCAATCATTTCCAGAAGCACTGACACATTTAGTAAACGTTAATGTTGTTGTACCTCCATTCCTTCAAACGGTGTCAGGTCTTTGGGCTTCACTGCTCTTTTCTCTTTCTTCTCCACTGATCAGGGGGGAAAAAAATGGTGAGAACCAAACTATATCTAATGTCACTGAGTGCAACACTGAAACGGATGTATAAATTCATCACCAGAGCAGGAGGAGAGTAGTAGTGTCCATCTCACCTTTCCCATCCATTGGGGAGGATTTCCTGTTCTGCAGATAGTAGAGCAGCTGCTCCACCTGGGGCAAACGGGACATGGGGATGAGCTTACACTCCTCCACCACTTTCCTGGCCAAAGCTGCCACATCTGTAGTGGGAGAGAGGCTTTTCACACGGACACTGCAGGGGGGAAAAGAGGAGAAAGTGGAGGTTGACAGAGAAAAGATAGAAGTAAACACTTATGTGAAGAATCTATTGATCTTAGGCTTTTATTGGCCTGTGCTGTTATTGATGAAAACCAGATGCTCTCTCACATTTTCTGTCCCTCCTTGCGTTCCCCCAGCATCGGACCTCCGTCTTCTCCCAGAATGGACGCTTCCACCTCATAGTGGACCACCAGGGCCTTCTCTGTGGGGTGGACGTCCAAACTGCCTGCAGTCACTTTACTGCGGGTGATAATGAACAAACAACTCGCGTTTTAAACATCTTGAAATCAGTTTACGGACGTAAGAAGTTAAACTTAGAATTAAATAGAACAGTTAGTTCCCGTTATGATAAGCGTGTTAGCTGCAAAGAAAGCAACAATGAGATTTATTTATAGCATTTTTGGTTTATTTCAGGCAACAGACTTGATAGCTCTGTTGCCGTGGGGCGTGAAAACATTTCAGATTTATTTTAGTCTTGCAATTATTACTTTAACAGAAAGATACACATTTCAAGAAATACTGTAACACACGCACACACACACACACACACAAATATTCGTCTTGGTATGACACCAGTAGATACAAAAACTCCCCAACATAAGTGGCAAAGTTTGAGTCAGATAAATGAATCTATTCCCTTCGCACTTTAATTAACAACTTATAATGATGAACTCTATTAAAGATTTTGGATGTGTCCATTAATCACATGAAAATCAGCTTTATTTCACGTCTTATGTGTTTACTTACATCTTTCTTCTAGACACGCATACATAGATCGATAATTTAATATGTAATATCATGTTCTCTAAGAATCTGCTTAAAGTAATGTTTTATTTTCATCCATCAGCCAAGACCATCTCAGCTCCCACAGGGAGACACACCCAGACAGCAGCATACAATGGATGGATGGCTAAATGACAAAACATTCGAGCTACATATTAACAATTAGCTGAACTCAATGCATTAATTAACTATGACGTAAGTACACACAGACACAATTTATTAGCTTTTCAGTTAGCCGGTTTTTTTCACTGAAGCTTTTAGCTAGCTTAGCTCTGACCCAGATTTAATTGGCCAGGCATTTCCTCAATTTCAGACCGGTTTACAAAATGTTATTAAAGCTGTATTACACGATATAGCACTGGATGGTATTTTCAGAAGGCTTTTACAGAGCTGGTGTTTATATTGTAGATTACTTAAAGCCGATCCTTGAACTAATTTGAAAGGAAAAGCTCATGTTTTACATCGGCTGACAAGCAGCGCTAGCACAGACGAGGTGTTGATGAGAGGAAACTGCGGAAAAAGAACTTATCCTGCGTAAAACATGCTTCAAGTACGTCCCTAAAAAGATGGATTTAATGTATGCCGAATGACAACAATGGTTAAATTACAACAGCTATCCGTAAAATGCACAGAAACGTAACCAAGCAGACAACGAAGCAAAACTAAGAAAAAAAAAAAAAAACTTCACACAAAACTAGCCTACTTCAGGTACATTTCATCGGTAGTTACAGTTGCTATATCTTCGAAGAAAACAGATTATTGATCACATTATGTTGACATAAAAAAAACGATTAAAATAAGTCAGTTTTGAGTTCTACTGCTACTTACCGTTTGAGGTACCGCGCGTCATCCTGCATTTTCTCCCACTTTATAGTTTTAAGTTTTTAATTATGGTAATAGTTTGACCACATCTGATATATTCCCTAATAAATCACGACTTCATCAATCGGCCAGCTGCCCACTGATACCGCTGTCAACAGAGAAAAATACGTTCGTCTTCTTCTGTTTAAATTTGACGTTGAAGAAACGATACCGCCACCTACTGCGGAGGAGGCAGAATAGCAGAAGTGCTGAATAAACAAGTATAGGAATGAATCAACTCATTGTATCCTTCAAGTCCTTTTTCTTAAAATGCTAACTTGCAGTTAATAAATAGGGTTAAATAAACGTTTAACATATTTTCTCGTCTTTTATCTTCTTGAAAGTGACAAGTATTAAAATTATTTCTTCTAATCTGCAGTCACAACTAGAAAAAAAAAACAACCACACAAGCAAAAAGAACTGAAAATCTTTTTTATTGTAGTATAATGATAAGATTTTTATATTCCTCACACCCTCAAGTTTACATCTAGCTGCTTCTAAATTCAGTCAGATTTTGCAGGGTGCTGCTGGATATTTACTATTATATGTTTAATATATTTATACTTTATTCCCCAGCTCTGATTTTCTTCCCCTCTACACTCCTTTATCCTCCTCTTCTTGTTTTTTCTCTTTCTCAGGTTTCCATCCAACCCGCTTCCCTTCTTTTGCTTTAACAGGATTTACTTTTTTTTCCCTCCTTTACTCCACTTCCCCTGCATCATCTTCATCAGCAGCACATGCGCTGAACTCCTTTTCAGGTAGGAGGCCGTATTCATTGAGAAATCCTTCCACATCTGTCGCAAAGAACTCCTCATTGAAGTTTTTGGTGATGGCCAAGAAATTTCCCAGTAATTCACCAGCTTTGTAAACCAGCAGAGTGGGAAGAACCTGGATACACGAACAAGGATATGCAAAGTGGGTTAACAGATTTAAGTATTTATGGTTTATCAACATGTCATAGTTTGTGGGTGAGAGAATTGTAATTGTAAAGTGGAAATGGATGGATTATTTTCAACATTTTCTATCAGTAAAACGTGAACAGTATGGCACACATTTGTATTCAGGTCACTTTTAACGTGATACTCCTACATACAACCAGTTGTTTTCAGATTTATCTTAATAATCTCAAAATTACTGCAGATATCCTGGCAAGGGCCTGAAACTAAAATAAAATGTTTTGGTCAACATACAAAAGCACTACATGTGGTAGAAAAACAAACACTACACATTACACTGAACACTCCATCAGCAGGACAACAACCCTAAACAAATATACTAACTATAAAGGAATGATTTACATCAAATCATACTGATGCACTAGAATGGCCCAGTCAAAGTCCAGATCTTACTCCAGTTGATGAAATTGATGTTTACAGATGTTTTCTGTCCAATCTCAATGAGTTCAAGATGCTTTAGAAATAGAAACAGGTAGAAATTTCAATCTGTAGATGTGAAAGGTGGTAGAGACATAGCCCAAAAGATTTGAATACAAATCTCTGTTTTGATTTTTATACGTAAAGCATGATTCCACTTTACAAACACGACAAACAATGTGTTGGGCTATCTTAGAAAATCCCAAATAAACCACATTGAAGTTTGCTGTAACTTGGATGAAATTGAAAAATGTCAAGGGGGACAGATTTGGACTCAGCATGAAACGGCACTTTTAGCTAATACCACTTTCCATTTGGAGGCTATTGTAGCAATCTAAGTTATTCTTCTTAGTATTATTTGTTGTTGTTATTTGTTGTTGTTTTTTAAATCAGTGAACTGACCTCAGAAGAGAAGCGTTCTGCAGCCCCTGTTGCCACGGCGTCAATGCGACAGAACTTGACGGTGGGGTACTCGGAAGACAGACAGTCCAGACAGGAGTTCATCTGCTCACAGCCTGCCAAAGGACACATAACCCCGTATGGTTGGATTTCATAGGCGCTATGCTGAGAAAACAAACTGTGTTCTTAATGAGCTTCCTGAAAACGCTAACCTTTGACACCATGCTGGTAGATGTGGACCACAACCAGGGTCAAACGATGCTCCTTCTCTATCACCTCCAGGAAGGCTTCTCCGCTCTCCAGCTCATGGACGCATTCAAACTTGGGACCAAAGCTGAGGCGCTCATGCATTTCCTGCATGCACTGTTTCCTGTAGCGCTTCAGGCAACGCTCATCCTCCTCTTGGATCAGCTCGTACTCCTGCGCGCTCATCTGAAGTTGAAGACGTGTATCATTTGCAGTGGAATTCATTCGATGTGAGCATCTGAGGCTTAGTGGGATACCTTTCTGTTCTGCCTCTCCTTGTCGTCGTCTCGAGGATTAGACATCTGTCTCAGCAGCTCCCGCTTTTTTTGAGGGACAGTCTGATCCACACTGTCCAGTTTGTATCTCCGCCAGTCGTTGATTACACCTTTTGGGCCTGGAGGCATGCAAATACGTACATCCACAAACATGACTTCTAACACACAAGAAAAACCTAAAATATGTTCACTTCTTTAGATATGCGCAGACTTTAATTTGGAGTTCAAATTTCAAAGCTCACTCAGAGGGTACAGCAGCCTGTGTCAAAGTGGGAAGTGTAAATAGATGTACAAAAAGCTACTGCAAAATTCAAGCATTAATGGAGATACTTTTTCATGCACAGCTGTGCAGGTCTTTAGTGCTTATCTGGTATTTCTCTGACCTGTGTGATTTGCGGGTAGCTCTTCTTCTTCTTGGAGAGACGACATCCTTCAAGTGGCCTGCAATAAACAAAACAATTAAAAACCTGGTCCGTACCACATGCTAACCACTTCACAACAATTAAACACAAACACAAGCAACAAAAATATAAATAAGACTATTTTTTGGCAATGTACTAATTATTGAAACAGATTTCTATTGTATTTTCCCATCTCTGATTCCTTTTTTCTCTTAATTTATGTATAATCAGCATAATGTTCCACTTCAGCTGCGTAATTCATCGCTAATTTAGGCTTGCTTAAATCTGCAAAATAGAAACTGGGCTTGATGATTAATCCTGTTATGAAATTGTGTTATTTTCTATCTACTTTTTGTGCTATGATAATTCACATTTAATGTTTTTCATCAAATTTCCACCAGTATGTCTATGCAAATACAAACAATAACATAAAGTAAAATAGGGGTTAGGGTTATTTTAGGGTAAGGCTAACATAAAGTGAAGCTAACAATTAACCTTGAAAATATACAGTATTTCTTCTCTCATGGTGCACAAACCAATGGAATCAGACATCCTGTTGTCACAAGCAGTTACCATGAACCAGGCTGAGGTATGCTTATCAGATTAGACTGAGATTACCAGTATGACATGCACGCATTCTGAGGACATCTTCTTATGTATGTGCGTGTATGTGCTATGACGTGTTTGTATTTTCATATGAAGATCAAATTGATGTGTTGATGCAAACTCAAATGATTCCATTAGAAACCAGTGACAGAAATATTTTATTCAATTAGATTGAGTTCATTTAAGAAGCACATTTGAAACAGTGTGAGTTCTTCCTGCTCACAAAATATTGACTAATTTAAGAGACTGTATAGTTTTTTATGCCTCCTTAATGACTAAACGTCATATTAGGATTCTTTCCTGCACATGCTCTTTATTTGTAAACATTTCAAAAATAACTTGCATCAGTAACATTATTATTTAAAAGAAAAAAAAAACTGACTGTAGAGTCAGTACTCGTGTTCCACCCACTCAAAACTGAAACCCTTTACATGCACAAAAGAAGACACAGAAAGATGCTGATTCAGCTGAGCTGTTGATGACTACTGAGTCCTAATCTGCACCAGTCAGAAAACCGGTAAAGCCCATTAATTTGAAGGATACAATATATATATGCATTTTATCATGTGCAAGTGAAAGAAGAAACATTTCTTCTGTGCAAGAAATGACTGATGCACAACAACTTAATGGCAAAATAAACCCTGCAAAGAAACTTAACGAAATATTTATTTATTTATTTTTTTTACTGAATATAACGTTAGAAATATAAGTGATGGTGCTAATAGTTTAAAACAAAACCTGCAGCACAATTTTTAAAGCAGGAATATAATTCTAATATGACTTACTTTGTATTATTGGTCTCAGTCTGTTGAGTCAGTTTCTTTTCTCCTCTCAGTCCAAGTATTTACTGGCCAGCCAATGCTTAGGAGTGAGGGCAACAACAAGCTGGTCAGAGGGTGGGGACAGAGATGAGTGAATAAGCTTTCTCTTCCCCGTCATCTTCATCATCCCTGTCACTTTAACATACAGTCTAATATGATTAGGTATAATACAGGTGCAGTTTTATGGGCTAATTATCTAACCCCAATTAAAGAGTAAAATACTAACATCTGGAAAACAATGGCTGTTAAGCATCTCTGATCATTGATAGTGGGTGTTGATGAGTTTTAGACTGATCTACTTTGCAGAGTTGTTTTAATTTAGTCATTTTGGAAGGTTTTCAAACAGGAACTGTGCGGACTTTGACAAAGGTTTAGGGGACAAACTCCAGTTAAAGTCTTTGACAGACAAAATTGTGTCTTCTTCAGATAAAGATGTTTATCTTTACTAGATTGCGAATCATTTACAAGTCAATGTTGCCTTAATGGAAAGTGATTTTTTTTTAAAGTTTTGAACCTGTCAAAAATGTGGCTACACCTTACTTGTCTTGACCCAAGGCAAAGCAAACTAAGCAGCCGCTTAAAACCCCCGGGCCACTTAGGGGCCATCTCAGTGGAGCTGATTTTTAGTAATAATTTCTATGTCATTATAATATCAAAAACATACAATTTCACTATGAACCGATTTGTTTTTTTACAATAATATATATTTGATAATGGATGTAAAAATCATTATTTTATGGATAAAAAGAAAAAAAAATGCTCTTGGACCCAGCTGCAGTGCAATGAGCAGAGCATCCAAACGTCCAAAGCTCCAGTGGTCACAAGTTAAGTTAGTAAAACAATGTCTCAGAAAATGACTTATAATTCAGGGAGGGAGAAAAGAGGAAGAATATAAAAAAGCCAAGATAAAGGTTTGTTTTAATGTGCCTTGGTAATGTAATGAAAAAGATTTGTAAAACTGCTAGCCACCGATCATAATCGGCCGATTTTCGTGAAAATGTATGATCGGTGATCGCTGATCACGATCTCTTGTTACCGATCACCAAAACGATCACCTTTATCTCACTTCGCAGCCTGAGTGTGCAGCGTATTTCCTCTTTCCTTCACACTGCGCAATCGCGCAGCAACAAATCCTGTCGTGTGGAACTTGAACGCTCTGAGTGAACGGGGAAGTTTGCGTGTTGCGGCGGAAAATTGTGTGAGGCAGGCATGGGCGTAGGTTTGGGTAGGGACGGTAGGGACATGTCCCAACCAATATTCACGGGATATGAAAAAGTCCCGACCAATTTTTGCCATATTGGCTCAAAGAACGTGGATCTACGATCTTTGATTAGCAGCAACAGGCGGTGCGCGGAACGGA